>NC_142828.1:1967421-2279074 GCF_057945365.1 Rhopilema esculentum | reverse complement strand
ATGCTTTTCATATGTTTTTGTATATAGTTTTCTTTTTCTTATTTCACTTGCCGTTTTGACGTATTCACTGGAATTGTTCGGGGTTGATGTTCTGGGTATGGTTTTTATTTCTTGTTACTTTGGAAATTTTGACGTCTTCGCCGCATTGGTTATCTTGTATCGTTTTTATTATTACGTCGGATTTCCGTTAAAAGTGAAGATTGAACTGAACTTTCGAGAAGCAATTTCAGAATGCTGATATACTTATATGATATTGTCTAAAGATTGTTCAAGACAGACTTTAATACCGCTCGTTTTCTTCTTGATAACTCGAAAACAAAATCCGTGGTTGCACTCATTTCGGCAAAACTTTGGAAATATTGTGAAATTGTTTAGTTATTCACGTAGTTAAAATGGAAGCAACGGTAGAAGAATTACAAAACCGTGTGTCTGCTATGCAGGCAGCCCTGGAGGGAAACGCCCAGTCGGGACTTTTTAAACAACCGCCTTTCAGTGGATTCCAAAATGAAGACGTAAATGAATGGGTTGTAAAATTTAATCGACTTGCCAGGTTCTATGGTTGGGGCAATGCAAAAAAATTAAGTGCACTTCCATTGCTGCTTAATGGCCCAGCTTTGGCATGGTTTCAGACGCTCTCAGACGAAACTGCAGGAACTTTCGATAGCTTAATTGAAGCTTTAATTGCAAGATTTGGCAACCAAAACATCCAGTTTTTGATACGGCAAGAACTTTATGCCCGAAAACAGCTCGAACATGAGCCTCTAGTAACCTACACTGAAGACATCATAAAAAAGTGTCAACGACTGAATCTAAATGAGTTAGAAATGATGAACATTTTCATAAACGGCCTAAGCGCAGAACTAAAGAACCATGTTGTTTTAAACCAGCCAAAAACTTTCACAGAGGCAGAAAACCTTGCCCGCCTCCGTGACGCTGTTTCAAAGTCTTTCGGCCCAACCGTCCCGCAAACCATTTCGCAAGACCAGCGTATTAAAGAACTTGAGGGCCAAGTTAATATATTGCTTGCGTTGGCTAGCAACAAGAGAACCGGCCAGTTAAACGCTTTAGATCAAATTGATTATGGTAACAACTTGGGTGGCGGTACATATGGTAATCATGTTGCAAATCAAAGCTCTTTTCAAAGTGACCTCCTGAATCTTAAAACAGAGCTAATTGCTGCAATTGATCAACGTTTTGTGTCTGGCAAACCTCAACCCATGAACAGGCTTCAACAAGGTGTAAGGGAAAGCTATGCAAGGGGGCGTAATTTACGTACCACCGATGGGCAACCTATTTGCAACAACTGCTATCGTGTGGGTCATGTGGCTCGATATTGTAGAAGTAATAATAGTGGTGTTTCTGGTAGAGAAAATGCAGTTCAAAATAATTCTCGCTTTCGGTCAACTCAAAACTTTCAGCAGGACAGATCCGGTACAAATTATTTAAACGAACAAGGGCCTTCTCGTTGGGGGAATTGAAGGAGGCCCAAACGGTTGAAAAGCAAATGAAGCCCCCGTTTTGTGAAAAAGCTGATTCGTCTTTCGAACAATGGGTTAATAAACGAAATCGTTTGACTAGTGCCAAGTTTCAATTAGAAAAACCTCTAAATGACATTGATATCGAGCCAAGAAAGGGAACCTACGCAGTACCGTGCTTACTAAACGGGACATCATCAAGTGACGAATCTTCGATACTTGGAAATGTCTTGATTTGGGGATCAGTTGAAAATGAGCAGGTTAAATTACTCGTAGACACTGGCGCCGCTATTTCCGTAATTAGTGAAAGTTTTTTTAATTCTGCTCTGCGCATGCATTACTCGCTGCAGACGCCGCGTAATGGACTCGAAAGTATTCAAACTGCAAATGGTGCCACTGTTGCTGTGAAAGGTTTTGTGACGTTTCCTCTCACCATTGGTAATGAGCATTATGAATGTCAGGCCTCAGTTGTCTCTGGCCTAGCTTACAATGTTGTGTTAGGTCGTGACTTTCTGCATAAAACCCATGCTGTTATTGATGTTCCTGGCCATATTGTAACATTTACGAATGATAACACTGTCTCATTTATAACTGGCAATACACCTCCATTGCTTTGCTCTGTCGCAGTTTTTTCTTCATTCGTCATTGAACCTCGTTCTGAAGCTATTATTCCTGTGCAGCTTTTGCAGTCGCACAGTAGTTCTGTCGCAGGCCTCGTCGAAGGTAATGAGAAATTAACCTCTCGTTATCGCCTCCTCCCAGCAACTTCTATTTCATGCCCAACTAGTGAAGGAAATGTCTCGTTTCGTTTGTTAAATCCTTCTGATGAACCAGTGCTTCTTCATAAAGGAACAGTCATCGGCACGTTTTCTGAACTTTTGCACACTGACATCTTTCCTTTAAAAAGTAGTGTCTCAGCTATGGATTCTGCTCCACAACATCACAGCCTCCTTTCCGAACTTGAGTCTATTAAGAATGTCGATCTTTCAGAGGCCCAGAATGCAGCTCTCTCACAATTACTTTTATCGTATAAAGATATTTTCGCCTCATCTAGCCTTGATCTCGGCCATACTTCCATCATCGAACACGAAATTTACACAGGGGATGCTCGGCCTATTAAGTCTTCACCTTATCGAGTCTCTCAATTGCAACGTGAAGAAATTGAAACACAGATTTCAAATATGCTATCTCAAAATGTGATTCAACCTTCTTCGAGCCCTTGGAGCTCTCCTGTAGTTTTAGTAAAGAAGAAAGACGGTACGACGAGATTTTGTGTCGACTATCGAAAATTAAATGCTGTCACTCGCAAAGACAGTTATCCTCTTCCTCGCATTGATGATGCCCTTGACGCTCTTTCTGGATCTCAGTTCTTTACAACGCTCGATCTGCAGTCGGGCTATCACCAAGTTGCCATGCATCCGTCTTCACGAGAAAAAACTGCCTTCGTTTCACATGCAGGATTGTTCGAATATAATGTAATGAGTTTTGGTTTAACAAACGCTCCACCGACTTTCCAACGACTGATGTCGAGAGTTCTTGCTGGCCTAGAATGGAAGGTTTGTCTCATCTATATAGACGATATTATCGTTTTTTCTTCTACTTTTGAAGAACATTTGCAAAGGCTGTCTCTCGTTTTCGATCGCATACGTCAGGCTAACTTGAAATTGAAACCAAGTAAGTGCCACTTTGCTCGCCATTCTGTGAAATTTCTTGGGTTTATTGTCTCTGCAAATGGTATTTCTGCTGACCCAGACAAGCTTGAAGTTGTAAACTCGTTTCCAGTGCCGTCCAATGTGAAGGATGTACGCAGTTTTCTTGGTCTCTGTAACTATTACAGACGTTTTGTCCATGATTTTGCACGCATAGCTTCACCTATAAATCAGCTAACAAGAAAGGATGTCAAGTTTGTGTGGAGTGCTGAATGTCAACACGCTTTCAACATACTAAAGCAGAGTTTGTGCTCCAATCCTGTTTTAGCTTATCCCGTTTTTAGTGAGCCTTTTCACCTGTATACTGATGCCAGCAACTCGGCTCTTGGGTATATTCTCGGCCAACGAGTTGCGGGTGTGGAGTATGTCGTGGCCTATAGTGGGCGTGAGCTGAATAATGCTGAAAAACGCTATAGCACCACGGAACGTGAAGCTCTTGCTGTAGTGGATGGAATTAAACGGTATCAACCTTATCTTCATGGCCGTAAATTTTTTGTCCATACAGACCACAGTAGCCTTTCATGGCTCATGAATGTGAAGGATCCTACAGGTAGGCTTGCTCGCTGGGCGTTGCAGCTGCAGCAGTACGATTTTGACATTGTTTATCGCCCTGGACCTTCCAACAACAACGCAGATGCGCTTTCACGACGATCTTATTCCTCAACCACTGTTTCTGGTCTTTCTCCGCCTATGGCTTCTATTAGGCACCCATGTCCTGCTCCTCCACAGCTCACCAAATTACAACGCGAAGATCGTGACCTTTTCGCCATTATTGAGTACCTCGAGTGTTCTCTCTTGCCAGATGATAACAATAAAGCGCGTACTCTGCTACTGACTGTCGACTCGTACTATCTGGACGAAAATGGGGTTTTATGTCATTTATGGACACCTAGTAAACGACATATTCAGTCTTTATGTTCTCAGGTGGTAATTCCTGCAAGCCTTCGCCGAGAGATTCTTATTGCTTGTCACGATGAACCTACTGCTGGTCATTTAAGCGTTTTTAAAACGTATGAGAAAATTCGTTCTCGTTATTATTGGCACGGCATGTATAAAGACGTTGAACATTGGTGTACTTCATGTATTGATTGTTCGATGAAGAAGGTGCCTAGGGGTAAGAAGAAGGCACCCTTGCTGCCTATTCCTGTCGAAGGAGCCTTTGATCGAGTAGCCATGGACGTCTTAGGCCCGTTTCCCGTTACAAACGACGGCAACCGTTATATTGTGGTTTTTTCTGATTATTACACACGGTGGCCTGAAGCTTTTGCTTTGCCTTCTACTGAAGCGTCTATGATTGCTAACTTGCTTGTGGACAAGATTCTCGCTCGCCATGGTGCTCCGAAAACGCTTTTATCAGATCGGGGTTCGAATTTTCTTGCATCTATCGTTACAGAGGTCTGCAAATTGCTCAACACTCGCCAACTTCGGACTACCTCGTATCATCCGCAAACGGACGGACTAGTCGAAAGGTTTAATGGTACCCTTGCGGAAGCGTTGTCGATGTATGTCAGCTCAAATCAGAGGGATTGGGACCGCCACCTGCCATTGGTGCTTTTCGCTTACCGTGTCTCGCCTCACGCTACGACCCACGAATCGCCGTTTTATCTTTTATATGGGCGAGAGCCTCGTCTGCCAATTGATGCGTCTCTTATTTTGCCTTCGACAGCAAAACTTTCGTCCTCCGTTGCAGAACACCGTGCTCGCATTGTCGAAAATCTGGAAAACGCCCGTCGCATAGTTAAGACAAATACAGAGTTGGCTCAACAGCGCATAAAACACTACTACGATCAGAACAGTGCGCCAGTCTCCTTTGATATCGGATCCAAAGTCTGGGTGTACACCCCAAAAACGAGAAAGGGTCTTTCCAAAAAGTTAGCCCATAACTACCACGGACCATATCGCGTTGTCACGAAGTTATCGCCTGTTCATTTTCGTTTAAGGACACTCGACAACCGTCCAGTTAGTGTTCCAGTGCACGCAAACCGCATGAAGCTGTACGTCGATCCGTCGGACCGTCCAACCGCTGCTCCTCCGCAATGTGACACGTTCGTTGATCTCAGTGATGTGGATTTACCGCCAGACAGTTTTCTACCAGAACCTCACCCGATAGCAAAAAGTGACTCGTCTGTAGATGAGCCCTCTATCACTCGTCCCGAGGATTACTGTACACCACAGGAGATTTTACCAGTTTGGCGCGTTTTCGAGCCGGGAGGCTCGATTTCAAAGGGGGAGGTTGTGTTGTGCACCAGATCGAACGAACCATTGTAGGGTATAATTTAAATATTTGGCAAACACTTTATTTCCGCTGTTAATTATCTAGGTTTCTTTTGGTTGTAGGTCTTACGTGTTTTTAGCTGATTGGTTGTTATTAATACTTGTAAAATGCTTGTATATATAAATACGCTGTAGTAGTTTTAAGAATTAGGCTTTTTGGGAGAAGCATCTTGCTGTTCGTTCAAAATGCTGACGAAAGAAGTCGTTGTCTCTCTGCTCCTTTCTGCCACAAGTCGAGTTGAAAAGGGCCGTGAGTTATTTTATATATACTTAGTTGCACTGTAGTTAAAGTGTAATATAACACTATTGAAAAATGCTGCATGCTTTGTGTATGCAATTTTTACATGCTTAGCAGACATAAACAAGTATTTAGGTTACCCGCATAAGAACCAATAAATTATGTTTCTATTTCTTGAATTTTTCTCCTTTTTCCCTAATAAATCATGTATGACATTGCTGGGGTTATCTGATTGACCATTTCTCATTTTGCAGACGCACGAGCATGATTTAGGGCAGACACCGCTCAGCCATTGGGCTATAGTCCCCCCCCCCCCACCACTTTTTTGCAATAAATGGCTAGAAATTTTTTTGCAAAGTTTACTCTAACGCAACTTTGGATAGTTTATTCCTATGCAGTAGCAGTTAAGAACCTTTTTTGTTCATTTGCTAGGTGTTTTATCTTGTTCAATGGCATGAAGTATTTTTTAACTTGGTTAGCTTGGTGTTTTATTACTCTTTTTATAGTTATTGATATCTTATCTGAACCAGATTGTTTATAAAAATTCAGTATAATAAGCAAGTAATTTCTAAAAGGGGCGTTTTCCGGCGTTCTAGAAGAGAGCGTGGCCTCAACAATTTTTCAGGTACACCCATTTCAGCCGCCCTGGCTGGTGCGCGCTCCTGCATTAGGGGATGTTTGTTTAACTGTGAATTCCTTAAGTGGTCTGCCCACCCTTATGTCTCCCACTATCTACTGGTCATTGTGATAGGAAAGACAAGAGCCATTTCAGGTCGTATCCCCAACGATTTCTTATCGGATATGGGGTGCAGTTACGGCACAAAGTAGAGATCCATTTGGTGGTTACACAACACAACAGGAATGTGGTGCAGTATCTGGATCACTTCGCTCAGCCTTAGCCTGCGCGCAGACTCATCTGATTTTTCAACAGATGAGTTTAGTTACATGAAACTAAGTTTAGTTGAATTGAAAGTTTTAGGACTTGTCTCCCAGTGAGGCTGAGTAGCCTCAGCTCGCAAATTCGTGTCTCATTTTTTAGCAGTTGTCTGTTGCTTGATATGTCAGAATCGCATGACTGACGATCTCGCCTTTTCGAAGCGTGGCTTTTATTCGAGGACAGGCGATGTTCCCCTTAAAACTGTATCAGATTTGAAAAACGTAAGAATACTTTAAGAATATAGTCAGGCTCAAAACGAAATATTTATTAAGAATATAGAGGCTGGAAAAAAAATTTATAGCATTGTTATAACATTGCTGTTTGTTTTGTATCTAGGTATTACATTTCGAGAGAAAAGATTTTAAAGCTTGATATAACCATTTTCTTCGCTGTTCTGAATCAGATTGGCAATCTCTTTCGATAAGGTATGATACTTTTTAGGGGAAGACCAGAAAAATCTTTATTTCGTATGATTTATGACACTTGATTTTGAATAAGTGATAAGACTTTATCTCTGGTCTTACTTTAGTTCTTGTGTCGTTATGCTATCTTCAAATATAGGTAAAAGTAAAAATACTTACCAGATTTTGTCTGAAAATCTAAATTTCTTGCCCCTCCAATGAATTTTTCTATCTAGGCCACAGGTACACATTAATGTACCCTGGGTGCCAGCACCTAAAAGAGTCAAAGATGAAGAACGGGGAAAGGAAGGAGAAAGAAAGAGGAAAGGGGAGAGACGAAGCTCTGGATCCATCGTTCAACAACCTCCTTTCAAATTCTACTTTTCTACCAATCGGCAGAGCTGCAAAAAGTATCGGAGCCTGGGGACTAGATTCCCAGGAAAATTTTTGGCCTGGCAGAAAATTTTCAGCAGAACTTGATAAAAAACAGCTGTTTTTCTTGACTTTTTCAAAACAGTTCAAACATTTATACAAATGAAAAGTCTATATATACAAAGGTTTATACATATATTTCTGAAACTTTTATATTTGTCTGTCAAATATCGCAAAAAATTGTAAAACTTGGAAGCAACCTCCAGCTTCCTTGTCCAGGATTTTTTTAACAGATAAAGCTGAAGACTTGAAGTAGGCTTATTTGTTTTTTGTGCTTCGAAAAGTGCTGTTTTAGTTGCATTATATCAAGCTATGATTTTGGATCTTCAAAAATCAAAAGCTACGAAAATTACATGTATCCTGAGTTTTCTTCTTGTTAGCAATACAATACTTGACTTGAGTCTTGATTGGGGCCTCGATAGACTTGGCGAAGTGTTGAGACTTGATTGCGTTCTTGGCTGACTTGGCAGTTTTTGATTGAAACTGAATTACATTCCGATGTTTTTTTAAAATCATATTTGTTCTTTGAATATTGAGATATCACCATTTTTTAATGTAAAATATCATGTTGACATGTATACCCATCATATGAAATGAAAGGCTAAAAAAGCTGACTGATAAGTATAAACAGGTAACGGAGATTCATCTTCCTTGAAACTGGCATCTGTTACCTTTCCCAAACATCAGGTATTTGTGGAGAGCACCATGTTGAAGTTTTCTGCCAATCAATAAATATATCCCCATTTGGTTCACAAATCAGTTTTACCTTTTTCGCATAGTCAATCCTCACCAAAGACAAAAAGATGCAATAAACAACCAAATTAGTGATTTCATTGGAAATTTCTCTAGCAAAACCCAATAAATCAAAAGCCCTTGCGTAACAATTGGTAGAGCTATAGTACACAATACTTTCACCTAACAGAACTTTTGTCCTGTTTCCTAGGGTCCCAGAAAGAAAAATATTTTTACAATCATTTTCAAGAATCATCGATCGAATCATATGATCTCTGACTTTGTTACGGAAGATGAATTGAGTATGGCAGTGAACGAGGCTCTAAAAGAATTTGTTCCTCACATTAGGACACTTTTGGTACAGCAGATAGAAAAAATGAAATCAATTTTACTGATATCAAAGACGTCTTTGCAATCCTCCCAATGGGCCACGGAATATCTCTGGTAGTTGCACAAAATTAGTATCTTTGGATCGCATTAATGGCAAGCAATTTGAAAAAAGAAACATTGTTATGGAAATGTCATCTTTGCGTGCACTAATGAAAGTACAAGTCAAATCAGTTGTTAGTACGGGCATATCTACATTCGAGGAAGAAGGCTTAATAAATGGCGAATATCAGTTGGTATTTGGCGGTCCAGAGGCTGGGGTTAAAATTGACAAATGGTGAAGTATGCTACAGCTGACTGCATATCAATCGAATATTCTACTTATTGCAGCAGATGAAGCTCGCTGTATCCCGAAATGGTATGGTCTGCTTTCAAAATAAATGTTTTCCAAATAGAAATCCCCTTTCCTCTTCCATTCTCCTTCGCAATTCTTTTCCCCGTTCTCAGTTCTTTGACTCTCTGAGGCTCTGGCACCGAGGGTAACATTAATGTTAAGGTTGAAACGCCTAATCGTTATATTATAGCCTAATCATTATAACAAAATATTAGTTTATCACTATAATGATTTTTTATTACAAAATATTTATTAAGCACCCTCTCTCAATTTAGCCCCCCTCTCTTATAAGCCCCCTTAAAAGTGCTGACAAACAATAAACCCCTCGGGGAGGCTAAAAGAGAATTTACGATAGTCACTTCCCCCCTTTTCTCATCCTCTGAGTAGAGGGCTTCAATGCCCCTTGTGTAAGTAGGGCTTGTTCTGGAGACGAATCATGCCCGTCTTCCAGACATGCACTAGCCCCCGTTTCGGGGTTATTGCACATGCGCAGAACAGCTTTGGGAATACTGTTATTAATGCGCATGTGCTGTGACCCCGCAACACTGATTGGTTTAAGACGGTATTGTTTCAAAACAAAGGACTGATAGTTTCGTCTTCCGAACCTTTGTTTCTTGCAAATACGAGCAGGTTACAGCAAACTGTGAAATGTTTACGACGCTGCATAAACAATTTCATTAGTCATGTTTAAATAGCGTACTTTTTAGCATCAAATTTCAAGATGTATTTGCTTGTTTTTCTGCACCTAACTGATTTCTTTTCCTTTAACGTTTTTTGCTATTCAGTAACGTGTTGTTACTGAATAAAAAAAATGGGGACACAGAATCTCTATTCTGTGGTGGGGAGCCTATAGGTTAGACATTGATGACAAATATAAGATATAAAGAAGCAACTGCAAAGCTTGAAATGATGTTGACGTTAAGAGACATAGCAATGTTTTTTATATTAGACTGAAGTCATTGCAATGCCAAATTTAGTTGAACGTGATCGAGTCTTGATCAATTAAAAACTTAATTCGAACGTTTAAGGCATGTGTTTGAGATATCGTCTTTGTTTTGTTGGTTTGTACATGTTGACACAAACTTATGGCAATACCTGCCGCGAATTATCTAGAGAAACCAAACAAAGACTGAAGCTCACATGTAGACAGGTGGCTCATCACACAAGGCCTCTTGCAGTTTCTCATTATCGTGGCTACTCGTTGAATATTACGAAATGTCGTCAAGGCCTTTTGGCTACGGTTTAACAGCAGAAACTAAAAGTAAAATTAACTCGAAATACTCAGAAGAATCTGAGCAGCAGGCAGTGTGGTGGATAGAGAGTGTTCTTGGCGAAGAGGCCTTCAATGGAGCAGTCGGCGCCAAGGAGGTGCATTGTGCTTTGCGAGATGGGCGAATTCTGTGCCGATTAATCAACGCGTTAAACCCAGAATCAAAGAAAATCAAGTTTAATGATAAAGAGAAGTTAATGCCTTTTAAAATGATGGAAAACATAGGTTTGTTTTTGAGTGAATGCGAGAAATATGGCTGCTCTAAGACAGATCTTTTTCAAACGGCTGATCTTTATGACAATCAAAACATGCATCAAGTGATTTGTGCTATTCACGCACTTGGAAGAAAAGCTAGAGCTAATGGCTATGACGGGCCATCATTAGGCCCAAGAGAGTCTGAGAAAAATGTCAGAGAATTTTCAGAAGAGCAACTCAAAGCTGGTCAGGGTATAATTGGCCTACAAATGGGTTCAAATAGAGGTGCCAATGCTTCTGGTGTGAATTACGGTAAAACAAGAGACATTTTACATTAAATGTCTATGTTCAAATAAAGAGTTTTATGTTGATAATAAAATTTGTAAGAACCTGTTTATTGACAGCGTAAAAAGTTTTGAGAATTCTGAAGTTACCGTGCTTTTCATGACCATGCGGTCAATTGAGATTCTCGTGCGTGCTCTATGAATTTATATACCTTGTTATTCCATTAATCAAGTCCGAAGATTTCTACGCTTTAAGACCACACACTCTCCACATTTTGGAACATAACCCGGCTTTTGACTGCATCTACTTGCTCGTTTTGCAGTAAATGAACTGTCTTATGCAATCCTTGAAATTGCTTCATGTTAGCCTTAATTAGTGTATATTCACTATTGTAAAAACTAACGTTAAATAATCTACAATACAATACAGTACGATACAATACAATGCAATACTTATTATTATGCCAATATTCTCACAACACATGCTGTCACTGAATTTTATCTTCAATTTCTCTTTACTACTGGAGAATACATATAAAAGGACTAATAGCGGACCTTGAAGTGACAAATAACCAGCGTCGTTTACTTTGTAGTTCTGGAAAGTTGTTAACATAGAATAGACGTTATAACAAGGCTCCAATTTATTTTCATAACTTAGAACTGTTTTAAAATTTACTTTTCTACTTTTCGTTACTTTTCTGACACTACGATGTTCTTGCAAAGCCTGACTTGCAAATGCGTAGTACATTGGCCTATTTAACGAAAAGCCAAGGGTGTGCTGTGTCAAGACCACAAACTTCATCCAGAAGACTGAAAATCTTTATTTGGTTTTCGGTAAATAATCAAAAAGGTCGGGCGAAAAAATTGCACTTGATCTGGGTCAAAGAAATATCAGGATATGAATATCATGGACACGAGACATCAAGAACGGGTTCTTTTGAAGAAGATCTTTGCGTTTTGACTCCTAATTATACAAAAAACGAGGCTTGTTTTGCGCAAAACTGTCCTTGTTACAGTTATATTGCTGCTGTAAGTAAAACCAAATTGCCTTGCTTGTTCTCCTCAAATCGAAAAGTTTAAAAGCCTTTGATATTCTGCAAATTTCAACAAAACTTGCTGATATTGGAAATTGGAAAACAACATGCAAACAGATATTGTTTTGTTTCCATTAAAATCATACAAAATGTAAAAGATATCAGATACACTCATTTTTATAAGAAATATACTCGCATATTCCTGTCTCGTTGTTGAAAAGTTGACTTTTTTCAAAAAACGTGGTTTTCTATTCGGGAACGAGGCAATGCGATGTTCTCTTGAAACCATATCAGATTTGAAAAATAATACTTTAAGAATGTATTTAACTTTAAGAACACTAGTTACCAAACATTTGTCAAGAATATCGAGGCGGGACAAAATTAATAGTATTCTTTTAAGAAAATTGCGTAAGCAATATGGTATTCTCTCTAAGGCCTTTAGGACGATTTTTTGTATCGTAATTTGACGGTTAAGAAAAGGCAAAAAAAACAGAATAGAGGGGAAACAATTGTATTTTGCATCATGTTAAATAATACTTCTTCAGTTTTTTTTCTATCAACAATTCAGTCCAATTCTTGATGGCGCATCTATTTTGATGTCTTTCACAATTGCAGAAGACCTAAAACGTAGAAAAATTACAAAACCGGAAATGAAATTATTGGCTTCTTCAAACGCAGAGCAATACACTATTTTGGATATAATCCACAAGATCAATATGAGAGGCTTTTGGTAAAATTGAATTTTGCCTGACATAAGTTTCACTTTTAGCGCTACCATACCAGCATCTTGGGTTCGCTTTCACCATCAATGGCGGCGCCAGCCAATAAGCACTGAGGGGGGCCAAAAAAAATTTCGACCACACCCTTTTATCACCAGAAAACGCCCTTTTACCAACAGGGAAGCCAATTTTTTCCGAACGAGAACATCCATGACTAACTTTTGGTTACGTTGAGGCAGTTTGAAAATCATAGGATTACATCACAAAAAGGAGGCTGTCAAAAAATGACCCCTTCCCCAACATTTTCTCATCGAATTTAGACGAGATACAAAATCGATCCTGCCGACAACTGGGGGGGGGGGGGACGTGTCAGTGGCGCCGCTACTGTTCACCATGCTTTGCATACTGAGCTCGAAATACGGAGTTTATCGCAAAATAGACCCCCAATATCTATAAGATTGAAACTCAAGAATTAAAAAGCAGAAATTAACCAAAAATTAATCTCGAGGGTCTTGGACTCGCTTCAGTCACTAAAACTACCCCCGTCCCTGCTTTCCTCTTGGGATCTACAATCTGCCAAAAACGTCAATATCGCACGTGTCGAATGAGGGCTCGGTTGGTCGCTGTTGATTTGTGGCCGCTGTTTATTCCTTGCTTTATGTTGTAGTTATACCCAGGCACATTTCCAAGTGGGTGGGCGATCCTTTCTTTGCCGGCAAGTTTGCAAATTTGCCAACTAAGCCCCCTATATGTAACACCCCACATGCCTCTCCCTTTAGCGACGGGTCTGGTAATATCAAAATGTAATAACTACAATTATTACCGATTTACCTTAAGCCTTAGGGCACTGGGCTCGAAAATCATTATGATTTATCGCGGTGTCCAAGACAACATCTTTTATCTTTATTCTCTGATCCAGGCAATTTTTATTTTCACATTTGGCAAAAATGGATCAGAGAATTGAAATCTTCATGTTTAAAATTAGTCTGTGCTGAAAATTTCAAGTTGTTTGGGCTGTCAGACAGCAAATTAACCCATTTTCAAGATTTAGTTTTTCTTATACATTCCAATGGAATTTGTTGCTGCAGTGAAATTTTTCCACTGAAGCAAACTCGCAAAATAACATAATTTTCTTCAGTATAGGCTGATTCAAAGATGAAGATTTCAATTCTGAAGTCCATTTTTGCGAAAGATCCATGGATAGCGATATACAAAATCAATGACGTCAACCCGGAACGGAGAATATTACTAAAATTCTGTTGTAATTAAAATCATTGTTAAAATCATATGCTTGATACTCATATATACCGTATTATATTGTAAGTAATTGTGTAAGTAAGAGCGGAAATAGAAGATAGGAGTGTAGAAGCGGAGGAGCGTGTCCTCTGCTTTGCATTCTGTTTACGCGCTCGAAATTCTGTGGCTCTGGAACCCAGAGTAGAAATCAGGATTCCCCGTCTGATACATTTATTCAAAAACTAGAATTCATAAACTACCCGGAAGTTTGAAATGTATAGGAAAGTAAAGAAATAACCATACCTTCAGCGGATCGAAGAGATTTCTCAGTCAATTATGGCTCTCGTCTTTCCGAAATTTTGCCCAGCTTGACTTGCCCCTTTGTTGTATCCTGCCTGCAAACCAATGATACCATCTCCTGCTCTCCTCTGCTGTTCTGTAAATTCACGTTTGTTTGCAGTTGCCTCCTTGGGGCCTAAACCTGGTCCTCTGTAACCAACTGACGGAGCCTTTCTGCCCAGGGCATGTATGCCGTCAATCACTTGCGTCATATTTTGGTTTTCATACAGGTCAACTGTCTGAAATGTATCGAGTTTCTGTATCCCTATTGCCATACATGCATCCAAAAAATTACCAATATTTTCCATCATTTTGAATGCCATTTTCGAGTCGTTGATTTTTTTCACACTTCCTGGTTTGATTTTGTTTATCAACTTGCAAAGTATAACTCCATCCTTCAACTTCTGGTGCACAGCATCAGAGCCTTGCACCCCACCAAAAACCCTTTCACCAAGGACAGCTTCGATCCATTGTAATGCCTCTCTCTCCCTTCCTGAATCATACTTGCTGCTCAGCTTCCCCCTCACTTCTGCAGTGAAACCGTAACCGTCAGGTCGATCAGCCATATTGAAAAAACCTTGATACAAGAAGCTGAACGTCTTCCAATGCTTCAAATCCTTGAAAACGCCCGGATCCGATCGGTACACCCTTTAACATCGCAAAAACAATAGGCATGGGCGTAGATGTCATTATCTTTAGCAATATTACGCTGGGATTTCAACTGTTCAAGCAGCTTGACATGTTGTGAAAGCAAAAGCAGGTACAGCCTGCTGTGTTAACAAACAGACCTTTATCCATGTTTCGTTTTTAATCTATTTCACAGACCCAATATCACAGAATCTATTCTGTGCCAATAAAATAAAATAATTTCACTGCACGGGAAAGTATTAACCAGTTATCCAACAACGTGAAATTCTTCAAAGTTGTTATACAAGCTTTAGACCTCTATGCTCTTCGAACTGTATATTTTCAACTTCCTTTCTCATATTGAACAAATACTTTCCTCTTTACGCATACACGTTACTGATATGAAATTTAAAAGACAAGTGACACGCTTTTGGCGCCAAATTTTTTTCTTCTTTTAACTAAAAGTAAAATGCTGTATGAGAGTGTTGTTGAAATATTTTTCTATTCGGATTTCATTTTCCTACTTAAAAACCCTTTTCAAATTATGGCGGGAAATGAATCACGTGACACCGTGACGTAGATTGTGATAATTTGTTATTGCTGCTACTGGTATACAGTGCAATATTAACGTTTACTGCACGCTTCTAAACGAATTCAGTTCGTCTGGTAGGGTCACGTGATAAAAAGCAAAATCGCGTCCCCTGCGCCCCCTGATTAGAATTTTTTGTTCTAAACCAGGAAAAACTTACTTTTAAATGATGATCTACAAGTTAATGAAAAGAAAAGATAGGGTGAAAAGTGTGTCACTTGTCCTTTAATGGATTAAATTGAGGAAATGCAGAAGAATAGAGTTGTTTATTTCAATAATATCTTCTAGTTTTGCATGAAACAACACCAAAACAAAAGAGCAGCACTTTCATTGTATTCCTTTTTTTCAATATGGAATTTTTCATGCTTCTTTTGGAGCTGTCCAAAACAAGTTTCTTCTTTCCACCTTCTGGTTGTGAGCTTTGAAATCTACAATACAATCATGATACAATGGATACAAAAGTCAGTGCCGTAACAATGGGAACTAAAGGGATTTTTTTTTCATAAGCCGGCGACAGGGACCTGGGGCAAAAAGAAAGGTGGGACTTGTGATAGGTCCATGAAGACTCCGTTTACACTGTGCCGGATAAAATTTATCCGCATAAAACTTGTTCAGATTGATTTGCGGTTACACTGTGCCGCACAAATTTTGTCCATTTTGCCCTCCCGTTTACACTGTGCCGGATAACTGCAGTCACATGACCTAAATCATGCACAGAACACCCAAAATGAAGTCTTCTCTGGGCAACAAAAGAATAACAAAATTCCCGCCAACGTACAAAGACTTCATACTCTCCTCAGAATCATCTGCTTCTCTTTTAGACCAAATCCAAAGATATTGTCAATACAAATAAGGCCTAGTTTGTTTTAATAGTTGGTTCTTGAAACAAAATGACACTGAACTAGCAACGAAAGTAGGGAAAGCTGATAAGTGTGTAAGAAGGAGGAACCGCAGAATAGGTTGTCCGCCGGATTCTGTGAATCTTGCAATGAGTGTTGTTACGAAAGATATACAGGAACAAAGCAATACGACGACGAGAATCCAATGTCATGAGATAACATTTTCCAAAATAAATTAAATTTAAGGAATATACTAATATTTCGCCCCGGCAAAACAGGGCGTCATCAGAGTAAATGAAACGAACGAGTGAATGAATTTGAAATGTGAGATGTGAATGGTGTGAATGCAGCGCAGTGGAGAAAAAAAGGATGATGAAAGTGGGGGAGGGAAGGGAGGTGGGTGATGTAAGGGGATGATAATGATGACTATGAATATGAATATAGAAAAACAACAATTATAATAATAATAATTGTGATGGAACTGAGAATAATGTAATGTTGATGATAGTAATGGTGGTGATGACGATTAATAGTGGTAGGAAAAACATGGTGTGGGTTGTGAGGGCGGCGTGATAGGTGATAAGTTGTTTTGTAAAGTTAACGGTCGGTGGTTCTGTTCATGCCGTTGGGATGTTCAAAGCTGATAAGGCTGCGTTTACACGGGGCCGGTGTCATATGCGTTTCTGCATGGGCATGCGTTTGTGCATGGGCTGAGACACATCTGCGTTTCAAATGTTTAAGTGTAATGGCGGACATGGAGGGCCTAGCTGTGAGGCACACAACGCGCACATCCAATATAAACAATACAAAACCAAATCAAAGTTCTAGAAATTAACAAAATATCAAATACTCAAATAAATAAACCTATTGACATGAAAAAACTCAGAAAAAAATTTACAATCATGCTATTGATAAGATGAACTACCATTGTAGTGATATTGATAACTACCATCCGCTTAGCCCATGCAGAAACGCATAGAAAATTTCAGTGTTATGCGTTTCTGCATGGGGCATCTGAAATCAAAACACCATCGAATTTCATCGCAAATGAATGCTTACTAGCAAGAAATGATAGCAACAACCTGATATAGGTCAAACTTTTTGATGGAAGTAGCATTTTTGAATTTTTATCATTTTTTGTAGTTTGCCTTAGGCCCATGCAGAAACGCATAGAAAATTTCAGTGTTATGCGTTTCTGCATGGGGCATTTAAAATCAAAACACCATCGAATTTCATCGCAAATGAATGCTTACTAGCAAGAAATGATAGCAACAACCTGATATAGGTCAAACTTTTTGATGGAAGTAGCATTTTTGAATTTTTATCATTTTTTGTAGTTTGCCTTAGGCCCATGCAGAAACGCATAGAAAATTTCAGTGCTATGCGTTTCTGCATGGGGCATCTGAAATCAAAACACCATCGAATTTCATCGCAAATGAATGCTTACTAGCAAGAAATGATAGCAACAACCTGATATAGGTCAAACTTTTTGATGGAAGTAGCATTTTTGAATTTTTATCATTTTTTGTAGTTTGCCTTAGGCCCATGCAGAAACGCATAGAAAATTTCAGTGCTATGCGTTTCTGCATGGGGCATCTGAAATCAAAACACCATCGAATTTCATCGCAAATGAATGCTTACTAGCAAGAAATGATAGCAACAACCTGATATAGGTCAAACTTTTTGATGGAAGTAGCATTTTTGAATTTTTATCATTTTTTGTAGTTTGCCTTAGGCCCATGCAGAAACGCATAGAAAATTTCAGTGTTATGCGTTTCTGCATGGGGCATTTAAAATCAAAACACCATCGAATTTCATCGCAAATGAATGCTTACTAGCAAGAAATGATAGCAACAACCTGATATAGGTCAAACTTTTTGATGGAAGTAGCATTTTTGAATTTTTATCATTTTTTGTAGTTTGCCTTAGGCCCATGCAGAAACGCATAGAAAATTTCAGTGTTATGCGTTTCTGCATGGGGCATCTAAAATCAAAACACCATCGAATTTCATCGCAAATGACTGTTTACTAGCAAGAAATGATTGCAACAATCTGATATAGGTCAAACTTTTTGATGGAAGTAGCATTTTTGAATTTTTATCATTTTTTGTAGTTTGCCTTAGGCCCATGCAGAAACGCATAGAAAATTTCAGTGTTATGCGTTTCTGCATGGGGCATTTAAAATCAAAACACCATCGAATTTCATCGCAAATGACTGTTTACTAGCAAGAAATGATAGCAATAACCTGATATAGGTCAAACTTTTTGATGGAAGTAGCATTTTTGAATTTTTATCATTTTTTGTAGTTTGCCTTAGGCCCATGCAGAAACGCATAGAAAATTTCAGTGCTATGCGTTTCTGCATGGGGCATCTGAAATCAAAACACCATCGAATTTCATCGCAAATGACTGTTTATTAACAAGAAATGATTGCAACAATCTGATATAGGTCAAACTTTTCCATGCAAGTAGCATTTTTGAATTTTTTATCATTTTTTGTAGTTTGCCTTAGGCCCATGCAGAAACGCATAGAAAATTTCAGTGTTATGCGTTTCTGCATGGGGCATCTAAAGTCAAAACACCATCGAATTTCATCGCAAATGACTGTTTACTAACAAGAAATGATTGCAACAATCTGATATAGGTCAAACTTTTCCATGCAAGTAGCATCTTTGAATTTTTATCATTTTTTGTAGTTTGCCTTAGGCCCATGCAGAAACGCATAAAAAATTTCAGTGTTATGTAAAGTCTACGAACCATCTCTTCTTGTTCGTTATAAAGGACACTTGCAAGACTTGATAGGGACAATGTCGATGGGATACTTAAATGAGGGGCCAACGAGACTGGACCTTGGAAAAATTATAAAAACCATGCCCTTTCAAATACTAAATGTTGTATGTCTTGATGTTTCTTAACGGTTTAGACTCAACAATTAGTGATGTTTCTGCTGGTTTAAATTGTGGTTTAACTGGTAAAATGTTCTGTTCCCTTTTCGGTTATTGAAAATAATAAGATACCGAAAGAGGACAACTTGAATAACTGAAGAGTGCTTTTCATAAAGGTTTTCTATTAAATTTGCTATTAAAAATTCATTAAGAGTTTCAGAGAATTTCAGCTGAACATCAGGGTAGCATTTCTTCATGAGCTTAGTAATGTTTTTCTTAATGCCGAGGCTATAGTTTCTTTAAAATGGTAAAAAGAACAAGAGAAGCTGTTTATTACTGTCAAGGTCAGAGGTTTTAGTAGTAGGTTTAAACTGTTAAAGACACGGATTAACTGATTAATTCGTATTCAGATCATCTAAACCAATCTCTAATTCATTCATCTTTAAAGATCGTGACACTCCACTTTTGTGCTCTAACGTTATTTACAAGTTTACTTGTAGTGGCTGCAGCGCCATTTATTATGGCAAAACATCTCGAAATCTCATGATTCGATGTAGATAGCATTTGGGAATCAACAAACAGTCAAGGTGTTAAAACAGTTAGCCCTTTCTTCATTCACGATCATATTTCCAAAACTGGAACCCGCATTAAAATCAAATTCTTATAAAAAAGATCTATCCTTAAAAGAAGTGGCTGTCTTAAGATTAAACTAACTTACTAGAAGCAATTTTTATTATTCAGATAATGAATGATTAAAAAACCCATATTGATTTTTAGGCTCTTTGTTTTATTGCGTAAGAAAGTTATTGCGAGATTGCTTCATCCATTTGGAAATGTCATAATTTCTGTTGTTTTTCTCTCTGTAAGAGGCAAGTGCGATGCAGCAGAGAATAGAAAAAGCCACCAACGGGTCCCTTCTGTATAGGCCCCCGACAAATCAGTTCCCATATTGTTAAGCCCCACTTGAGGCTTAGCGCTGAATAATGTACATGGTTTTAGCCAGTGATAAATCATGTATTAAAAAAAATATGTTTTGATGGTATTATTTTTGTTTTAAAGTCGATTCCAACAGTAACTTTTCAATTCATAGCTTTTACAATTTTGATTTTTTTCAGGCAGCGCTACAAAATTTTCAAAAAAGCAAATTTGCTCTAGCCCATTACAGAAACATCTCAAATTACAAGAACCGCCCTCCTCCCCAGGCCAAATCGAGTATTAATGGTACTTGGAAAAGTAGTACCCCCAAATCGATTTAAAAAGCTGCCACTGGGAGAGGCCAAAATAGAAAAGTGATTAATAGAGCCGTGGCGAGGCAGGCCTTGTTAGGAAAGGGGGGAGGGGGATGTTGCTTACGAAACTTCCTGAGTGAAAAAAAATTCCTGCAGTAAGGAAATTTCGAAATTACTTGAAGAAGGCCTGGTTTTTCCGATTTAGTACCAACAAGAAATCTTAAAACCTTCGCGGGAATATCATTAGGGACGGATTTCAGCGGCAATGATTGGGGGGTGTTTGATTGGATTTTGGTGCCACACCTTTCAGGTAACTGGAAAATGATGGAAAGGCCCATTTTAGAAATTAAACTTCTCGCTTCAAGGTGAAGAGGTTTAGGAAATAAAAAAAGTAAATTGTTCAATTATTTTTTCGCTACTAACCACCAAAAATATTTTTAACCGAATCAAAACAAAATTTACCAAAGGACACAAAAATATTGGGGGGTGGCGCACCCCCTACAGCCCCGTCCTGGTAAATCTGTCCCTGATTATCATATTAACGGAGTAACAATCATTGCCTGATTCTTTATTGATCTCTGAAGACGTAGGGGCTCTGAACTACTTACAATCTTTTTTCCATTGAACTGATTTTCCCTGAAAATTCCTATAAAACTACTATTGCGGGGCTGTGACAACCCAAACCCCACACCCTTCGATCGAGACACCCTCGGTGATGAGAAGAAGCAATAAGGCATCAATCTGAATAAGAAATCGAGCTTTAAAAACAAGTCCAACTGTTCTGTAAAACATCTAGTCATGCTTTAACTCGTATTTCAATTTTCATGGAGCCTGAGAAACTAAAACCGTTGATGTCTCAGATTGGCTATTGCCTGCTGATTTGCGTGTTTCGAGAAAGAAAATTTGAACAATAAGATAAAGTGAATTTAAGAGAGGGGCTTATAATAGCATATATTTATGATGCTTCTAGATTTGAAAAATTATTTGAAACTGAAAGCTCTTTAAGCCTTCATCAAATGATCCTGTATTTGCTTTTGGTAGAGGTCTACAAAACAATATCACATCTATGTTCTAGCTTCATAAAGCTAGCTTTGGTGAAAAAAATTCCTCACAATCTAACGTCTCTTGATGAACTACAATTGCCAACTTGCCTTGGAATCAGTATCAAACCATCATTTTTGTAGGAAAAAGTACGAGAAACACTATAACCAGAGTTGAAAAAACCCAGACTCCCTTTAGATATTCAAAATATATATTTAAAAAAGCCCATAAATGCAAAGCTTGCAAAAGCAAATAGTGTAAGATATTTTATTCAAATTTTGGTTTTTTTATTGTAACAAGTATTTCACTAATTTTATGTTTTTAATAGTAAATTTTATATTTTTGTAAGTGATTGGTAAGCATTTTCAGCCTTATTTATTTGCAAACCTTAAAATATTACTGAAAATAGAGCTGTGGAGGATGTCAATCAACTACTACTGGTTTACTTTTTTATCAGAATGGTAGGAATTCTATACTATCTGTGATTTATTCAAAATTGCCCAGAATTTGATTCCATGACCTGTGTAACAAGTTTATCTGGTTCTTTAGCCAAAAGAATAGTCATAAATCAGCAACTAATTTTATATCGTTGGCTTTGAATTATGGGAATCATTTTGGAGGAAGCTCTTTGTGTAAATCTGCATAATTTTATTCGTATAACGCATGATATTATCACATATTCTTAGCTTTATATTAACTAGTTGCTGTTTTCTAACTTACAAGTCTAAATTTGTTTTTAAAGTTTTGTGGCGATGGATCATTTCACAAACCTTTATTAAAAGTTGTCAGGAAACGCACATCCGTTGAAACACATTTGTGTCCTGTCTAACGCATATGCGCTTCACGCTATTCACAGCTAGGCCCTGCATGTCCGCCATTACACTGTAACACTTGAAACGCATATGCGTCTCGGCCCATGCAGAAACGCATGCCCATGCAGAAACGCATAGTACACCGGCCGAATATTTGGTCACTTAGGCCTTGCGTTTACACGGGTCCGGCTAAACCACCTCAAATTAGGTCACTATATATATATACATAATATATATATAATTTCACTCATATACAGAATTTATGTATATGTACATATATGGACACTAATATGAAGAAAAGAAAAAGCAAAGAAAAGGGAGGAGGGGGGGGGGGGGGTTTGTTGAAGATACGTAAACTGTTTATTAAGTTCAGAAGGATATAAAGTTCCAAGTTTAAAAATGATTCGCTTTTCCAGTGACTTTCCTTTTGCACTGTCCGTTGGGGCAAACAAGAGGCCAAGAAACTACCATGCATTTTCGTTTAATGGTGATTTTTACCTTTAAACAACTGGTGTTGCTATGGGAAGTAAACTTGGTCCTAGCTATGCTTGCCTTTTTGTTGGTTATCAGGAACACTTGACCTACAGTTCATATGATGGTTCTTTCTCTTGTCTAATCAGGAGATACATTGATGATATTGTCGGAGCTACATCATTACCACTTGCATCTCTACAAAATTTCATCAACTACACTAACAATTTCCATCCAGCGCTTCAATTCACACACACCATCTCCGAATACAGTGTACCCTTTCTTGACATCTTGCTCACCATCCAAAGCAACTCTATTACTACCTCTATCTTCTATAACGAAACAGATTCACACAGCTTTCTTGACTACTTTTCATCCCATCCACAAAAATGCAGAAATTCCATTCCATAGTCCCAGCTACGTCATCTCCGTCGCATCTGCTCCAGCAACGATGATTTTCAAGAAAAAGCGAAAGAAATGACATCCTTTTTCCATCACAATCACTACCCTGAAAAGATAATTATGTCTGCTATCACTAAAGTCAACAACATCACTCAGGATAAAGCCCTTAAACCAGTCAACAGAACAAATGCTGATAACCGTATAGCTTTTGCTCTCACCTACCACTCACTCAACAGACAAATTAAAGAAATTATATACAACAATCTCTCTATTCTACACAACGACTCAATTACAAAGGAAATATTCAAAGCTCCACCTCTGTTGGCCTACAGAAAGCATAAAACATCAAAGACTACCTTGTACGCAGCAACCTTCGTTCACCTGAATCTCCTGGTACCTCACCTTGCCACCACCACCTATGTCAAACCTGCAACCACATCAACCCATCTACCATCATTTCTAATGGAAACAAGTCATTTACTGTTAAATCAAGCTTCACCTGCTCTTCCTCATGTGTCGTATATTGCATCTCTTGCACCAAATCTAATGTTCTGTAAAGTGGTGAAACATCGCGCCAGATTAACAACAGGTTTGGCGAGCATTTACGTAATGCCAGGAACAAAATCCACCTCAACAACAAACACGACAGTGATCCTGATAGCAACATTTCCAAACATTTTAACCTGGCGAATCACACAGAAGATGACATGGTAGCTTCTTGGCCTCTTGTTTGCCCCAACGGACAGTGCAAAGAGAATGTCACTGGAAAAACGGATAATTTTTAGACTTGGAAATTTATATCCTTCTGGACCTAATAAACAGTTTACGTAACTTCAATAACCCCCCCCCCCCCCTCCTCCCTTTTCTTTGTTTTTTCTTTTCTTCATATTAGTGTGCATATTTGTACATATACATAAATTCTGTATTTGCATATATGTATATATATTTATTTTTATTAGCTCTTTCCATATATATTTTTTTTCCATGCTCTTTTATCCGTCTTCCTATTCAATTTGTCGAATTCCATATTCCTTTAACGTTTTTTAGTTCTATCATCGTTTTTCAATTTTACCTGATAACGGACTATGCTCGAAACATCGTTAATTATTTTAAAAAAAAAATTTTTCCTGGTAAAATTTACTTACATTAATCGTTATTATAGGTAAATTTGTAGTCCACACACCGCCCCACCGCCCCCCCCCCCCCCCGCCAACAAGGCTTGCCTCGTGACGGCCCTGCCTGTTCTACAGAAATGTTTCTACGTTGCAATTGCTCATGAAGGTTTCAGGAAATTGCTTCCTTTGCCCGACGAGGTGTTGGGGGGTACCACACCCCTCAACACCTCCCTTTGGGGACACACTGCCTGCAATCCCCCTCTCTGTGATTGTTAATTGAAAACAAAATATTCCTATAATTTGGAGGGACGGATCCCTCTATGAACAGAATAAGCCATCTTTTCAGAATAAGCCACGACTCTGCCCCTTGACTAAGTAACATATTTGCCAATAAAAAGAAAGTTTTATGTGGACACTAAGGGCCATAAGCTCTACTTCAGATTGCTAGGCTTGCTTTCTTCCGGAATCTCTACTCCATGACTTAGCAGAATGTAAAGCAGGGGTTCTTAAGTATTTCGAGTGCCGGGCCCGAGAATATGATAAGCAGGCCTTTTGTTTCGTGTTCTTATTCATTCAATATTCAGTTACTTATTTTCATAAAATAAGATTTGAAAATGTGGATGATTGAAGTGAGAGAGGGAGGCCAATGATGGCACGGAAGAACAGGATGCTGGAGGGATTGCCTCAATTTGGAATACACGACAGAGTCACAGGCTCAAGGCCAGGGTTTCTCTCTTGCAGGAGGGGGGATGGTCTCGAAAAGCCCAAAACTGTAGCATAGTATATAAACTCTATAAAAAAGTTAGCACCAAATTGTGTAACTTTGCGTTTCTTGTACCAGAAAATCATTGTTAACGCTAAGATTAGGACGATAGGTTCATGGTATAGCTTTTTGCTGATATTAAGGAAAAAGCCTGAAAATTGTTATAACATGATGAAATGCATTGAGCTGCCATCTCGTGTCGTTCTTATAATACAGTTTTCGTATATAGAAACGGTTTCTTTTCTTTTACAACATATCCTTATGATTCACTTAATCAGTGTGACATGATCACAGTTGAGGTTGCGCCCTTCAGTTGAGCCCTAGCCGGGGCATTTCCTCGAAAGATATTTTTAGAGAAACGTGTCGTACCTGCTAGTGGTCACAACATTCCATCTTAAAGTGTGCGAATAAAGGAGAGGCCACGATAGCAGGCTGCTCGACGGACTCCGGAGGAAATCTTGCGGCGAAAAAACGATAAAATAGTTCAATCTGAAAATCGCTTCGTGGAAGTGAGATCCACCAAGAATCTTTTTTAAGGCTTTCTTCCTTAAAATCATACCTCGTTTTAGTTGATAATGAATTTTTTCTTGTCCTACTCAGTAAAGGCTGGCCACTTAGCTTGATCCTTAAATTGTCTATGAGTACATTTTGAAAGATGCAAAGAAGACATCTTGAAAAGCAGCCAAAGTGATCATCCTATTTTGGTAATAAAGCATTCTGTGCTTGTCTTTAATTGTAGTCTTTTGAAATATTCAGACTGTGTCCTTTGTTGGGAGAAAAAAAAATCTTCCACAAATTTTCGCCTGAGCTGTCTTAGAATTTAACATTTAAGGCATAAAAGGGGGTCCGGGTTAAAATACTGACATGTAACAGGATTGAGTTGCAAGCAGATTGAAATAACAGTTTTTGGTATTATCCAGTCATTCCTAAACGAAAACAAAAGGAAATTTCAGATTGACTCTGAGGTGGCTGTGGAAACTTGGCACAACACAGGGTGCGCTGTCAGCTTAAACCTGAAAACTTCTCTATGTAATGGAAAATCTTTCTATGTAATGGAGTAAAAAAAATTTTGCTAATTACGAATTAAACAACAAAATCAAGCAAAACATTTTCATGCAAATATAGTTAACTGAGCTACCTGTTTTTCATTTTGTCACTAGGATCCTCATATGTTTCAGAAAGCTCTAAAAATACATTGGATAAATGAGAGCTTTTCTTCTGTTCATTTTACGTGCATCGTAATAAAATAGACCTACCGTTCCCCCGGATCCTAGATCAAAATATATTGATAAAACAACAATTGCATATCTGTTGGGTATAAAAACAGGTGACAAACATCACTGACTACAGTTCTGCAAGGTGCTCTGCTGGCTGCTTCAAACAGGTAAATTCTTGCAATTTATTATGATATTTCTTAAAAATTGTGACGGAGCTTAAAGTATGATAATAAACAAGTTTAAAGCAACAGTCGATATTACCATTATTAACATTATAGGCTGAATGAATAGATATTTGAATGCAACTTTTAGTCAATGCGGGTATCGAGTCTTTTTTTTTGCATTTCAGAATTTCCCCCGAACAAGGCTAAGATGATCTTACTGCTGCTTTCAGTTTTGGTGGCCTGTGTGGGTTCTAAAGAGATCACGTGTAACACTTTCAATGAAGGTCTTATAGTATCAGGCAATGTGTGCAATTTTGAATGCTGCTTATCTCTAAGCCTACGGGAAATGCAACTTGGTGGCAAGGCGCTCCAGGAAGCATCTACAAAAAATCACGACAAGGTTGGCGGAAACTGCCCTCCCTTTGCTAAAAAGGGGAAGTCTTGCAACGAGAATGGACATACATACCCACATAAGGCTTTCATAGAATACGATGACTATCGGTCCCGCATCTGCAACAACGGTGAAGTTTTTAATTATGCCAGAGTGATGTATTTTAGATTTGGATGAGCTAAACACGAGACATCCTACAATCATGAAACTATTATTCTATTTGATTTATTCCTTCAGTAATTAAAAATTTTAAAGCAGAAAAAAGTCGTGCTTCTTTACATGTCTAAAATTATTGATTCATAGTAAATGATTGAAACAGGATGCAGTGATATTCTGTTTGACAATTCATTTGATTTCCTGCAATAATTCCACTCCACTATATTATGCTAACAAGCCCACCATATGATGATGTGCAATTAGCAAAAAAGTTTAAATGACTAGAAGAATAAAGTGTTTCTCTTTTGCTGAGACTTTGCATTTCTTTGTGTTATAAAGCTATCGTCGAGCACACTAAAATTTGCCTGATTTCTCAAGAGGACAAAATTTCTAAATCTGGGCACAAAATTGGCACTGTTCCGGTCTTCAACATTAAATAAAGAAATATTTTATGACCAATACTGAATAGTTTCTATAACCAAATTTGGTCCTTGAAGATTCGGATTTTAACTGATAAATCACTCTATGGTAGAAATCGAGAACCCTGAGAAATCATTTTGAATTTGTTGACACCTAGTGTTTTCTTTACAAAAGTGAATTGTTCCCTGACAGTTCGACAATACGTAATGTACTTTAATGCGAATGATTTATGTCGCTAAAGGTTCGCTTTGATTCTCGTGACCCACAGCTCAAGTTTGCGAATTTTCCAAAATACCAATGATTTTTCCGAAAACCCGTCAAATTTACCAATTTACCAATACTAATGCCCCCGGCCTCCCGGTATGATCTTGAAATTGTTATCTGGGCAAAATAAGCTAATGTAAATGTGTTATGGTTTCAAGTTTGAATGCTGTAGAGATAACTCACAGACCAAACTGATTCAATAATTCCTTTTTCCAAACCAGATGACCCTTATTTCATCCCCCTCCCTAAGCCAAGAGCCCCAGTGCTGATAGCAGTGCTATTCTATGTCCTGGGGGGGGGAGTACTCCCATTAAGGCCTGACAGGAGGATCCAGTCCGTTTGAGGGTCTTAACAAATGGCTACCAAATGGCCCATTTTCGATAATAACTGAACTGCTCAGTTTAGCTTGCGATTTCTTATAGAAAATTAACAAGATTTATCTTTCCCAAAACAACAGCAATCAATGATGAAGAAATTTGTCAAAATAGGACCAGGAGAGCACAAAGAAATGGATACTAGCAAGGAAATATTATCGGTTCTTTTGCTACCGTTTGAGGGGTTTTGTCAAAAGGCACTACCATTTGAGGGTAATTTTCTAAAATTTTAGCGTTGACCTTCCTTGACCCTGACCAGACTCCACTGTTCCCTGTATCTCGGAAAAGTGTCCTCTTCCGCACCCGATCAATATTTATTTTTGAATTCTACACCAAAAACTGGTCTTGAAAAAGTTGGTCTGGTAAAGTCCCTCGTCGGGCGGTAATTCTCCCCCTTGTCTCTCTGGACTACTAGTGCTCTGAACTTTCCGCATTTTGGACCGAATCATGGCAAGCGATTTCTATGCCAAATTGATATGTTGCTACACCAAATGGTACGCCAGAAGATACGCCCAGTTTGGAAAACAAAACAGAAACGAGGCAAGCAACAGCAACACATATACATTTCTGTCTTTTGTCTCGAGCTCGACGTGCATATGTTTATCTTTGCCTCGAGATGCAGCAGTAGAGTCTGAAGTAACCTCCCCCCCCCCCCCCACTTTTTGCAAAACAAGAGAGCGTTTTTCAAAATCTTTTGTTATGATAGCTAAATTATCCCTTGACCCATTCCCCTCTTTCCATCCTGCCTCGGAGCCCATGGAACACTGACAATTTTACAAGCATCATAAATCAAAGCAAGTTTTCAACAAAGGAAGCTCCTTCACAGAGTCAATTTAGCCCGCAGTCTTTTACGACTCCTGAGTCTATTAAAAATTTATATATGCAGTTTAAATCTTTGCCTAGCCCTAACCTAACAGTAGCAGAAAACGTTCAACTTGTTGAACTCTGGAAAAGTTATTCTGATATTTTTGCGTCGTCCTCCTTAGATCTAGGACATACACAAATAATCGAACATAAAATAAACACTGGTGATGCTAGGCCTATTAAACAACAGCCATACAGAGTCCCTAATACACAAATAGTGGAAATTGACCGTCACATTTCTAATATACTTGAACAAAACATTATTAGTGTGTCAACAAGTCCTTGGAGCTCTCCTGTAGTATTAGTTAAGAAGAAAGATGGTACCACTCGTTTTTGCGTGGACTATAGGAAGTTAATGCTGTTACGCGTAAGGATAGTTATCCTCTGCCTGGTATTGATGATGCTCTGGACGCTCTCGCAGGTTTTCAGCGCTTGATCTTCAATCTGGTTATCACCAGGTTGCTATGCATCCAAATTCTAAGGAGAAAACTGCCTTCATATCTCATTCAGGGTTATACGAATTCAATGTCCTCAGTTTTGGGCTAACAAATGCTTCACCTAATTATCAGCGCTTGATGGATAAAGTGTTGCACGGACTTGATTGGAAGATATGCCTTATCTATATCGACTATACAATCCAGTTTTTTTCAACATTTGATGAAAATATTGAACGTTTAAACCTTGTTTTTGATCGTTTGCGCAAAGCTAATCTAAAATTAAAGCCTTTGAAATGTCGCTTTGCTAGCAGGTCGGTTGACTTTCTTGGATTTGTTGTGTCGTCGGATGGAATATTGCCTGACCCAGATAAACTCACTGCCGTAAAGTCTTTTCCAGTGCCTAAATGTGTTAAGGACGTCCATAGTTTACTTGGCCTATGCAACTATTAAGGCTGTTTTGTTAAAGGTTTTGCGGCTATTGCTTCTCCACTCGATCGTTTAACGCATAAAAATACTGTTTTCCATTGGACTGCTGAATGTCAGCAAGCTTTCGAAGATTTGAAATTTTGTTTGTGCTCTCCTTCAATTTTGCAATACCCAAATTTTGCAGAACCATTCCATTTGTATACCGATGTTAGTCAATCAGCTTTAGGATACGTTCTGGGTCAAGTCATACATGGGAAGGAGCACGTTATTGCATATGGTGGACGTGAACAGTGCAGTGCAAAAAAACGGTACAGCACTACGGAGAGGGAAGCTCTTGCTGTTGTTAACGGGATAAAGAGGTGCCAGCCTTATTTGTCCGCTAATCACTTTTATGTACATACAGATCACGGTAACCTTTCTTGGCTTATGAATGTCAAGGATCCAACTGGTCGTTTAGCTCGTTGGGCACTACAGCTTCAGCAATATGATTTTGAAATTGTCCATAGGCCAGGACGCTTAAACGGTAATGCTGACGCTCTTTCTCGTCGTCTCTATGATGCTCCTTTGTCCGCTGTTGAACAAGGTTGCATGCTTTCTGTGCCTGTTGCTGTTCTTGTTCCACCTTGCCCACCTGCAGAATCACTCAATTTTCTGCAGCGTCAGGATAAAGATCTTGCTATGATTATTGCATATCTCGAAACTTCGCAATTTCCTTCAAGTGACACGCAAGCTCGCAATTTGCTGCTTACTATTGATTCGTATTATCTTGATAAATGAGGCCTTCTTTGCCATTGGTGGACGCCTGGCAAACGCCATGTGCATTCTCTTGTCTCCCAGTTGGTGATTCCCGCTTCTCTACGACACGATGTTCTCGTTGCATGTCACGATGATCCATCTGCTGGCCACTTAAGTACTGTCTAATCTAAACGTATGAGAAAGGTAGAAGTCGATGTTATTGGCATGGCATGTACAAAGACATTGAGCATCGATGCCACTCCTGTGTCAATTGCGCCATGAAGAAAATTCCGCGCCAACGTGGTAAAGCGCCTCATTTGCCTAAACCAGTTGAAGGAGATTTTGATCACGTTGCCATGGATATTTAGGGTCCTTTTCCGGCTACACATGATGGTAATTGATACATAATCGTGTTCTCCGATTATTATACAAGGTGGCCTGAAGCTTTTGATTTACCATCTATCGAGACTTCTCGAATAGTCAACCTGCTTGTCGACGAAATCCTGGCTCGTCAAGGTGCTCCTCGAACTCTCTTGTCGGATAGAGGTTCCAATTTTTTAGCAGCCGTCGTTAAAGAAACTTGCCGACTAATGAACACGCGTCGCACCCATACTACAGCCTACCACCCACAAACTGATTGCTTGGTTGAGCGTTTCAACGGTACTCTCCCTGAAGGCCTTTCCATGTATGTGATCAGTAACCAAAAAGACTGGGACAAGCATTTGCCAATGATTCTCTTCGCGTATCGTGTGTCACCACACGCAACCACCCACGAATCACCATTCTATCTGTTATATGGTCGCGAGCCACGCCTCCCGATTGATGCAGCTTTTTTGATTCCATCTTCGGAAAACCTTTCTTTGTCTGTGGCAGAACACCGTGCTCGGATCGTGCGGAAACTAGAAGATGCTCAGGACATTATTTCGTCGAGCACGCAACTTGCTCAGCAGCGTATGAAGGCGCAGCACGATAAACGTAGTCGCCCTTTACTTTATGAAGTCGGTCAACGCGTAAGGGTTTACACGCCTAAACATCGAAAAGGCTTATCGAAAAAGCTGCTGCATAATTATCACGGCCGATACCGTATCGTTTCGAAATTGTCTCCAGTGCACTTCAAGCTTCGCACGCTGGATAATCGTGTTGTCTCCGTACCCGTGAACGCATATCGTTTAAAACCGGACTGCGACCCAGCTGATCGTCCGTTTGATCCTCCAATTGCAAATTTGCGTGAGACTTCGGAATTGTGCGACTCAGACTTGCCTCCGGACAGCTTTTGCACTCCTGAGCCCGCAGAAGTCGTTTACGTGCCTCAAAAATCGCCCGTCACTGTGACTTCGGAAAAGGAACCTGACATAACACGCCCAGAATACACCTGGACACCAGAAATAATTCGAGACTTTGTCCCTGACGCAAACCAGGAGGTTTGATCTTAAGGGGGGAGGTATGTTACGCAATGGAGGCGCCGTTACATTGGAAGTGACCTTTGACTCGATCACGTCTTCATCATTTTATTTCCATGTGTTCGCTTGATGCTTGCTTTGCTGCTTATTTGGTAATTTTTAACTGTTCTGTTGATCTTTGAGCATTGTCTTGATGTTCATTGGTTAATTTTATGTGTATCATCCTTTTAGGACACTAATTGGACAATAGCTTAATCCGATTATACAGTAGCATCTAGCGTGCCAGCTTTAGGGTGGAGTGAGTCTTGATGGGCCAGCCGCTACGAGAGAAACTTTGTTGGTGAAAGAGATTTGACGTTTTTGTCGAAGTAGAAGTCCAGAAACACTTGCCGCGCCCAAGGTTCAGACTCAAGTCCAAGATCGTTCAAGCATCCTCTTTAAAGCTCGCAAAGATAATCTCAAGGTCGTGAGTTACCTTACTTATTATATTTTAGTAATTTAGTGGTTTAATCTCTTGATGTTACAGGTTTTTTACCGAAGAACTCGCAATTCTTTAGCCTTTTTTTGCTAGATTAAGCAAAAAGGTTAACAGCAAAGCAGCCGAAGTGGTCATGCTTTTTAGATAATATATCATTCTGTGCTAGTCTTTAATTCTAGTCTTTTGAAATGTTCAGACTGTGTCCTTTGTTGGCAGAAACAACGAACATCTTCTACAGATTTTCGCCTGAGCTGTCTTAGAATTTAATGTTTAAGGCAATAGAAGGGAGTGCGGGTTGAAGTACTGACATGTAACAGGATTGAGTTGCAAGCAGATTGAAATAACAGTTTCTGGTATTATCCAGGCATTCTTAAACGAAAACTTTGATGGTTACTGTTCAATATATCGGCTTCACTGTTTCATTTGTTTATTTGCCAAAAGGAAATTTCAGATCGACTCTGAGGTAGCTATGGAAACTTGGCACAACATAGGGTGCGCTGTCAGCTTGAACCTTAAAACTTTTCTATGTAAGGAAACCCTCTATGTAAAGGAACAAAATTAGAACTTTTGCTAATTACGAATTAAACAACAAAATCAAGCAAAACATTTTCATGCAAATATAGTTAACTGAGCATGCCTTTTTTTCATTTTGTCACTAGGATCCTCATATGTTTCAGATAGCTCTAGGAATACATTGGATAAATGAGAGCTTTTCTTCTGTTTATTTTACGTGCTTCGTAAAATTACATAGCTACCATTCCCCCGGATCCTAAAACAAAATATATTTACATAAAAACAACAATTGCATATTTGTTGGGTATAAAAACAGGTGACAAACATCACGAACTACAGTTCTGCAAGGTGCTCTGCTGGCTGCTTCAAACAGGTAAATTCTTGCAATTTATTATGATATTTCTTAAAAATTGTGACGGAGCTTAAAGTATGATAATAAACAAGTTTAAAGCAACAGTCGATATTACCATTATTAACATTATAGGCTGAATGAATAGATATTTGAATGCAGCTTTTAGTCAATGCGGGTATCGAGTCTTTTTTTTGCATTTCAGAATTTCCCCCGAACAAGGCTAAGATGATCTTACTGCTGCTTTCAGTTTTGGTGGCCTGTGTGGGTTCTGAAGAGACCACGTGCAACACTTTCAACGAAGGTCTTATAGTATCAGGCAATGTGTGCCATTTTGAATGCTGCTTATCTCAAGGTCTACGGGAAATGCAACTTGGTGGCAAGGCGCTCCAGGAAGCATCTACAAAAAATCACGACAAGGTTGGCGGAATCTGCGCCCCCTTTTCTGAAAAGGGGAACTCTTGCAACGAGAATGGACATACATACCCACATAAGGCTTTCATAGAATACGATGATTTTCGGGGCCGCATCTGCAACAACGGTAAAATTGTTGAATATGACAGATTGAAGTCTTTGAGATTTGGTTGATCTACATCAGACATATAACTATCATGAAACTATTATTCTATTTGATTTATTCCTTCAGTAAATAAAAATTGTAAAGCAGAAAAAAGTCGTGCTTCTTTACATGTCTAGAATTATTGATTCATAGTAAATGATTGAAACAGGATGCAGTGATATTCTGTTTGACAATTCATTTGATTTTCTGCAATAATTCTGTTTCGCTTCATTATGCTAGCAAGCCTACCATATGATGATGTGCAATTAGAAAATAAGTTAAAATTACTGGGAGAATAAAGTGTTTCTCTTTTGCATTTGTTTGTCATAAAAGGCCAACGTCAAGCAGGCTAAAATTTGCCTGTTTTTTTAAGAGCACCCTTCACAAGCGCCGGAAGCTTCATGATGCGGGTGGCAGGAACCACAAAAAAGGCACCTGCAGGGGCATCGTGGCCAGTTATCTCTAGAGAGGGTTAAAAAGAAAAATTTTCTGACAAAATTTATTTGATTTATTTTTATTAAATAGAAGAATTTCATGCAAATGTAAGAGGGGGAGGGGGTTGCAGAAAAGTTCATTCTGATTAGCCTATATCGATCAACAACTGGCTATTATTTGTACTTTTCATCGTGTTCTTTTGGACCCCTTATTCTGACGTTTAATATTTTGTGTTTTAGATAAAAAATTTTAGGTAGTAAGTTGTGAAGTGTTTGCTTTTTTCAAAGCCATTTTGAAGTTTTGTACTGCCAAAAAATTGTTCACAAAAACTCAAAGATATTAAAAGTGCACATTTATTTTCTTGATATCTATTTTGAACGATTCTGATACCTTGCAACCATTTAGATCGGTAGACAAGAAGAGGGGAAAAATTTTTTTATTACCTTAATGCTTCAAGTTTGCCGGAAATTACATTCTTTGGAGAAAATCTTAATAATAAAATCGTACTCCTAAGATTGACTTTCTTGTTATCGTTTTTATTACCTTATGCATAAATTACAAATGTATTACAAATGTTTTACCTTATGCAACATAACTGCATAAATTTTCAAATCTGGTGATTGGCACAAAATTGGCACTGTCCCGGTCTTCAATATCAAATAAAGATATAATTTATGACCAATATTGAAAATTTCCATAAACAAATTTGGCCCTTTTGAAGATTCGGATTTTTACCGACAAGATCCAAACAGCCAATCACTTTATGGTAGAAATTGGTAAATCCTGAGAAATCATTTTTAATTAATCGAAACCTAGTAGTATTTTCTTTACAAAAGTGAATTGCCCCTTGGCAATACGGAATGTACTTTAGTCCGAGTGATTTATGCCGTTGAAGGTTCGTTTTGCTTCTCGTTTTTACCCACAACTCAAGTTTGAGAGAGTTTTCCGACATAACAATAATTTTTCGGACAACCCGTCAAATTTTGAGAACAGAAGAGGTCACGGCCCTCCTGCCCTCCGGCCACGACGCCCCTGGACACTTGAAGTTCGCTGCCAAAGCAAATAGAGAATCGTCGTTCAGCCAGTGCTGAAAACATGTTGTAGGTGATGGCCCTGCCCAAAGTCTGAGTTCTGGGGGCGTATCCTCCAAGAACATTTCACCTTGCCACGCCCTAAGGACTCTCGGAAAAGAAGAGGTACGCCTATAGAAATACATTGAAATCAAGATCCAAAGCCCAAATTCGTTTTTGAAATTTCTATTTAACTCAACATCAACCATCAAAGGATGCTTGACCCAATCCACACACTGCCACCATGAAAGTAGAAGGAAGAATATATAAACAGGGCCATCATTGATAACAGCACCTTTGTTGCTGAAAAGAGAACCCTGTATAAATAGTTATATAATTATTATTATAATATCATTTAATTATTGTTACTTCTCACGAGAAACAACTCGGCTTCAAAATGCTTTAAAAACTTGTTTCTGAAATTTCGGATTGCAGCTAGGCTCCTGTAAGGACTTCATAAGAAACACAATTTACTCAAAATCTAATGACTTTAAGAAGCCGTTAGTTCTGGCTCATAAAAGTTTATGTGCGTTCTAGCACTGCTTACCAAGTTCAAGCCAATTCTTTAGGATATTTTTTTAGAATTTTAAACTAGTTAGGATAAAGATGGGCCCCAGTAGCGGCACCAAGGGGGGACTGGGGGGACACGTCCCCCCAGTTCTCAGCAGAATCGATTTTGTATTTCGTCTAAATTCGATGAGAAAATGTTGGGGTAGGGGTAATATTTTGATACCGTACTTTTTTGTGATGTAACCCTATGATTTTCAAACTGCCAATTTTCAACAAAAGTTAGTCATAGGCGTTCCCTTCGGAAAAATTGGCGTTCCCTGTTGGTAAAAGGGCATTTTCTGGTGGTTAAATGGGCGTGGTTTAAATTGTTTTGGGTTTGTCCCCCCCCCCCCCAGAGCTTAGTGGCCGGCGCCGCCATTGATAGGCCCGATAGGACAAGCAAAAGTGTCGAATATGAATACCGTGCAGCATGAAACTTTCTTGATCCAAAAAACGTCTTGAACAAAAAGTCTTGAATTCAAGACATTTTTGTCCTTCGTCCGAATAAGGCCTCACCTTCGAATAAGCCTCCCTTCAATTAAATCCCTACACTAAAATAATTTTTGTGAAATAAGCCCCCACCCTCGAATACGCCCCCTTGGGGTGAGGAATTCCCTCTACATCAATAGTTTTATACCTGCATTTTGAAACTTACTGACCGGCCTCAAAATGCGGATGAAAATCTACCCTGGTAATGTTTTTGGCTGCTGCTAAATGAGCCCCCAACTCACTCAAGTTTTTGACGAAATACTTACTCCGTTGCGGGTTGATGTCATCGATTTTCTATCTCGCTATCTACATCTTTCACAAAAATGGACTTCAGAATTGAAATCTTCTGAAAAATCATGTTGTTTGGAGTTTGGACCGTTCGGTCGCTAGGTACCTTGATTCGAATGATTAGATATTTCTTTAGATTTGACCGTAATTTGCTGCTGCAGTGAAAAAGTAAAGCAACAAATTCCATTGAAATGTATAAGAAAAGCTAAATTTTGAAAACGGGTTAATTCGCAGCCTGATGGCCCAAACATAGTCAACTATGGCCCAAACAACCTGAAATTTTCGGCACATACTAATTTCAACATGAAAATTCCAATTCCATGATCAATTTTTACCAAGATCTTGTGATTTTCAGGTAGCCAGTGTCTACATATTTATGAAACTTCTCTTCTTTATTGACTTAGATGTCCTTTCAGTATCTCGATGCATTTATAGAAATAGGAATAAAAGTACCTGGGTTGCTTCAATTATAATGGGGTTCTTTGGGGCATGGATACTCCCGTCCCTCGTCGATTTCAAAACAAGGATCTAATCTAGTGCAATAGGCGGCCTCGCAGTTACAAATAATATTCGTCAAAATGGCTGCCGCAAGTGGCACTCCCGCCGCTGGCGGCTCGCTTAAAATTGGAACCAAAGTTGAAGTAATTGGAAAAGGGTTGGTCGGAACTGTACAGTATTCTGGAATGACAGCTTTTGCTTCTGGGAAATGGATCGGTGTTGCCCTTGACGAGTCAAAAGGCAAGAATGACGGTACAGGTAAGGTCGATTCGATTTTGGCCTAAGAAAGGCAGATGGTCGACTTTTAAGTAGAAAAAAGTATTTTTAAAAAAATAGGACACAATAAAGAATGGACATGGCCAAAAATATTTTTCTATATCTGTGCTATTATTTTACATTATTTTTTGAATTTTGTATGTTTTCTTATTGAATTTGGTTTGTAGAGGGGCAGTTGATTGAATTGAGGTGAATATATAAGGGCAATTCCATCAGGTGTACGAGCCCCATACTTTTTGGAAACAAGGGTAAAGTGCCTACTTGCAGCTTACAGTGGGACCCTTTTTTTCTATATGCAGGGGCTTGGTGGCCCATTGGGATTCTGGAAATTTCCTGGTAGGCCTTTTAAAACTTTTCGTGTGAGCCCCTTGGATTTGTCTTCTTTTAAGGAAGCTTTTCTTATTTGTAACAACAGATTTGTGAGAAAAAACGAGTGAAGTAAGGCCGCACACTATCTCTGTGACACTCATTTCCAATATTTGTGATGACAACAAAAAACAATCAGAATCAGAAATGTATTTTTACTTTGTGTACAAATTTTGTTACATAGCCATTAAAGCCAATATTCTGCATTAGCAAGAAATATAATTCTTTCTGAAATTTTATGAGTCCTCTTATAAGTTTCCTGAAATTTGCTATAAGTGAAGCCCTTACAAAAAATTTTGCTTTGACCTTCTAATATCTAGCTGCATATTTTCATAACATTGTACCTAAATTTAAGCTTTTTTATCAAGTAGAGATAAATTGATCTTAATCTTTTCTCTAGTGCAACAAAAAAGATATTTCACCTGTCCTCCAAATCATGGAATATTTGTAAGACAGTCACAACTTGCTGTTCTATCAGATGTTGTTTCAAAAGAGGATGAGGGGCGATCTGGAGCCTCTTCCAAGTCACCAGATAGCTCAGCATCATTGTCCCCTTCCCCTTCTCCTTCTCCAACACAGCAAATGAGCCGGCTGCCTGGAAAAAGTGGTCTAGTCCGACCTGGGTTTGGGAAAAAGGTAGTATTTTCTCAACAACTAAGAGCACAGTTATCCTGAAACTATTTTTGTACCAAAAACTTTCAGTGATTTGGTAATGATTTCCTCTTTTGTATAGCCTAATATTCAAGTCCTGCAGCCTTTATTTTTAGAAAATAACTTTTTCGCAATGCTTTTTTGTTTAAATGATTGATTTTACCTAATCTTTCTTGAGTTATATATATAAATTGCTTATATATAAATTGACTAAAAATCACTAAAATTCATTCATGGACTTGTGAATTTATATCATGTGTTTCATTCCAGGGGCATCCTGTACACTTTTGGAAAAATCCCTAAAAGTCCTATTGTTCTAAAAGATCTTGCATGCTGTTTAGGAAGAGTGATACACACCGCAATTAAGAATTTTGTTTTTAGATATTCAGAAATTGAGCTTAAATTTATTGTATTTCAAATGTACTTTTCAATTTTTATCTCAATTGAGATATGTAAAGTAAGTCCTATGTTTTTTTTCTTAAGGCTGTTGGCCAAGAAGAATTAAAACCAAAGCAAGAGAAAAGTGAACCTGCAGTAGCTCCACCAACACCACAGCCCACTGCAAGTATCCCAACCTCACAACCAGCCAGCACACCCATCCCAACTCCAATAAAATCTGCAGTTCCAGAGCCTGCTTCAAAGTTAGATGTACAATCACCAATGACATCTTCAAGATCTACAGCTGCCTCTGAGGAACTGACTGAATTGCATAGGAAGCTAATTGAAAAGGATAAAGCTGTAATCGATCTCGAGGAGAAGCTGGCAACACTGAAGCAAAAGAGGGCTGAAGATAAAAACAAGCTGAAAGAAGTTGAGAAGTTGAAAATGCAAAATCAACAGGTAGCAAATAGATTCATAAATTATTTGTTGATATACAGAGTCTTGGATTTCAATCTGATACTACATGTGTTATGATAAAAATATTTTTTTATCAGTTGATGTAGATTTACCAGCCACTTTGTAAGAACCTTTTTTGTCAGGCAGAATGGTCTGAATAAATGCTCTGAGCAAAATTAGGCAATTCTTAGCCTGGTTGAAAACTATTTAATTTGAATTTGCTGAAGCAGGATATGACAATTGAAGATAAACTTTGTCAATATTTGAGTCTGCAGCAGGTTTTGTTTGAACTGCCTCATATTGTTTTCTATTCAGTTGACTGAATACAAGACAAGATGGCAAGAAACACAGAAAGAGCTATTGCATCAACTGAGAACTTCCCAAAAGGTAATTCTGTTTCTCTTTGTTTAGTTCTTTGGCGTGCTATCATACATCATATTTCTTTGGTGCATTTTTGATAAAGCGGACCGGGGCCATATAAAGTGTGATGCTCTTCCCTGTCCTAGCAGAGCGTTTCTAGATAATCACAGAATAGCTGAACACCGTACAACTGTTATTGTACGGTGATAAAGGTTTTCCTGGCCCAGTGAATAGGCATATCCTTGAATTTACATTAAATTTTGTACATAAAACTGGTCGATTTGATTGAAGTCTTTTACCCCCCCCCCCTTCCATAGGCCACCCATTTGTAGCATTGTTTTGTAATCATTGTTTATATTAATTTGTAGGTAGCTTAAGTAGCTTGATTATACCTCATTTGCACTAACGCGGCTGAGCCGGCTTTGTCTAAACCAGGTTAGATTTAACCATCAAGTGAATCCGATCAAAATGCACAATCAATGACCTGGTTTGGTTTGGGCTGGTTTGGCTTGGCAATGTATAAGCAAACTGTACCATAGATGTTAGTCTAGTTCCATGTCTTTATGTTATGGCTGTAGTGTAGTCATTTATTTTTGCTCCCATGGCATCACTCTGTAGTGTTGCATAGTTATTTAAAGCACAGTAGAATGTAGCCTATGTTTGTAATATTTTATATGGATATAGCTGAACAATCTGTGTTGAAGATAACCAGAACATGATATGGAATGTGACTTTCCAGTATTTCGGTCTTTCAGTCCACCTTGGACAGACAACCCTAGAGCAAACATGATAATTTTAAATGAAGACAGAATGCCTTGACAGAACTGTATGCCTGCGGATATGCTCCAAGACAAATAGGGGATTGTCCATAGATGTTCAAAGTTTCTAGAGAAAGATACTCTTTCAGTTCTTTTTGAAATCCCCTGTTAATTCCATATCGGTTAACAGAAACGGTAAAGTACCTCCTTGCTGCCCACGGAGGTGCCCTTTTGCCTTCCTCCCCTCCCCACTTTTGAAATGCGTCCTACGTCTACGTTTTTGCATTTCTAAAGTTTGATCTTCCATTTTCGATAGCTTCTCCAGTAAATCAAAGTATGAAGTGCTTTAACAGGCAAGAAATTTTTGCTGTCATAAATAAAAGGCTTTGTAATATTCCGCAATGTTGAAATGTACTCACTACCCAGTTGTAGTTAAATTACGTTGGGTAAGTATGTGCTGCGTTCTCTCGCATGTTATAACGTCAAATGCTAAACCTTTATAAAGATGCATTGGATGGCAGCAGTGACCAGATATCTTTAGTCGATGATCATGTTGAATGACTTTACTCATCATTTCGAATTAATGCGATGTTTGCTATGATATCAGGAGGATTATCATCAACATTGTATGAAAGCCATTTTTCAAGCAGATATGAATTGAACGTGTAGTCGTAATAATACTGTAAGGTGGGTCAAATTGCTTATAATGGGTTCTTTACACTGATCTATAAAAAAGACTTTTTATAGATCAGTGGTTCTTTAGCAACTGTTTGTAAACGAGGCGATAATAAAATGGCTCGTTTGATTAACAGGAAGCAAGGGAAGCAAGAGAGGAGTTGGCGAAACATAGTGATGATTCAGTGGATTTACAAGAGGCAGTTGAAATGGCAACGCTTGATAAAGAAATGGCAGAAGAAAAGGTACCTCGCGTTTATGCATCTTATTGTTTCTCATATCCCTTTGTTTTATATCAATCCTCCATTTGTTAAATGTCTGTGTAACTTGCTAATATCTATACCTGTATACATGGCAGGAAAACTATATTAGATTGAAGGCTGTGCCATCTTAAGTTCTTAAGCCGTTTTCTGTCAAATGGAAATTCAAGACTTCACGATAATAAAAGACGATCATCAAACAACTGAACATTGTTTTGGAGGGTTTTGTGAACTTGAGATTTTATGTATTGGCAATTTTTATTTATAGTGTGAAAGTCTTCAAGCTGAAAGTGAATCATTAAAGGAGAGAATCGAAGAACTAACTCTTGAATTGGAAATACTTAGAAACGAGATCAGTGATGGAGGCAAGTTCTTGCCAAGACCCTGTCGTTATTCAATTTCATTTGAATTTCATGTCAGGCTCTGCTATTTTTGTTTTGATATTTTTACGATTCATGTTTAGTTCTTTTTGTGCAATTTGAACTGGCGATCCTGACTAAGCCCATTTCCCTAATTTTGTTTCAAATTGTACACATATACATTGGATACCAGTTCGTAAGCTGGGCATTAGTAAATTACACTCAAATGTTTGCCGTTTTTATGAATCTACTGCGAAAACATAAAGTAGAATAGGACAGAGAGAATATACGGAAGTTAATCAAGTGAAAAATAAAGTAGATCGTCTTAGATCAGATAAAATTAGAGCAAAGGAAATAATTTCAAGAAGAGCAGTTACCTATTTAGCAGCTTTAGAGACCAATCTGCAGCTCTTCTTCGGCATTTGAGGGGAACCTAGAGGGGAGCAAAAGCTATGGCTCTCTTGAAGTGACCAGGCATTATTTAAATGTGTCATTCCCATTATCTGCAAATGTGTAGGGTGATATTATAATTAAATAATTGCTTTTTTATGTACTGGGCTCTTTTGTTGAGAATATTTGGATCTGAAGAATGCCGTACGTACCTCTTCTTGCTGTCATTCGTTCATATGATCAGTTACGTCATTGCACGCGCTTCTTATAGGGGTTGAAGGTGTGGCTGCAAATGCGGAAGTAAAGAAGTATGAGCAGCAGAACACGAGATTAAAGGAAGCCATTGTGAAGTATGTTTTTGTTGGCTTCTCTTGAAACTGGGTTGTAGCGAATAGGTGTTTTGTAACAAATACTTGGTCAATAATTGGATTTTTGTGTATTCAGCAAAGATTTAAAAAACGGAATTCAATTTTTTTGGACGTTAATTTCAAGTTAATTAAACATCAAAACATAAGCATAATGGTCGTTACGATAGGAAATAAGGTATCAATCCCAAAAACCCGTTTAAATATCTGAAAAATCTCTTTGTTTCAAACGCCGATGTCATCCGAATAAAGCTTTATCGTGAATGTAGAACATGTCGTGAAAAACTAGGAGACATCTGTGATGAAAGAAGAGTGCCTGACAAAAAGTATCTCAGTATGTTATGTTTCCGATTTTTCGTGCCATCGTCAAATTTTGTGGTTTCAAGAACTTGTTTGTTTTAGAAAAATAAAGCGTGCGATCGTTCATTAACCGGACTACTCTCATATTTTCTGTATAGAATGAAGGAAATTTCTGTGAGTGACAAGACGGAGCTGCAACAACTTCAGAAGCAGTTTAAAGAAATGAGTAACCAGCTCAGTGAAATCTCTGCGGAAAGAGACAAACTACAGTCACGCTTACAGGTATGCCAATTTGTCGTATTTCTAGATTGCAATTTGTATATGTAATAAAATGGTCAGATTTGACGTCTTAACTGATATAAATCATAGATTAATTGCGCCAAAAAGAAGTGATAAAACATTTGTAACAAAAAAGTAGACAATATCAGAGATAAGGGGCATGTTTTCATAATTTATTTTTTCATTGTTAACAAAATTTGATTTTAACTACCACCACTAGTTATAGTTTTCCTCTTTAGAAGATTAGCACTGTCTCGAACTTCTATTTGTAGTTGTGCTATTTTAATAACAACCTTTTCCCATTCTAAATTCAAAGAATTATAAATTGACAGCCATTTTCACTTTATGTTTTAGGTCGCCGAGGAGTCAATCGACGAGCTTAAAGAGCAGGTATGAGTTTATATGGGACAATAGCTCTTGCATGAAAAAATAGAATCGGGTAAAGTGATGCCCCTTTTTCTTGTCAATGAACCAAAACTGTTATTGCCTTTCACAAGAAAACACAAAAAGGTTTGTATGTGTATGGCAGCTTGAATTTGATACTTTGAAATCCCTCATAGACGTCATCAATGTATCCCTAACTTTATCTTGGCTCTGGATAAAAGTCTGAACTCACTTAAAAGGAGATACATCAGACGCCAGCCAGATTTGATATCTGGTTATATGTAAGCTCTGTATATACCTATGTAGTCAATTGATGATTTTTGTTGAGGCCGAGTTCATCATATATTCAAAGAGACAATTCAAGCAATAATGATCGATTTTCCCAATGTCTAACTGAATTGTTCAGCTTTTTAGGCCTGCTCTTTGAAAGGCTCGATAGTGCTAAAAATGCTATTCAATATTGTTCTGTCATATTTTTGATTCGCTTCTTTTTCTCTGATATAGGTCGATACAGCACTTGGAGCAGAAGAAATGGTTGAAACGCTGACCGACAAAAATTTAGCTTTGGAAGAAGAGATTGATAAATTACAGGAGACTGTTGCAGATTTGGTATGTTATGAGCAATTTTTTGTTGCTTAAAAGCTTTCATAGAAGTGCTTAAATTTGATAGCAAAATACCTGTCGAAGAGATAGCTTATCCATTCCACTGGTCGACATAGGTTCCAGCTGCCATGGGTCTTAGGGGCTTGAACCCCTGCTTGGAATTTTAACGAATTGGCCTAGCCAGTCGAATTCAATTTTTTGGGGCATCGTTAATTTTCCTCATTTGCCGAAAATTCCTCACAAATTTATTGCTTCAGGGAGCTGTATTTTCATGCCAACCCCATGGCACACTTCCCCATGGCCACTGCCACATGACCACTGCCCCATGATCCATGGCCACTGATCCATGGCCATTGCCCCATGGCCTCTGCCTCATGGCTACCCTAGAAAAATGTCAAAGTAACATCTGCAAAGTCTTTGCTGCAAGTTTTCCACATAGTATAAGATGTGATTGCTTTTTGATGATCGTAGTTTTCACAGTTACTCGATCCGAAATCATTTTTCACAGGAAGCTCTACGAGACCTGAATGAAGAATTGGAAGAAAACCACTTGCAAACTGAGCATGATTTAAGAGAAGAATTTGACATGACAATGAATAAGAAAAGAGAGGTTATTGCTATCTGAGTTCTCATCTTTTTTTTGTAACAAAGTCTTCGTTTTCATAAGAAATTCTTTGCGAAAATTGGCAGCCTTTTTGAGAAGGTTATAATACTGCACTAGAAGACGTCTGCTGTTAATCTTTTCACAGTTATAGAACCTATTTTAAAAAAGATTAGGTAATTGAAATATAAACAAATGTTGACTAGATAGCCAAAGTTGAATTGCAACCCTTATCATTTTGCCAACTTGATGATGTTAAGTATATCTCAAGGAATAATAGTATGTTTTAATAAAGCGATTATCAGTCAATAAAAGTAAAAAACTTTAAAAGTTGCTATCCTATAAGATTTTCACAAAAAAGAGACGTTTTTGCAGAATTCAGAGCAAGGTTTTTTGTAGAAGAAGCAACTGCTGTTGGTGATATGATTCTCAGTTCTCAATTTGTATAAGGCAAAGTTAATCTCCTAAGCAATTATGCCATTGATTTTATTGATTGTAATACCGATTACAGTCATAAGAAGTTGAGGTTAGCAATTCTTACAGATGTTTAATAATCATTGAATGTACTTTGATCTACCCACTAAAATTTCAAGCTTGAATACTTACTAAGTGATGCAAAATATGACAAATTATTCAAAGGTGGAATTATCTCATTGGTATACAATGCTAGTATCCTTGTATCAATGTCATTAGATAAGAAATGATAGCAATCAGGTATATTCACGCTGTTATACAATACCTTCTTTATTGCATCTAATATTAGCTTGATTGATGGTAAAGAATTCATAGCAAATACACCAATTCAACCTACGGCATCGTTTTGCAAGATTCTTCAATAATTTTTTGTTCAAAATTTTTGACCTCAGATTCAGATTGAGAGCAATGATTTTAGTTTAATTGTATGTGTTCATTATGATATTACTCACGGTATTGATTTTATGACGATACAAAGATAAAAACTTTATAAGGGATTTGACCGTGATTGGCGACTAGGGGGGTAAAGTTTCCCCCGGAACGATTTTTGCGGTCAAATCCCTTACAAGTTTTCAAACTTCATTTTTCCGTAAAACCTAAAATACAAGCTGAAACAATATGAAAAATGGTATCCCGCCTAAAATTATGGCGATAAAACCAAATCTGAGCTTAAAAAAGTCGTATAATTAAATTTGGAGAAATTTCCAAAACGAGGTCGTAAGTCGAATTGGTGTATTATACTCATGTTTTAATATGAAGCTTAGCTTATATTGTTGCTTTGTATATTCTCTAGCTTGATAGAAAATTGGATGCCACTCATGAAACAATCGCCGATTATCAAGGGACGATAACGAAGTTCAGAGATTTGGTTAATAATCTCCAGGTAATGTTTGTGACATTTCTTGACATATTGAAGCATATTGTCTTCACGTTCAAACTCAGTTTTTACTGCTGTAGCAATGTATCCTCCCTTGAAAGCCTAGCAAATGATATCATTTCTATATCTCAAATCTTTATTACCACTTGTTAAGAAATGAATCCTATCTTTTGCAAAGCAAATTGAATTGCGTATTTGTTATTGCTGTACTTTATAACGTGAAGTGACTCTTTTCATTTTTATTTTTATAATATTTATACAGGTTAAAGGTTCATACATATATGTTTTTCAACCTGACCTGTTTAAAAGATTGAAATAAGCGCTAATAAATATGTTATAATACTAATAACAAAAGAAATTTACCAACCAAACCTAATTTACAATATTTAATAAAACTAAGGCTATAAAAAGTGAACGTAAAGATGAAATAAAAGTTGTCCCCGACTATAGTTGTTCTTTGAAGGTTTTCAGGGAGGGGGCCAATTTGGTAGCCCTTTCTAGACTGTTCCACAGTTTTGGACCGCGATAAGAAAAAGCTTTTTGGCCATTTATCGTTTTTAGCAAATGGCTTGTTTTAGCAAACTCACTCTCTTTAGCAAACACTCTTGAAATGGCTTGTTTTAGCAAACTTAATGTCATAATTTATTTGACTCACGTTGCATACAATTCGAATATCTTTTTGCAATTAAAACAATTTCATTGTTTAAAAAAGTTTAGTTCTGCTTTCTGCTTTTTATCCGCTGGTTCTATTTAGATGGTAGGAGAATTTCAGAACGAAACATGCTCTCTCAAATCAAAGTTTTCAATTTGTGCCTACTCATCCATTCTTCGGGATTGCTAATAGTTGTTATAGGATTGTAAACCTTAAGTAGCCTAAGCCAATTGTTGAAATGCTGCATCATATCTGCCTTGAAAATTACAGTAAAATTTGATCCTCACAACAGATTCGCATCCATGACTTGCAACAACAGCAACAAGACCAATCGGCAGAAAGCGACCAGGCTTTGTTGTCGCAAGCTGCCCCGGAGATTGATTTCAAAATCAAATTTGCTGAAATCAAGCAGCATGCTCGAGTGAGTTGCAATAATATTGAATTGTATTTTATCGTTCTTTTTAACGTCGTTTGATTGCAGACGATAAAGAATATTTTAAATGTGGGAATAGGGCTTCAGTCTTTGTTGATTCTTCATTTCCTTTCTTGCGTTCGAAGTGGTTACTAACAATAGAATAGAATGATGGAAATGAATACCTAAGTGCTAATAAATCGAAAGGTTAATTGAATAGCAGATGCTGTCGTATGCGCACAATTGATTAAAGGTGCAGTGAAATGAAAATTTGTTTGCTTAATATAGTCAACCTATAGTATAAAAGGAAGCCTACATAGGTCTTTTCGTGTATGCAGGTTTTTTCCTATAAAAATTGGGGTTTTTATTGTCACCGGAAGTAAGAAAACTTCTGCTCTGAATAACAACAACATGACGTCACACGGGGTATTCCAATCTGAAATAGCTGACGAAGATGCACTATCAGATTCCCTCTCACTGGACAGTCACGAAATGATGATGATTCGTTCAACGAAGCTAATTCAAACAAAGAATTGAACAAAGAGGCTTCCATCGGAGGCTATCAAGGTGCTATACCCCGTGTGACGTCACAAAGGAAGAACGAACTCTCAGCAAAAATTTTCGTCATGGTCCTACTTTGGATGGCCGTTTTGTGCAATTTACATCAAATTTGAACGAGAAACAAAACTTGTCCATTTTATCTGACCCTAGACAGCGCAAAAAATAAGTTTTTACAGATTTCATAATTTTCACTTCACTGCCCCTTTAACAATATAAGGATACACTTAAGCAGTTTGAATGGTAGGCGTTTTGAAGATAAATCACCGTAGATATGTTTTAAAGGGGGCGGAGCTTCCTCAAGACAGGAGAAAAAATTACACTACTTTTTGGCTTTAGTATTGTCCGAAAGACGATTCATTCATGCAAATGATTTTCTAGATTTATACCAAAGTAAAGCGATTCCTAGGCATTTTCATTTACACTAAAGGTGTATGCGATTGCCAATGAGTGATTATCCTCTCAGTATTATCTGTGTCATATTGTACGCCTTGTCTGATCATGTCAAATGTAAACGACAAATGCAATCTCAAAAGAACAAACAATTTTTTCAAAGGTTTGTTAATAGTTATTTGTATGTTTTATGAAATTTTTGGATTGTCGTTTTGTTTTTAAGACGACATTATGCCTATTTATGCCTGTTTGTCTCATTGAAGTTTATTCGATACTGATAGATCAAGTCAAGTCCATCTAAATATACTCGTTTAAACCTTTTTAGTCTTCATGAATGTAGCTTTTTCCGTCTTTTCTTAGGGAATTGAACTTGAGTTACGCAAGTTTGAAGTTCAAGAGGCGAACGAACACGTGAAAATGCTGTCTTCATACTTGCCAGATTATTTCTCAAGACGAGGCGGTATGTTCGTTTGAAAAGGGGGCTGATTTTATAACTTGTGCGGGCAGTCATTAAAAGTTCTGCTTCATCATTCCTGAATGTGCTGGAACTTCTTGATGACTCGATAAATTGCGCTGATGTTAAGTTTATCTTACTTCTTTAGCCATGTTTATTAATCTATTTGATGAATGTTACCAATGCCTTTATAATATTTTAGGTATCATCAATAAGTGTCTGTGAACGTTACCTTTCTCTAGAAACAGGTAATCTACAATTTGACTCCTAAGAAATCTTAATTGCGCATCATAATTTGTTTTTAACCTTCCAGGTGATTATGATGGTGTGTTACTGTTGTTGCTGCTGTCAAGACTTAATTTTAAGACTGAGCTCCTCAGCAACCAGCTTCGAGAGAAGGTATTTTTGTTAACTTGCAGATATTTTGTGTTTGTATCATCTTTGAAGTTTGTCAACCTTGACAGATTCAAGCTAGCGATAAATTAAACGCTGATTGCCTTTGAATATTTGTCAGTTACCAAGTCAGTTGTCGTGGGGTGAAATATAAACACCCAAATAAACCACGATGAATTCCAATTCCCTGATAATCAAATCAACATTTAGACCAAATTCGCGCATACTATCCCTTACTAATATTTTCTTCCTTAGCCAGCGTCAAATCTTGATTGGCTAGGAAAGGAATCACCGCCACGGGAATCGTCTTCGAATTGAACCAATCAGGTTGCGAGAAAGTCTTCAAGAAGCACGTTTTTTGGCCGTATGAACCCCTCCCGTTATAATCTTATCACAGATACAGTGGGGGAATGGGATGAAACTTTGCTATTTTATTCCAATGATCCTGACACACATTTCCAGAAAGATCAGACGCGCGATCTCATATTTTGCGAAAGTTATTGCAATCTTGATGAATATCTGTCGAAAAATTATGGTTACTTTAATAGTCTGAATACTTAAATAAACAGTACAATATAAACTGAAACGCCAAACATTCATTTTCACGCTTGTTACAATGTTCTCTGCAAAAAATGCTTCGCTTGGTGGTACATAAGGCCAAAAACGTGCTTCTCAAAGATTCTCTCCCAACCTTAATTGTTTTCAGTTTGAAGACGATTCCCATGGCGGTTATTCCTTTCCTAGTCAATCAAGATTTGACTCTTGTGCTTAAAACACCTAGCTACTCCCTAGCAAGATTAACTGTGCAAGTGCTTTTGCCTCTGTGAATTCTCAAAAGACTAACTTCTCTAGATTTTTAAATGCAATATTTTATTCAAAAATTTTGAAAGCTGCATGTAACACTCCTTATTTGTAGAAAATTCATTTATTTCCAGCTATTGCAATTCAGTTGATGACGTAATAATTATCTCTCTCTATATGAATTGTTAGATTCCAGTGAATCATAATTTTGTTTACTCCAACTGCTCTTCGGAGTGAGCTGTACAGTTTCAGAAACTTGTCTGTCTGCGTATTTATATGATATTTATATTGTTGAAATCTAAGCTAATATGAGTTACTTTTAGAAAACATCTCTCTTTTGGCAGTCAACTTTATTATTAGCGCATTCCTCTTATAAAGCAGAAAGATGCTAGGTAGAAAAATTCGGATATAGAAAATAACAAAGGCATTAGCCACTGAATTGGGGTTGATTCACATTTCATTTCCTCAAAGTCTACTGTTCTTTGGTTTTTTTATTTTAATACAAGCACATCGAATTTTTATTTTAGCACGACATTGGAGAAATCGTTGATGATGGCCAACCACTGAAGGGATCTCGGGGTGATCTTCTAAGCCATGCAACGCAGATGACAATGTTGTTGTACCTATATCAGAAAATAATCGCAGAGTACACGAGGTAGGAATCGTACCACACGTTTTGTGCTTAGAGAAATATTTCGGCTGCTACTTATAAGGCTCCTGTCCTAGAGAGATGCTTGATATTTTTACCATTATGTCTGGGCTGCTAACAGGGCGCTGTTCGACAAGATCTCTCTCTATATGTTAAGATTGTTGTAAACCCAGCTTGCTGGGACTGCTCTCTTAATTAAGATGCAGAGAGTTTTTAGACATCCTTATTTCGGTTACCCCAACAAGTCTTGGACTGTACCTTCTCTGTCTATGCTATTATTGCTATCAACCATATATATTTGACAGGGTTTGGCATGAAGGGCTAATCTATAAACTCAGAAGATATGATGTTTCGGGAAATCTACTGTTACTCCTTCAAAGTTTCTTTTCAAACAGGAAACAGAGAACTCTGTTAAATGGCCTGACTTTACTCTGGAGTAATATTGCTGCTGTCGTTCCGCAGGGTTCAATTTTGGGTCCCTTACTGTTTCTAATATACCTAAATGATCTAATACAGAACTTGAAGTGCAGGGTGAAACTTTTTGCGGATGATATATCACTTTTTGCGATCGCACAAGATCCCAAAGTAGCTGCTAGTGACTTAAACCATGACTTGGATCTTATAACATCATGGGCACACAATTGAAGAGTGACATTCAATCCGGATCCCCGAAAACAAGCTGTCGAATTAATATTTTCAAGGAAATGTAAGAAAAATGACCATCCTGTGATCCTCTGAAATAAACGCCTGTAACCAAAGTTGTACAGCATAAACAATTAGGTATAATACTTGATTCTAAACTTTCTTTCTCAGCTCACATACAAACGGCTATAGCTAATTCTAGAAAAGCGATCGGCATGTTGAAGTTTTTGTCAAAATATTTATCTAGAAGTGCGTTGAATAATTTGTTTGAATTATACGTAAGACCCCATCTAGACAACGGCGATGTAATTTACCATATACCTCAAAGAGATGCCTGTTCTGAAAATCATTTGATGGAAAAACTTGAATCTGTGCAGTATTCAGCTAATCTAGCAGTATCAGGAACTTGGAGAGGACGGCTAGAGAAAGGCTATATAACGAACTTGGATGGGAGTTGCTAAGTGCTAGAAGATGGAGTAGACGTCTTATTCTTTTTTATAAAATCATACATGGAACACACCACTCTAATCTCCTCAGTGGAACATCCCCAGGGGAATAAAAAAGGGGTGGGGGGAGGGGGGAGTGGTGTGAACCCGCAACTGTCTTTGTGCTGTCACAAGAGAAGTGGACCCTACCTCAAAACGGTTTATCAGAGAGTTTTTATTATATTCCAAAAAAGTCCTCTCCCCCCTCCCTATTAGCCCCTCTCCCCACCCCTACCCCTAATTCACCCCTCCAACAACCAATGTGTACCCCTACTCCATCCAGGAAGTAGGATCTATAAATACAGCGTTGCAATGAGAACCCTTGAAGAAGCTGCTATCTGCCTGTAAAATGGGCCTAATGTAAACAAATGGGCCTAAATGTATAGGAAAACCCTTTAGGAAATGTACCCTCTTACTCCAAATAGTAGGCAAAAGGATCGAAGTTTACTTCCATTTGTTTCGAACCCTAAAAATACCTGCTATTTGCCCAAACAATAGGCTAAAGTAAACAAACCAGCAAATGGGCCTAAATGTATAGGAAAAGCCTATAGGAAATAGAGTCTATACTGTATACTGTATAGGAACTGTATAGCGGCTATGTAGGACACAGTACTGAAAAGTGCCAAAATTTCAACCGGTCATAGTGACGTCATTACTAGGTGATACCCCAAAACCAATACCACCAATCGATTCGTATTGACGAGATCTTTCGTTTGCTGCAATAACATTCGAGGTACCTCATGTATGACGGAAGTTATGGGCCTAAACGTTTTTCAAATACCGGCCATTACAAATGTGCCAATTCTGGGAAAACTGTGATAGGTACTGCAAAATACTCAACGCACCATAAAAGAACGCTAATTTACCGATCTTTTCCACATATTACCCACACTAACATTTCTTTGACGAAAGAGAAACGAATTTTTGAAAATGGGCCTAAATTCGCCATTGTGACGTAGCTATGACGTCACAGCCACGCCCAAATCCAAAACCAAATGCATCAAACTGACCGCCTGGCGACGCCCTTTTATATGAGCCATTGCAAGCTGAGGTACCACATACCTGGGCAGAGATATATGCCAAAACGTCTGAAATTGGCACATTTTCAAACTTTGTGCCAAAATGGCACATTATCTTCAACTTTTTTTGGAACAAGCATACCATCAATCGATGCGCCTTGACGAGTACTTTCGATTTATATGGGTATGTTGGGGGGTACCGCGTCTGTGAAAAAAGTTATTCACAAAAAACCAAGAATTTTGGGCTCTCGGAACTTTTGGCACATTTTGGCACAAAGGAGAGGTGACAATCCAATTCCGACCAGAGACCCTTGTTGCCAAGTGGATGGAAAGTTGTTTGGCACATTTGGATTTTCTTAATGCCATAAATTGAAAAAGATATGAATTTTTACTTTTTGAGAGCCGAAAAAAATTGTGACGTCACTGTGACATTAACATGGCTCCTGGGTACACATAGAATCCTATTCCAGTACTTAATGAGCCTAGTTATTTCCTTAGAAACCAACCTGTAGTAGGGCAAATAAAGGCAAGAACTGAAAATATTAAGTCTAGTTTTTACCCAACGCCTTGCTTGAATGGAACAAACGTGATCCCGACATGAGAGAATCTCTTTCCTTTAGCATTTTTAAGAAGAAATTAGGCTCAAAAATGACGGGCAATTCACAAATTGGGACTAAGCAAACTAAATTCCAAAAATTCAAGCATAATTTCAAAGATACAATAAACCCATCATGTCGAACAAACGATGGCATAGAGGATACGGAACATTTCTTGCTGTTCCGCCATTCTTTTAATGACCCTAGAAGAATGAAACTGAAGGCTTCGATTAAATTTTACTTCTTATAGACCAACCTACTTCCTTCTTATAGACCCCTATTATATCTTTAAGTATTTGTAATTAAAAACGTGTATTTTAACCCTCTATCTTATGGCCCTGGTTTATACAGAGTTAATGCTCCCCGGGGTATCGTTTTTGTAGTGTATTTTTTTGGAATCTAAAAAACCATATAAAGGGAACATAAACTGACAAATACCCTCTCTCCCTTGGCCTGCTTCTCGTCAACCCCAGAAAACGAGCACTTCTCTGACACGACCTTCTCTCCTTATGCTCTAGACCTGATCCTCATAAATCTTATATACCGATCAAGTAATTGATATGTCACACTTTCTCTTTTTACCTGTCATGCTTTTTGTGAACATTATTATGTATGTATACTCACATTACTCCTTATAGGGCGGCAGGATCCTGCGATGTCTCTGTTTTTACAAGAATCGCAGCACAGTATCCGGAATTGGCGGCTGATGAGAAATATATTGATCATTACTTAAATCTCCTTACCAAGGACGAGGTGATACAGCCTAGTCCTTATTTAAATTTCACGTTGTCTACTGTTGTCTTTGCAACTCTCTTATATTCAGTTGAGCTCAACTGTTCTGTGACAACTCTTGGCACTAACAATTCTATACGTCTTTTAAAATACTGTTCCTTTTTTCACGACCCATATTGAAATTCTGAGATAGTTCCAAATTCTTGAAAAGAAAAATAGCATATAGGCATATAAAGGCATCCAAGTGCTAGGAAAGAGTAGGGAATATATTTGCTCCGGTGATAAATCGAAAGGATACATGTTGAGAATTTCATGTTTAGCGTTAAGCAATTACATTTGAAGCTTAAACCGCAAAATCAATGCATATTTCATGGTATACTTTTAGGATATGTGGTCAAAATTAAACAGATTGTGAAATTTTTTTGTGATTTTATAACTTTGGCTCTTCTTTGACGGTAACTATTTCGGTATTTGTTAGAGATTCATTTTATTTGATAAATTCGTGTTTTTTTATCATAGCTGGACGACACTGTGTCGTTGGAGCCCCTTGAGAAAGCTGTCAAGCACTTCACGGTAACTGTCAAATGTTTATTGGAATATTCAAAGGAGTATTTATGGGGTCTTTTATCTAATTGCTGGCCGCTTTACAGCCAAAATATTGTGACGGAAGAATTCAAAATGAGTATTGTCCCCGTGTTAAATTCAATTCGATTTTAAAACCATTTATCTTTTCCATTTTTGGACAAATTTTGGAGGTAAAATGTTTGAAAATTGTCTTGAAAAAGCAAACATTTTATAACGTAACTTAAGCTTTTCTTCTGACACTCTTCGGAGTATAAAACGTCGGAATAAGGGTCGAAAAGATCAAGAAAGAAAATATATACCCAGTTATGGATCGAAATTTATGAAACAATTTTGTCACACAAATAACATAAATGGGACTGGTTTTGTCGCAAGTTGGTGTTAACCATTTCTGTCTTGGCTGATTAGGTTGTTTTAGGATAGTTTAAAAGCATCAAATTTTAAACTGCATCAAAATTGTTAGCTTGATTAGAAAATTGCTGTCCAAAGAAAGCTATTTTTGCCTTTGAACTCAAAGAATTTTCAAAGTTCAAGGTGTCTCCAGATGTCATCATTTCCATTTAAATGCTGTTTTGTTTTCGTTTCGTTGTCAATAAACTTCAATTTTCTGATTATAGTTATAATGAAGAATCTTTATAAAGGGTAACTGATAGCTTAGAAGTATGGGTAACTAACTGAGACGAGCTATTTACAAAAATACCTTATATGCAATACGCCCAAACTACAGGTGTTACCTTTACAATTATCTCCACCCTATGGATTATTTTCATGTTATAAGGAGGCTGTAGCTTGATTTAGCTTTACCATATGAAGCAAAGCGTTCTTATGGAGTCTGCGACTGTACGAAATTGGATTTAAGCCGTGAGAATCATTGAAAACGCTTACATTTTAGGCACTGTATTCTCTCCATCTCGGGAACTTTGAGGTCTCCCAAACCGAATTTCTCAATGACGCAATTAGAATCATTAGCAGTGGTGCTGAATGCTTATCGATCGACACCCAGAGACTGCGGTCACTTGCAGCGGTATTCTTTGAATTATATACTTCATTTTTACGTATTTTTCGATGAAATCGATACTGCAGTTACCTGGATTTTCTTTACGTTTTTATACTTTATTTTTTATAGATTTTATTCGAATAAGCTTTAATGTAAGCTTCAAGACTTACTTACTCTAAGTAAATTAAAGAAAAAATATTTTTTGTATACAATGTACTTCACGTTTCAGTAAATATCAAATTGTATTCATTATGCTGTGATCAATTTGTTTGGAAACAAAAGTAGGTGTTCCGACGAATCTCCTTACCGCGGACAAGGCATATTGAGGGGGCTAAAATGTTTGGGAGGGGGGGTTAAAACGTTTAGGAAGGGGGGCTAAACATGCTAAAAACCAAGAGCAGGGCGATTTTTGGTATGACTTTAAGTACATTTTGTAAATTATCGCAGAAGCCAAAGCCCCCCTAACCCTTCCCGGCCCCTGCTCCTTATACAATAAATTTCATACCTATTCTCTCTCCATTAAATATCATATTTGATTTACTATAGTCAGTTCTGTTTATGATAACCCAGTAGATTAAAGGTATATTCCATTATTTCACTTTTCTTGTTCATTCACGCTTCACTCGATTTTTTTAATAGACCTGTGACGAAGGAAGCAAATTCATCAACTTTCTTGCGTCAATTGAATTGAGAAACATGGAAGTAAAACAGCTATGTAAAAAGGTATTTGTTGATTATCGAAATGTTCTTCTATTATAATTTTGGGCCTACCAGTAAAGTTCACCTTGTTCGCTAAATAATATATTTTAATCCGGGCCTTGCTGTGAAGAACAGATAATTCGATTAGAGTGAAGAGTTTAACAAGATAAATTTGATATGTCTTTAACACCATGAAGGTCCTCACTTTAAGGTTTTTTACCTTTTTCGTCAAACATATCTTGACCTAATCCGCTGTTTTACCCCCGGAACTAATAGATCGTATATTTTTATTAATGAACGCCATAAACCCAAAGCCCAATGCTTCTGACTGAGTTCATTTCTCTTGGCTGTAATAATCAAAGGACGTTGAAAAGAGCATGGGCGTTAAATTAAGTATTTACCGTATATGTAGTGAATGCCTCGTTGGCGGAGCAATTCGAAAACCTGCAAATTGCCTAGGCCATGTTGGAAAACTTACACTCACTTACAGTTTGACATACTTTTACAGAATGAGACATGCAGCTTAAATCTCTTTACTCACGCCTATTCATACAAAATTCTTTGCTGTTGACAGGGATAGGTTTTTTACATTTTGCGGAATGTTTTACAAAATAAACTAAATATTTTCAACTTGGTTAAATCCCTACAAGGAAGGAGCTACATTTTATGTGTTGGTCCTGTCTTAAATCTGAATTTAGGAGCAACAGGGTCAAAGATTCTTTCTTTAGGCTCTTTCTAAAAGGTGTTTTACGATAATGAACTGAATCTGTAGTGACTGGCAATCTGTTTTCCTTTGTGCAGTTTGGAATTTGTCAGGCTTCAACGATATCCTGCAAGTTGTCAATTCGTAAGAAAACTGTTATTGGAGTGAGTTTTCTATAGAAAGAAACCTTTTAGAAACACTGTGGTGGATTGTTGTAGTTCCATGTCAAAGATTATTTACATCTATGCTTGTTTTTGGGTTTTAGATAAAGAGAAGAATGCCTCCTAATGGTACCAGTGTGATTGAATATCCAAAAGAGGTTGGTTGATATCATTGCCTCGTTATCAACTAACGATGATGGTTAAGAGAACTCCATTTGCTGACAAAACTTTTTGCTTTCTAATAGAAATGAAATTCTAATTGAAATTCAAGGCATTTAGTCATTTTTAATTTAGTAATTTATACAGGTTTCCAAAAAAATGTTCTTGTTAATCTCAATTCAGCCTGTATTGGCAGTTGCCACCTCTTCAACTGAAACTTGATCGGTGCCGCCATTTTTTCAAAACTTTGAGCAGGAATTTCATTTTTGAACAAATTTTATGCCCCATATTACAAGTTGCCTCCACCCTTAGATTTTTTGTAATCAACCCCTCCTATAAAGGATGTTCATCAAACAAGAAATTCCGTTTATTTTTTAAGGTTATGGGTCAGATCGATAGTGTTGTCACGGAGCAAACGAACCTTGTCAAAATGGTTCAAGAGCTTGCAAATGTTTCTTCGTACAAGGCGAGTTCGTTGGCTGGTACGTACTAGAGGTTTTTAAGGTTATATTGTGTGAAAATCTGACTCTCAGAGACTTTTCTTGAAGCTTGATCCTTGAAATACTAGGCAATTTTTCTTTTTCTCCATTATGCTCTCATATGTAGTCTTCTCGAAAACGAAGAATCTATTTTCAGTTGCTTTATTTTTAACATGGCTTTTGCCTTCTCAGAATCTTGAATTCTGAGATTTAAGCCTGTAATTTGTGCCATATACAGATTTGTTTTATAAGTTGCGACCGTTACATTTTCCATTTCCATTGGAGAAATGACAGAGTTACCGTAAGTCTTTATATAGGCCCCCACCTAAGGCATAATCCCCCACGTGAAAATATTTTTGCAAAATAAGCCCCCAGGTGCTTATTCGGGGACTTACGGTACATTTAGCTTATCAATACAAAGAAACACCTTTCTGATCCCAAACTTATGAAGCCCAAACTCAGAGCTCTCAACATATCACGAGCATTGACCTATATTTATCTGTCAATTATTTTCACGCTGTATTGTTTTCTTGTGAAACGTACTAGAGGGTGAAGTGCTGTTGAGTGGCCAGCTAGAGGAATCTGCCTGGGACTGCGTGATGCTTGTGTATGAAAAAGACGATTGTGAGCCAATAGATTGTATCAGGTTTGTTACATTTGCATCTCCTCAAGTGATCAGCTGATTTTTAACACTACTTTCAACTTCATCACATTTATTTCTGTCAACTTCAATCAGCTTCTTCCAACTTCTTCCAAATTCTACCAACTTCTTCCAAATTCTATTAACTTTCACCTAATTATTTTAACTCCTTGTTTTAAACGTCATTAAATTTTATTCCAGTTTTTTCAACTTCTTCCAACTTTTTCCAATTTTTTTCCAATTTTTTTAACTTCTTCAAACTTTTTTCAACTCCTTCCAACTTGTTCAACTTCTTCCAACTTTTTTCAACTTCTTTCAGCCTCTTCCAAAGTTTTTCCACTTTTTTAAACTTCTTCCAACTTTTTCACCTTTTACCACTTCTTCCACCTTTTTTTAACTTCTTCCAACATTTTTCAGTTTCTTCCATCTATTTTCAACGTCTTCCAACTTTTTTCAGCCCCTTCCAACGTTTTTCCATTTATTCTAACGTTTTTCAACTTTTTCCAACTTTTTAGAACTTCTTCTAACTTCTGTTATCTATACATACCAAATTTAGTGTCCGTTTTGAATAATACTATGCAAGGTTAAAATCAATAAAAACTAAAATATTAAAACAGACATATAACAGACAAAAGCTTTCTTCAGTCGACTGGACCATTTTGAACAGCAATCAATGTAAACGCGATCAACAGCCTCATTTTGTTCAGCATCTATCTCTACATATTGTTGTAGGAAACACTGGCAAAGCTTCGTATGAACAACTTTCTATACGTTTTTACTCCTTGCAACATTTCTCGAAATACCCTATCATTTACTCTATCATATGAAATACTCTATCATCTATTTTTTAAAAGCTGAACATATTAATTTCTTCAAGTTTTACTTGGTTGTTGCCCTAACTCTATTATTTTAAGATTACGAGTCCATTCAGCTTTAAGTAGAGCAATATCATGCACTGGATGCTGACATTTTCTTCCCTTTTGTAGTATCGAGTGGCCAGATGATGACGTCATAAAACCTATTTCTAGAATTTTTGAGTTTTGATCACACAATCTAATAGAATACTATGATATGCCTTTGAATGTGAAAAATCAGTTAAATGTCTTGCGAATAGTGTGAGATATGACCACATGAGCACAGGCACTTTTCCGACCAAGTCTTTGATTTTGGTGTGGTTCTAAATTCTAAGACCCTGACCGAAACAACAGTAATCCGTTTGCGAAATTCAAAACAAATCTTTCTTGTACTTGCTGTATGTCAGCCAATTTGCATCAAATTCATTAAGTTGTCCTATTGGAGGTATTTTCTGTGCTCTTTTGGACCAGGCTGTCAAAACTCAAACACTCTTAAAGTAAATTTTTTGCTATTCTATTTGATGCATGTGGCTTCACATTTTAACTATTTTTTGTTTGTTTTTCTAGTGAAGGCTTCAAAAAGATTCTTCTGTGCTTGTCTGGTGTGTCGATCAAGCTTCAAGAAGGAGAGTATGATGCAGAACCTCCTTCAAAGATGGCAAGTTTTTTGTTTTTTATCCAAATACTTCTTTCAGGTCGTGAATTTGATCAAATTATGTTGAAAATAGGTCTTCTTCTTTTAACTTTCAAAGTCACAAAAGTCAGTTTTTATAATGGCTCTGAAAAGATGTCATTTTTCAACAGATAAAAGTTCAGTTGTTCAACTTCAATTGTGTAATATTTCTTAAAATGTTTTTGCAGCCAGAACAACCTTATTTGATACGCGCGAAAGCTTTTAAAGAGGAGCTGTCAATTACCACAAAGTTGGAAGAGAAAATTGAAGCAAAGGAACAAGAAATGCTTGAAATAAGGATGGCTATGAAGCTGAAAGTGCGTATAGTTTCAAATTCTGCTCTTCTGCTCTTTTGCTAAACCTTTGTTTATTCAGCTTTTGTTAAAGGGGATTGCTAGGTGATTCCAATGCTTTGTGCTCGTGACCTTGTTGCACCTTACGTGCTGCACCCGTTAAACACTCCCCCCCCCCTCCAATTTAGGATCGAATTCAGTACTCTTAGTAATGGGAATAACGTCATAACATCAAGCCTACCTTTATAAGAAGTTTCCTTTTTGTCAACGAAAAGGCTTACTCAAAGCGAAATAAAGGTATGAAAAGCAATTTTCTTCCAGGTTTTGTTATGATTCAGAACCTCATCTTTAATTACTATATGGAGGAAGGACGTGAAATCATTCAAATTAAACTATTAGCTTTTCAATAAACAACCTTATGCATATGGTAATATAGATATGTCATGATTTCCAGCAAAGTATATAAGACATGTATAATATTTTGAAATCAGCCCATCGAAATTGATAAACATCAATTCATTTACAAACTTTTGTTCAACATTCAAACTTTGATGAAAACGAGGTTTGAACATGAAATAGAGGCTTCCTGGTACCAAATTTCCCCGTATAACATTGATTTCGTAATCAGCGTAGCGAAATTGACCAAAAAAAGGTCTTGCAAATTCCCTCGATGGGTGGTGACGATACCCCCAAACCCCCCCCCCCCCCACTTACTCGCCTGGTTTATATGTAGCATACGATTGTATATAGCATTTTGGCTGTATGTGAACTGCGATTGAATTTTTTTGTTACAAGGCGTAAAGCTGGGTGATTATATTCATGTAATAAGATGATCGGCTTTAGACTTTTTCAATTATTTTTAGTCGGCTAGGCGTTGGCAGAAGTGTTTTACATGATTGACTGAATCTTTACAATAAAAAGCTGTTTTCATAAAATCTTGTAAATTATTGAATTTCTGGGAAAAATCCAATTTCTTCAAGTTATCTAGCTTTTTTTAAATTATCTTTTTCAAAAAGATTTATGCAAAAAATCTAAGGTTTCGGCGAGTTTCTTGTGTGTTGAATTTATCACCATACTTTTTCTCGTTCGGAAGATTGTCACAGCTATGCCCTGTTAACTAGGACTCTGTCCGAGGATTCTGGTAATGGACCAGCCCCTTAAATTTTTTTATTTATGTTATTCACAATAAAGATATAAAGGCCGAAATGGCCCTGAATCAACGAACATCCACATACATTTTAATAATAGAACAAACAAAGCATTAACAATATATATATTACAAAGACAAGTAATAGTGTTTTTATTAACACAGATTCTAATCAATTACAATTATCATTCGGATAGTTAATACATAAAATATTTCTGTTACGATAGAGGCAATGCGAGATTGATGACTTTGTCAATTCAATGACTTCTTGCCTCATCGACCAAATAAATTTCTTTTTTTAAAGTCAGCTTTGATTTATTGGGGTATTTTATAGTTACATCGCACATCTCAACTGTTGAGTTCATTTATACTGCGCTAAGAATACCACATTCCTTGAACATAGTCAATTTTTTCTTTTACCTGCATTTTTTCCGTATCGGCAACAGGCAGAAGAACTTAGTGCTGCTAATATTCGCATCGGATTACTGGAAAAGCGAGCAGACAATGCTGCAAACGACGTGAGTCTCTTTTGTTTTGCTTTTAAGCTACAGTGCATTTGCACAAAGTTGTGTAATCGAGATTTGTTAAGTGTAAACAGTCGTGTTTTATATTTTCTTGTAGTGTGTGTATTCTACTGATATGATAAATTATACTGTAGATTATGTATTATACGCTACTACCAGTAACATTGAATACAAATCCATGGACGGTACTGTCCTATATTGTGACTTGATTTGACTTGACAGTACCTATTTATAAGAAACTTAAACCTTGATGATGAAAAGTTTCTGTTTAAAAGAAACTTTCTGAGGCCTCAGTTTTAAAAAGCGATTTCTTATATGCGGGTACTTACTGTTTGTCAATGATATGTCAATTTGATGTTTATATTTCGAATTTGTTTCCTTCACTCTTGCAATCTGAATGGACTTTGAATCGACTTGGATGTATCGACTTTTCAGTTAGTTACAATTGGCATTCAGTTGTTTGATTAAAAAATTAAAGCAACATGATTATCAATTACGATTTTTAGGCGGATGCAAAGGTTGAAGCTGTGAACAAGAAATATGATAATGCCTCCAACGAACACGCTCAGAAAACAAAGTAAGAGAATTCGTTTTTGTTGCGGGATGGTTGTGGAGGTTTATATTCAAATGGCTTTATATTGCACAGCACGGCGCATGGTGGTAAAGAGTGTGGATTAGGCTTGCTTCGTTCCTATACTTGGTGTCTAGAATCAAAATCTTCAGACAGTATGTTTTTATGGTCTGTAAAGGCGTTGCCTGTTGTCTCGAATTCCAGCCATGGTAGTAGTGGGATCTGCCTTGTCAAAAATGAAAATTTGTTTGACCCATACAAAACCCATACTCGAGTGGTTTTGAGACAAACGTCACGCGCAACGTAGTATTGATATGATTGTATACCTTTCCCCACTCGAGTAAGTTTATTGAATTTCGGTTATGTGAACGTTAAAGTGGGGAAGTGAAGGTGATTCCCAAGACTCATATTGATGATTGCATCCACTTTGCAATCTATAACCGTTTTTTATGCTAAAAAGATATAATGGTATCATAAATAGTTACCGTTTCTTTCATGTTCAGTTCCTTAATTTTTTTCAATAACTTTAGTTTGAAAATTCCATTACAAGCAAAAATCATTTATCAGGCAACAATTAACAAAGATTATATAAAAAGATAACAAAAGATGAAAAGCAGAAAATTACTATAAATAATTACAGAAAATGATAAAAATTTGTTTGTAGGGGAATTTCTTAAAGCTCTTTCAATAGATGAACTCGATAGTTACTTAATTTGGATCTCTCTAGCGAACAGAATGTAATTCCCTTTTCACTTTGTTATAGAGAATACGAAGAGACATTAGATTGTTTACAAGCCGACATTGTTAGCCTTGAAAAGGAGAACCAGGATCTCAAGAAAAGGCTGGATGCATATTCTAAGAAAACCTTGTTAACTGATATTGCGAGACAGGCTCAAGGTGGCTCTGGAATTGCCAGTCTAGTTGGTGAGTGACGAAACACTAATGTTTTACTTCTTAAGATGATCAATTTGGCCTACCATCAAATGACTGCCAATTGTTTTTCATAGTAACTCTTACTTTTTCCACTATCCGATGCACATTTTCCATAATGGCTTTGAATTTTGAATGTTACCCATCTTCAGTTGGTTTCTTCAATACTTTTAGAAATTTTTGTTGGTCAAATTCAGGGAAGGACAATTCGGTTTCCCACGCACCCGGGATGACCGGTTTTATCTGCGGGAGACCGCTTATCGTTACACAGAGTAACCGCCGGGCGACCAAATGTTTACTGGAATTGTCCACCCCTGTCGCCAGAGTTCTATTTTTCGGAGACCACAGATCATATGCGGGAGACCACTGAAAAAGCTGCTGTCTCCCACCTTGGGACCATCATTTTACCGGAGTTATCCATCTCTGCAGATTTCTACGAAAGGGGTTCTACTTTTATTACAAATATTAATTTTCTTGTGTAATGTAAATAAAAGAATGGTCACGGTAACAAAATTCTCGACGGACTCTAATAGAAATGTCGCTAAAATAGTGGAAAACAAGGTACACCGCAACGCGTTGAGAACAAACAACAAGCAATTTAATGGTAACTATTATTTCATCATGGCATACGGGGTGTCATCAGTGCAATAGACAATTTTCTTACCTTCAAAGCCATTGGCATTTTCTTACCTCCCAAAGGTTGATTTTCTGACCTTCCAAAGCCATTTTTTATTGTAGGCTCGCCAACAAAATCCGGAGGAATGGGAAAAGGTTCTGTTCAAGTGATCATCAAAGATTCTCCGGTTATTCTTGCACAGGTAAGATTACGATAAGTACTCCTCCCATTTGGTGGAACGTGTCGCCTATTCTTTCTACCTTTACTATAAAACGTAATACTATCGTGCTGCTCAAGACTACCAAAAGGACCAGCACCCAGTTTTACAAATCTGAATATTTGTCATGCTTAACATACATAGAATTATCTGTCTGTTCACAAAGTTATTAGAGTGTAAATGGAGCAGAATCTGGCCAGTGGGTTTTATAATTATTTTTGCTATTTCGTAGCTTGAATCGTTGAAGAGTGCACTAAGCCAGGTTCGTGCAGAAAACATCCGTTTGAAAGCAAATAAGCTAAAGGTATGCAAGTACATTTGACATGTGACGTCACTTGTTTAATATTTTATACAAGCAAGTGAATATCTATTTTTTTATTCACATATTTGCAAATAATTTTTTCATGGTACAGAATTTGAAAAAAGTCTTTGAAAAAAGCAAAAATTTAGGCCAATCAGAAACATCAGTCTATTTCGATCCACAACTGGGTATATTTATTTTCTTAGTGTAGAGTTCTCCATCTTTATTCTGACGTTTTATATTCTGACGAGTGTCAGACGAATAGCTTTAATCCTTTCTTTTTTAAAGCCATATTTTACTTACGTTTCTAATACTCCTAGCACACATAAAGCAGATGAAAAATCTTTTTTGCAAATAGCGTTTTCCCATTTTTTCATATTATAAAATATTTAAGGGGTGTCTTTGGTTTTTGGCGTTGGTTTTATTATTTTTCATGCAGCATTCTTGTAAGAAAGCTACTTTGTTTGTTTGCATGTCTACTGACATGACAATTCGTTGCATCGGCTGGCGTAGTATCTCAACTTCTTTACGTTGCCTTGGACAGGATGAGTTGGCTGCCCTCCCAAAGATTTACTCACCCCCTGCTTGTGATGAATCTCGTGGAGCAGAGGACTCAGACTCCAGCAAAACGCCTGCGACATTCAAAACAGTAACAAAAGACACTACGACTCTCCTTAATGTAAGTTTCCTAGTTTTTGAATTATGAATAGATTTTTCCTGTTTAGCGCTATTTAGAAAGAAAGCAAAATTTATAGTACCTGGAATCACGTAAAATTTCATATTGAAATATGTGTTTTTTTTTTTTTATCTTAGATTGTTATTTTATGACCCATGCAAAAATCCAGGGGTCTTTCACTGGCCATATCTCAGCCAGTTTGCAATAGAGTCAAATGAATCTTTTGCACACATATAGATATTTCAAAATTGTCTTTGTCGTTATTTTGCCAAAAGCAAGAAATTCTGGAAGTCTTGGTCACTCTTTTCCGTAATGATCTTGAGGCTAATCTGCATGCTGCATGGTCTATATATGAATAACGTTTAGTGTCAGTTCATGTATGTTTTTGTTGAGTTCATCTGAATAATCGTTATCGCCACACGATCAAAGTTGAAGAGTTTCTTGCAGTTCTAGAAAAGCTAGTCGAGATTTTCGTTAGCAGACCTATGAAGTATTATGCTTGGGTATACATATCTGTACAACCTACAAATATTTACAGTCTCTTTCGGTTTGTAAATTGTTGCTTTATATTTTTTTAGAATCTCCAAGCTTTGAGCGTTTGCCCTAAGGTGGTAGATATTACAAAAAGAAAGCCGGGTGAGTAACGTTGCCGCTTTGATAAGGTTTCTTTGCGCTATAGTCATTAGCGCCGGGAGCGATAGGAGTAACGGGCCCTAGCCCCTAAAACCCTTTTTCTCTTAACACCATATCTCTACTTCCTCCCTCCTTCCTGTAACTGGTATATATTATCCATCCTGTGCTTTCACCCTTATTCTGACGTTTTATACTCTGAGGAGTGCTAGGCAAAAAAGTTTTTAGTATGTTGTAAAATGTTTGTTAAAAACTAAAGCTAACCTTTGTTAAAAACTAAAATCAGTTGCAATTTAATGATTTTTAAGGTGCAACGTATCTTTGCATTTCTAGTTGAGTCCTTCTCCTTATCATTTTATTGAAAATGAGAGTGAAACTGAAGACACAAAGAAAATTTTTTTGCGATTATGGGTTTGTAAAAAGTTTTTTTGACCTCTTCATTTAGGAAGTGAACTGGCAACAGGCAAAGCTGCACCTATGAACCAGTTTATCGAAACGAAGAACTTGCTGATGGCATTTAAAAGACAGAAGGAAGAGGTATCTTTAACTTGTTTGTTTACATGGGCGGACACTTGGTCAAATATTGGGGGCAAGCCTATTGTTTTGATAAGATGACGTCACATTTTACCATTGTTTTAAAAAAATACCATTGTCTTCCAAAATATTGAGGGGGGGGGGGCAGACACTCGCCGCCCCAGGTGTCTGTCACTGTTTGTTTGTTTCTGTTGACGAAGTTAAGAATAAGTTTTTAAGTAGATGAAGGACTGGGTAAATTAGGAGAGGGTCCTGTAAAAGACAGTTCAAAATTTTAACAGTTTCTAGCCCGTAAGTTTAAATTTGAGATCTAAACAATTAAGATATAGCAATGCAATAAATTCACTCTTTGTTAAAGTTGCAAAAGAGTATCCAAAGTGTGATCACCAAGGAGCTTCCTGGAGCAGCGATTGCGTCATCGTGCAAGCAGTTCTATTCGCCGGAGTATTCCAAGGTAGGCAAACAAAGCTTAAGTGAAATAATTTACTGAAAATAATTAATAAACAAGAAATTAACTAAAAGTTGCCTTGATTTCTTCATTATATTGAGTTCTGTAACGTTAATTTTGGAATATTTATTTATTCGCATCAGTAATTAGAAACTTCAATCGTGGTGCCGTAATTGCTGAGGAAAACTAAATCCGCTATTTTTACCCACATTACGTTTTTGTGCATTTTTTTCTCAAAATTTCACATTACTCTCAATTCAACAAACACCAGCCCAACATTATACATTTCATGAATGTTTAAAAAACCTCATTTTATTTCATATATTGCATAAATTCATAAATCACAGAGACTGAAAAAACTGCAATTTTTGTCGTTCTCTACAGAAAAAATTGTTTTTACTTTTATCAACTCAGTGATACTGCTCCTTTTGTAAGCTCTTGCTTGCTTCAATGGTCGCAATTAGATAATATATATGCCTAGATACGAACCACGTTCGAGAAGATTATTTGATAAATGCTCCCTTGATATTGTCTTTTTCTCAAGGTGATTGAAGAAAGATCTCGCCCAGTCCTCGTTGGCAGGTTGTCATTCCCTTCGAACGAGGCTGACACAAAGGCCACTCACCGGAAAGTCCTTCTAACACCGCAGCAATTCACGCAGCTGCACGCAGTAATGGCGAGATAACCGAGACTTGCTTTGTTGTTACAACAACGAGTACTGTATTTATTTAATTTGTTTTGAAAAATGTAACTAAAATTAGATGATCTTCAAACCATACCTTATGCCTTCTTATGGAATATGATTCTGCTTCCATTGCTTTCCCTGCCTCAGAATGCACAGAAATGATCTTCCTTTCGGTCCCTTCAACATCGCTTTTAAAAAACATTGCATTTTTAGATGTTTTGCAATCCATTTCTGGACACAGGAATTAATTAAAAGTGGCATGGCATAAGTAGAAAGCAGTTTTTAGCAATTAAAAAGCAATGTTTAGCATTGATCTTGAACCCTTTGAATCCATAAGCTTTTTCAAATTGAATTTCTTTTTGAAATATATCAAATGTATCAAAGATGAACGTTAAAATGCTACAGTTCTAACATAAAGAAGATTCAATTTACAAAATGTACGTTAGACGATAAATATTTCCACCCCAGTTTTTTAAGAGGTCGATTTACTAATCACTCGAAATCCGTTGAAAATTTTTTTGGGAGGGGGGTTGATCAGATCACTTTCGATATCTGCTCTTGCAAAGCAGCCCTGTTACGAAAAAAGCTGTTACGTTCACAAATATAAATCATAACATGGAAGCTTGTGTGACTGATGTTAAAGAATCATCGATTCCTTTAAAATGTTAGAATGTAAGAATTTTGTCATTAAGAATATATCTTTCATGGCATGGTATATCTCTAAGTTTTGGAAAATTAGTACTGGACGCTCATAATCGTCACAGTTCTTAATCGTTACAAAATCGTTAGAGTGTAGTTTTTCTCTAATTGGTGTTGACTGTTGTACAATCTCTAGACTTGGGCTTGTTGTAATAGTCGGGGAGCCCGGAGCACATTTTAAAGTGGGGGGCTCTAGAAAAGTAGGGGTGCTCCTTTCGTAGTATGCCACCATTATCTTTTAATGCCACAACCTTGAAATCATACTTAAGCGGAAAAGTAGGGGCTACAGCCCACCCAGCCCCCCCCCCTTTTGGGTCCGACATGCCTGATAAACTACTGATCTTTCAGGCTACAAATTTTCCTGTTTCGGTACCTTTGTTTGTTTGTTGCCTGTTCTTAATAACCAAATCAACGAACAGCCAACAGTACTGGAATAGGAAAAATTTATGATGCCAATCATTGTAGGTGAACCTGAGGATTTTTCTTGTTCAATAGCTGGGAATGGGGAAAAAGGATTGTTCTGTTATGGCATTAAGCAATGATTCAGTTTCGAAAAACATGACCTTGAGTCAATACCTAATGCTTTTTTCGCTTCCCTAGTCCTGGTACTAGGAAAAGTCTCACGTTTTGATACCATAGGAGGAACCTTCCACGAATAATTTTGCGATAACATATGGGCTCATATTCTCTTTTTCGACGAGAACCAGTAGATTGAAATTCAGGCTGGATGTTCTTATTTTATTTCAAATCAATTGGGTGCAAGCAGTGGAATTGCTAGCAATTGCGCTCTAGGGAGGTGTTCAGGCCTCGTTTGCCAACAAAAACAAAGTGAGTGAGATTTCCTTTATTTGCCGACATGAGTTTCATAAGTCACAGAAGAAGCATCCCTCTTTATTTTACATACACTGCTGGGACAAGCAAAGGGCCCATTAGAGCAAATGTTTCATTGGCTATTAGCAAGTTCATTCAATTTTATTTTCATCTTTTTCGCAAGAAGAATGGAGAATTAAGTATTAACTAGAATGGAAGGAGAGGAACAACCGTTAGCATTTCTACTCTTATCAATTCATGTAGCAGTTACACGTTATAGATTACTTTAACCTGTCAAGTGACAAATTTATTGCCGCCATGATGGATCACACACGTTGCTATGTGCATCCAAGACTAGGATGTAATCTATAGGCTACCACGTGGCCAACTTTTTCAAGGTTCAATGATAAGCAATTTGTGTATTGATGAGTTTTGGGAATTTTTAAGTTCGAATTATTAAACAGACTACTTTTTCGGGACAAAGACAAAAAAAGCAATTGGTATCGAGTCCTTAAGTTTTAAATTTGAGTCCGTGTTTGAAATATGGTAAAAGCTTCAACCTGGTAAAAAACAGTGCACTATTTCGGAGGGCCGTCGCAAGGCAGGCCTTGTTGGCAGGAGTGGGTGTCATCTACGATTTTACCTGATTAAAAAAATTTAACTGAAATTATTTAGTTGCTGATAGAAACCTTCGCAATACATTTTGTCACTCTAACTTCTATGGCATGTAATTCGGAACATCTATTTAAATTACCATAACAGACTTTCAAACCGGTTTAAGTAGATCATTATATGATTAGGGTGTAAACCCCACAACCCTGGTTATGACACTTTTTTGGTCCACGCAGATGGTTCATTGGACCCATGGGTTTATGGTCTAAAATGGACACCATGCCCTGTCATACAAAGTCAGGCTTAATGGCTATAGAAAATTTCTTTTTTGAAAATGCTTTAGGGAAAACTAACCTAAAGGCTAAAAAATGTCATTTGAGCAGAACTTACTGACTGCAAAAACTAAAGAAACAAATCAACACCTTATATTCGCCAAAAAAACACAGAACTAAAGTAGAAAATCTATTTCATAAAAATATGTTGCAATCGCTTTTGGCAATTATTTAATTGTTTTGATATTAAGATACTAGCCTACGTTTGAAAAAATTTGACAACAAGATACAAACAAAAATAATTCTTCAAAGTTTGCCAAGTACTTTATTACATTTAGTTAATTATTTTGAAAAAAAATTTCCTGTTACAATTTACTTACATTGATCGTTATTTAAATTCATCATATTGTATCGCACGCATTTTAGTATATTTATGGATACTTTATTACACGGCTATAAACCCTAATTCCACCAATCAATCCTTTCCTTGTGCTGCTTTTGTTATTATCCTTGTGCTTTCACACTTTGCAATGCAATATCATATCATCTTTATTTATGATTAATCTTTGCTACATATTTTTATTAGATATTGCATTCACTACTTTTCGATCATGGGTGGCACAAGATGCAGGGCTTCAGCCCCCCTCCCCCATTTTTTGCAAAAAAGTGTTTTTAAGAGAATAAAAAGAATAGAAAAAAATAGAAATAGAAGAAAAGAATACTGCGATAAATCCCTTTACAGTACTGCCTAATTTCAAAGGAATATTCTGAAATGTATTTCAAGCCAGTCTAGAGGGCGTGGTTGCAGAAATTCTCTGCTCGCTTCGCTCGCAAAAAACCTCCACTTTGGGTATATCTAAGGCCCCCGGCAATCTCTCGCCGCCCTTTCAGTGTACTGCTGCTAGCATAACAAGTGCTCAATGAAATTATAGGCATACAATATTGTGAAGCATTACAGTGTGTTTTTCAAAAGTTGATTTTTTAGTCTAATAATGCTATCAACTCGAGCCCCCTCACTTTGAATTTCTTAACGCCGCCCCTGTCGATGAGAGTATAGCAGCCTCGATACAAGGTTTCATACTTTTCCTGTAGAAAATTTAAGTATAAAATGCATGAAGTACAAAGTTGTATGTCTTTTTCTTTACTTCTAACGTAGGCGCGGACATGGAACCGTGGCCCCCTTTGACCTCCCTAAAATGGTAGTCACTTGTCTAAACAAAGCTCCACTTAAAAACAGCGAAATCTTATTGTACTGTAACCTACTTGAAATATATTTAAAATTTTCAAATGAAAACGCGCAGTTTTGAGATGAAATACCGTATTTACTCTAATATTCCCGCTTCTCTTTTATTCCCGTCTCTCTAATAATCCCGCTTGTATATCATAGATTGTAAGAATAATCCCGCCTTCCCAATAATCCCGCATGCGGGAATGAAACTTTTCATTGGCATTTGCTATTCTTTACACACTTTGTATGGGTTGAAAATCAAGGATTGAAACTTATGCTTGGAATGAATGGGCTAAATCACATGATAATGTCATAGACGGGAGAGGGCAGAGAGCTGTCTTATTTTGCAAGTTTATCAAACATCCGAGTCTCGCAGCATAAAAAGACCTTTGATTCTTTGACTCCGTACTACTGTCTATAAAGCACAATATCTGCTCTGTCTTGTCTGTGAAAATAAATATCCCACCCCCCATTTAATTTTAAGCCCCCATATGTGTTAAAATTGCATATTTTTTTCTCTGATTTGCCACAATCATGTTTAAGAGACTTTTTTGTTGAAACGGTATTCTCAAACTTTGCTTCAAGGCATTGAAAAAATAATCCCGCCTCTCCAATATACCCGCCTCTCGAATAATCCCGCCTTTTTCGTTAGGTTGAAACGCTAATCCCGCAGCGGGAATATTAGAGTAATTACGGTATATACTCTCGGCAAGATTTTTTGTGGGCCAAAGAACAAATGCCCCACAGCACTTAAAAGTCCCTTGAGACGCAGAAGTGCTGCGTGATGTGCGCGGCTCGCTGATTGGTTCGACGGTTTGAAAGATGGCGGCATAACCGATGCTGAATGGAACGGCGGGAAAAACAAGAAGGCATTTGTAGATAATTGTTTGTTTCGACTTTTAGGCTGTCTGAGAAGGCTTGCAAAGTTTACAATAACCGAATATTTGAAAACCTTCATTTGATACCCATTTAAAGGGCTTTGATTATTGCCTGGATCCAAGGAAGACCCTCCATTAACAGTTTTCAGTTGGAATCCTAGGCAGCATGGCACAAGAAAGGAAGGCCAAACCGAAAGGTCTTCACATTTCTTTGTCATCTCAGTGGAAGAATGAGCCAAGCATCGCAAATGATGGACAGCCTGCTATATCTCCGATGACAGAACTTGCCATAAATTTCAAGCAAAGTTGTAAAAGGTAAGTTAAGTTCTGTCCTCTACATTCAGTGAATACAAAGGAAAAATGTCTGCAACTTACTATGTAAATGTGAAAAATATACAAGGTGTTTTTGAAAATGAATAATTTCACTCCTAACAGCTCAGTCAACATATCAGCTTTTAAATATTTTCTCACTACCTTAGGTTTTTTCCCTTTTCAGTTTCAGTTTCATGTGTGACCCAAAATTACTTCGTTTGATGACACAGATCAGGCACCAACCTACTTAATTTGACAACGATAGCTGTATAATAAAAAAGAACCAAAATTGCATGCAAAAACTGGAAGAATAATTCAATCTTTGTCACAAAAGAGCAAGAAAAACCTTAGCATTTTGCAAATATGTTGAGATGCAAATTTAACTGACAGGACAAGAGCACAGCATCTGATCCATTTTTACAACCTCTATTTTTTGATGTTGATAAATCTAGTTTTTCTTCTTCAATTTATTTCAAAATATCTGTAAGTATATACTATCAGGGTCCATACTGGAACAAGTATAGGCCCTAGGGTGGGAATCCAGGTAACCAAGTTGAAAAACATGTATGATTTTGCGGACGCGTCAATGCGACCAACGGCACATTATCAGTTGCGACCTGCAAGCAGAATCATTTGAGCTGCTAGCAATGATGCCCATATATACATTACTATAGTATGATATATGAATTTCTTGATATTTTGGGTCACTAGAGGTGCGAGCACAAGAAGTCTAGCGTTGCTGCGAGCATATGCAAGTTTTCCAGCCTGGCCAGGTAAAACTGAGGCCAGATATAAGCCAATATAAATAAAAATACTACAAATACTACAATCAAAATACAATGGGAGATTCTTCATATACAACAGATATCTAAGGCATAAGTTGCATGGATTCAATCCTTGTATAGGCCACCCTAATTCTTGACAGGTCTCTGAAAGCCAATTGCAAGTATTAATGCTATCAACTTTTCTAAGTCTAATTAAATGGGTTTTTGTTTCTATCTTTGCTTTATGAATTGCATTTAATGGTCATGTTTTCTAGTTATTCATCAACCCCACGGAGAAGGTTATCGCTTACAGACATTCAAAATACTCCAACCCCAATAAAGTCACTTTCAAAAGCAGATTCTACAGAGTCAGGTAAGTTTTTGTTTGTAATGTCCAATTGGATTTTGGGCTCTTTAAGATGGATTGAAACTTCTTTTTATTAATGTTCTACTTGGTATTAACAAGCTGCTCATTAGCATATTTGCTCTATGCCAGCATTTAAAGGAGAACTGACACACAACGATAACAATGTCTTATTCTGTGCAAAATATGTCCCCAATTTCAAATCTGGTAGAATTTGCCTCATCATATTCACAGTTTTCCTGTATTTGTACTTTTATCTGACCATCACGGCTCAACCAGGAATCTGGAATTCTCTTTTGAAGCAAGATTATCATCACACCAACAACTTCAATGCAGATTAAAATGTCACAACAGAATAGGAAATAAAAGCAAGGTAGCAAAATACAAAAAAAATGCAAATTAAAGACAAATGGATCTCTGTTCCATCTTTATAATTCTGGATCAGCTAGTAGAAAAATAAAATGATAGAAATGAATAATTGAATGCTATATTGATGAAGAATAGTTTGCTTGGTTGTTTTTTGCCATCCAAAGTTAGGATGAACTTGGGCACACAGACAAAGCATGTAAAACAAAGATGTCTCAAACTGAATTGAAATTTCTTGATTTCCAAAAGTCTTTCTATCTATACTCTCATACCTTTTTAGATTCACTCTGCCTCTTTTATCAAACATCTGTCCAGTCAATTTTTTTTTTAAATTTTTTCTGTTGAATAAGAAGTTAATATAGATATTTATGATGCATTGTTATATTTTACAGGAATTTGTATGGACTTCAGCAATGATGTAATTGACTCTCCAACTTTGTGTGACATAAGGTAACATAATTCTGTTGAATAATGGGCAAAGTCCTATCTGTTTTAAAACTTTTTTCCAAGGGGGTAGGAGTATACCAAAGGTCTTCCTAAGAAGTTTTAGATGCTTTCTAGAATTTCATAATTTCAAAGCAAATCCACTAAAAGTTTATCTAATAGCTTGACATCAAATTATTTTATAATTTCTCTTGTTTGCCAGCCATTGTTCGAAAGGCATTTTTGAAAATTTTGCTCTGTTATCCATTTAAATTTTCTGAATACAATTTTACAACCACATTTATCAGCTTGCATTTCTTAAGGATACCTATGAGTTGGGATGATCTCTGTTGTTTTCAGTATGTATTTTATCCATTACTGACATAAATTCTAGTGAGATCAAAGTGGTTATAATACCCATATCCCTTGGTGTCACAGTTCATTCCATCAAGATAACACTTTTGAATGTTTCACAGCAGCAAAACACAATGCAATAGCAAATACCAAAGATAATGTCTAGTAGTCCATCTGTCAAAATAGAAAGACAATGATAATCTTTTCAATATAATATATACTTGTGAAAATGCTTGTCTGATGTATAGCTGTTTGAATAAACCACTGGTTTTTTATAAACCACTGAATTTTTTACAGAGTTTTGGAAGATGTTTCTTGAAAACAAAATTATTTGACAAAAATGATACATGCTTTTCAAAGAGCGAATATGCCCCCGAAAATGCCACCAGGATAATGCACATTAAGGACATTAAAAAATTCATTTAGGGAAAGTTAAAAAACAAGTTAAAAAGAAAAAGAGAAAATAGAATAGTCATTCAAAACTTGGTGTTGCAGGTTTGATAAGAATTATGCCTGCGTTTTAGGTGTATATGGAGGTGTCCGTGTGTAAAAGCATGCCTAATATTACTAGGACTGTAATGCCATATTTACGCACCCCCCATTTCTTTCAAGTGAATAAGTTCCAATTTCTATGTATGTATTAAATGAAAAAAAAGTGATGAAAAGTTTTGTTATAATTATAATTTGCCAAGGGTTTTTATGTCATATTTTTCAGGGCAAGATCAAAAAGATCATCTACTTCAGAATTTTCACTGAGGAGGCAAGTCAATTTATCTTTACAAAATATATTTTGCTGATATCTTGAGCTTAGTTCATCATTTTGTATTCAACTTCACTGATGGTCTTTTTGGATCGTTCCTCACAAAAGCTTATCGATACTCTAGGCCGTTCGGAGATTTGCTTCCATTTGTTTAGTCCATGGGTTTTTTATTCGATGTGGTATGCAAATTTCATCATAAAATTACCTTAGGGAAGCGATATTTTGCAAATGGTCAAACACTTTATTTTTGCAATTTCTAAAATGATGTACCCACCCAATTTCTAATCAAATTGATGATATTTGAATCATTGATTAATATAATCACAGAGAGAGCCGTGATTTACAATCTTGCTTGAATATTTGCATAATTTTAGGCGGGCCACTCTCCAGAGGTCAAATTCGATGCAGGTAAAGAAGCTTTTCTTATTTTCTTACTGCTTAATATTACTTTTCTTGAAGCACAAATGATATGAATAAAGTGTTAATTCTATTACCATAGCTACCAATGGATTTCCATTGGATTAAAAAGTTGTTTGTAGTTTTTGTCACTTAGATAAACAGGGACACATCTGCACTGCATTTTGATACATTATTGCTTTCCTAGACTATTTGTATAATTTCAAGATAAGTTTTAAATTTGGACCATATATCTGAAGAGCCACAGCTGTGCAAATCATTTTACATATTAGAGATTGGCTGTGGTATGACCTGTGAAAGATCTGAAGTTACCAAAATGGCCTGGTCCAAAAATTTCTGAACGAAAATCAAATCACATTATTCACAGGAAAGATCCCTTGCTCACGTAGCTACCTCCAAGCCTGATTGATATCCAAATGCTTTGAAAGGCTTTATGGTCAACATTTAGAAATTCGAAAATTTATTTTTGTTACATCATCACTCAATAAATCTATAGAATGAAATTAATACTAGAAAAGCTAGTACGTAATAAAGAATTTTAATTGAGTTGCAATGTAACTAAAAAGGATACTCTCTCTGCTCCTTCAAGGCAACCTCTTCATTTGCACAGCCACTTGCTTTCAAACTGAACGAAGAGGAGTTTTCACCAGTTAAGAAGGCAGACAAACATTGCCAGGATGATAAAGAGATTGCTTTAGAATTGGATGCAGTTGGTTTGCCTGACGAGCTAACCCTTATGCCTGATATTGATGACTCCACTCACAACAGATCAATCTCTGCACCCCCTGTGCTTGTAAGTGTGATTATACTGTTCTGAATTAAAATACCAGGCCGTTGGATCAAAGGTAGAGAAAAGTCATAAATATAATTGATAGAATGGGAACTGTTTTCGTTAATATTTCAACTCAGTCACATCCATAAAATTTTTCTTGTTCTTCTTATAGATTCAGCAAAGTTATAGAGGATAGTTATTGCACAATAACTCTGTATTTAGATATGAACATAACTAGAAAGTGACATGAGTTCTCAGTCTTATGAACATCAGAGATTCTGATTTATCATAATGCTGTCCCCAGGATTTAATCGCAGATTCTTTTGCTCCATTCTTTGGGCTCACTAAAATTACACAACGAATACATCTTTTGTATCTTATTACTATTTTTCTTTACAATGCCATTAATTTAGCAGCTCAAATCTCTTTATTTCTCAGTCTCTTGGTCGGTCTCTTCATTTTATTGTTTTTTCGGCCCACAGTAGACCAACGTTTTCAACTTGTGACGTATTTCGGTATCAATTGTATGATTCTTTTGCCAATGATAAGAAATGGTAGTAGGCCTGATAGAACAATGCACGTGATTCCAACTCTATGCTTTAATGTGGAAATTTTGCAGTGTCATGGATATTTACATTCGCATGAGTTTGACTTTAAGAATAAAGGTTTATTATCAAACTTTTAAAAATCAAAAAATGATTTTCAAAAATGTAAACATTTTAAAACCTATAAAACAATTCGTCTGACACTCGTCAGCGTATAAGACGTCAGAATAACGAAGGAAAAGTTTTGATTATCATTCTCACATTTTGTTTTATGTGTCAGTATGTTTTAAAATGTTTGCTTTTTTTCAAAACCATTTTTAACTTCATTTTTTTATCTTTAATACGATTAGATTAACCAACATTGTTTCTGTTACTGCAAATTACCGTTATGTTTTTAATTATATCTTTTGTTAACGACCCATGCTAGATTAATAAATACATACTTTTTCTTGGGTCGTGTACATTACTGTGCTCTTCTTTTGTAGTAAATGAATGAAATTAAATTAAATTAGAAATAAGGCTTCTCATTTCTCTTGTAGGACTCGATAGATACATATTGTGTAAATATAGTTGGAAGATCAACATCGCCTGCGAGTTCTGATGGTTTTGACTTCATTGAGGACGATGAGAACTCAAATGATGGTAGTATACCTAAAGGGATGTCCAATTTGATTAGTGGCAAGATCTTGAACAAGGAAAATGAGTCAAGAAAGGTAGGTCAATTTGATCAAAAAATGGCTGTTGATGAGAAGCAAATAATAGAAGCGAATTTTGTAATCACAGGAAACAACGACGAACTGTCTAATTCGATCGTTATATTCTTTCCTCATCTGTAATGAGCGGTTGTCTTTAATTGTTAGAAAACTGATTTGCTGAAACACTTCCTCCGAAGTCAGCTAGACAATCATTGATAAATTTCCTGCAGAACGGAACCTTGTGCACCTGCTGCCATTCAGTCGCATGGTCGGGGGGGGGGGGGGGGGGGTGGGTGGTGGGTGTATCATGCTCTGCCCGAGACATATTCTTATCATGATGGGTTATCGTGCCTTGCCCGTTAATGTTGTTATAAATTCTTCAATCTGTTCTTGTTAACAGACCAGAAAAGTGTCTCAGGAAGACAAGGAGAATGTTTTCCCTTTAACACAGAATGTCATTCCTGAAAATGTAAGTCAAATTGATTACTTTGTTTATTTAAATTTTTGACAGTTCAAGGCATTTGTGATTAAACAGAATTTGTTCATTCGTGTGCTTATTCTGGTCAGATTGTAAATTTGTAATTAACATTACTCATCGAATCAATTGAAAACTCAGTCAACTTTAGGCTTGATTTTATTCCCATCCAAAAGGTCAAGTTTTACTGCTTTTGATTTCACTGCTTTTAATGCACAAATCGAAAATTTTTCTGAAAGAGCAATCAAAATAAAGGCAAGTTTTCCTGTTATTCCTACAAAAGAAGAAGGTGCACGATCTCTTATTGAACTCTCATTTTTGATATAAAAACTTATCTTGATTAATTTATAACATTGTTATGACTTCAAAAACAAAAAGCTGTTGTTAAAATAGGCTCCTTAGGGAAATCTTAATCTACAATAGAGTCTATAGGGAAATTAATATAAAAAATAGGGTCTGTAGGGAATTAATCTCTGTATGGAAACAGATCTAGAAGTTGATGAAAGGTTCTGTTGTCCCATTTTCCCACCCCCAAAACAACCGTCGAATCCATGATAGCTGCCATCGACTTCAAAAACTTGTATGGTAATGAAGAAACTGAATCTAAGTTGTAAAATCTAGGGGCATTCGATAAGAATCGTAAATATCACTAAATTTTCTTGATATATATTGGTTTCTTCAAAATTGTGATGTTAGATAGATCAAATTAATGTAAATAGAGAATTGTTAATTTTTATTTTGATCTAAAGAGTGTTTTGCAATGTCAGTGCAATGACGGTTTGAAATTATACTCATTTAGAAACCTGTTGATGACCATTTCAAACGACCCAGCCAACTTATTCGAAGGATTCAAAAGCGATCAGTTTCTTTCTCCGTAAAGGTATTGCTTGATTCCATTTTGGTTTCTATCTTTCTTGATTACCTTTCAACACTAAACAACTATAACGACTGCTTTGTTGATTTCTGATCCACATTCGTGGTTATATTTGCTTTGATGTGTAGAACAGAATGGTTCTAAGCTGCAACTCTGAGTTTTGCGCTAAATCTGCCCGAAGACCGAATACAGTTGCCACTTATAACCTTCCTGTTATACAAATGAATTCGTGCTCTGACTTCACGGCATTGAACACTTTGTGACAGACCAGAGAACAGTAATTTTTTTGTGGTTGCACAGATAATAATATACCACATCATAAGTATTTAATTAGGTCCCGAAATAAAATTTGCTTTCATTCGCTGTAAAATGTAGCAAAAACAGTGTCCATCTTACCAGCTTGATCGAGCTCCCTTCTTTATGGTAGTTGTAAGGTTACTCATATAGGCCTAAAATGCAATCGGCTCTTTTTACTTGAAGCCCTTACCACTGAGTACCATCCGATTAATACCTGCTTTTCCTAGAATGAGTGTCATAGGCTCTTAGTAAATGTAGTATTTTTTAACTGTTGTTCATTTTTCTAGCGCCCTGAATCTCAAATGGACTTTAGTCCGATTTCCAGCAAAAGAACGAAGTGAGTTGAATTAGATTCTTGCTTTTTAGGGAGTTTATCAAAGTATAAATACGACCAGAGGTTTAATAAAAAAAATTTGTGACCCCTATATACGCTTTGATGTATAGAACAGTGCGCTTCTAAGTCGTAACTCCGAGTTTAACGCTTAATCCAATGGTCAGGCCACTGTTTAAGACCAATATTTTTATATTTTACGACTCCAATCGTTATTGTGACTCCAATCGAAATTGAGGCCTTGGATCGTCCCATATTGTGGGTATGTCTACTTGCTTTAGACCTTAGTGACTGTAACATTGCATTTTAAGTGTGGTTGGTATCCGTAAGAACCCAACTTTCCGATATCATTAGTATTTTTTGCTCAATTTTTTCAGTAAAATAATCAATTTGTCAAAGAAGCATTGTCTCTCAAATATTGGAATGCCAGATGAGTTTTCTTTTTGTCACTGGATGTGTCGAGGTGCCGAGGTACCCGCAATAGCACCCCTGTATTTGCCTATTGTTCTTCTAATTCGGAGACAAACTCAAAAAAAATGAAGAAAAACTTTTACTAGAGCTTGTGTTTCTCTTTCCACACACGCAATATTATTGCACTTATCTTATGATACTTAGTGTTGCCTAGATTCCACTTTTACTGCTCTCCTTTGCAGGATTCGGAGTCAGTCTCTGTACAATGCAGATGAGCAATTGAAGAAACCTTTATTTTCGCAGGTAATATTTATTCCAATGGCAATACTTTTATATTTTTGTTATTCCTATGCTAGCACACCCTCTCGTCCTAACTCTTTTATTTTCTATTTTGCTGACATTTCCCTCTTCTTTCTTTTGTCTTTAGATTTCATTTCGTTTTTTCCTTTTTCACTTTCAAAATCTTTCACTTAATCATTCACTTCAATGCCTATTTCTTCATCTCCCTTCTCTGATTAGCCTTCTCCTGGTTCTTCTTTGCCAGGATCTCCCATCATCCTTTCAATATTCTTCCTTGCTCCTTTAATGTTCCTCTTCTTTGTATTTTTTGTTCACCTTCACCTTGTTTTTCTTCCTTTTAGCCTCACATTTCTTCCCTTTTACCTTCATTTACTCATCCTTTTAACAGTCTTATTCGCGTTTATTCTTCTTTTTGCTGGGACTCTTTACCGGAAAAGCGAGAATCATCCTCTTCCTTCAAAACCTCTGTCGGTTCCTAAACCAGGGCACTGATAAGATTCCTTATTAGACCAAAGTGGTACATTCTGCACTATTCAATATTGAAAATAAACAAATTTGATATTAATACTTGCATGGCTACATGTCATAGAACTGTGGTTTGAATCAACTTTCTAAGCAGAATTAATCCTTAATAGTGTTCTAAAGTGTGACGTCACCAAAAACCAATTTTTAGAATCTTTGAATTTTTGCCACATAACATAAAAGATCACCATGAAATAATTTCAAATATGCCAAATTAGTCAAATATGTCTAAAATCGGTTGAGATATTGCCAATGAAAGATTTGAAGTTTGCTAACGAATCACTGTTATTTTGGCTCTGTTCATATAGTTATGAACAAAAACAAACAAAATCAGATGATTGAAGGGGAAAGAGCCAAGACACATGTGGCCATATATCGGCCGCCAATTCGTCACACATTTGACTGATTTTGCACATTTAGAGGTATTTCTTTATGTTCTTTCAGGCTACGAGACCCGAATTCAAAAGTTCTAAAAGCAGATTTTTGTGACGTCATCACTTTAAAACTCAGATATAGAGTACCGAATGTGACGTCATCAAAAATCAATTTTTGGAATTTTTTGATTTCGACCACATAATCTGAAGGAATGGCATAAAAAACTTCTCAATATGCAAAATCAGTTAGATACATTCAAAATTGGGCGAGATATGGCTAATGAAAGACTTCAGGTTTGCTAACTGATTACTGTTACCAAGACGAAATTACAGAGATTTGGTGGGGCAAGAGCCTCTGATCATGTGGCCATATCTCCTCCAATTTGTAACACATTGTACTGATTATGCATAGTTAGAGATATTTCCTGATGCTCTTTCAGGTTATGGGATCAAAAATGAAACATTCTAAAAACAATAAAAACAAATTTTTGTAACGTCATCACTTCGGTACTCTATTAGTTTTCTGCCATTCCATGCTGTGAAGACGTAAAACAAGAGCACTGCCTTATATTAGAAACGTAGGCTCTTTCAAAGGATGCTCTGTCAAAAGCATACAGGACTGTTAGATTTCTGAAAAATTGTCTTCAAATTAGCGTTACATTACTTTTTTGGTTATCCTATGCAACAAGCGTATGTTTGCAAAAAGTTTGTGATTATTGTTGTGTCAAGTTGTAGAGTGGGAATTACCCAGTGGAGTGGGGATTACCCGATGGAGTGGGGATTACCCTACGCGGAGCTTTGAATCAGGGACGGATTTATAAGGGGGTGCGAGAGGTGCGACACCACCCCCCCCCCAATATTGGTGTTTTTTTGAGTAAATTTTGCTTCGATTTGATAAAAAACACTTTTTGATAGTCAGTTGTAACAAAATGATGCAAAAATTACTTAATTTACATACCCTGCTTAGTATACACCATGAAATTATGATATTTTTTGTCTACAAGGGTTAGGAAATCAATTCGTTGATAATTTTCTTATATTTTGCATTCTACAGCACCACCCGATGCCAAGGCTAGCTCGATCGCTGTCTGTTGAAAGTCCAAGCAAACATAAAGAAGACATTTTTGGTATGGAGTTTATATTTTGTATTTTAGCATAAAGATAAACCTTTATCCGTGTATTTAAGCTTTACCCATGTTGTGTATTTTGTCCTTGCTGCATTTTTTGCTGTCCCGTAAACTGTCAATACGTTCAGTCCTGGTCATTACTGAATAGTGTCTCAAAAACTGTTTTTTGCAAATCGTAGCCTAAACTTTAAACAGATAAAAATATTTGATTCATATATCCCAACAACCTATCTATTTTTAAAATTGTCTGGCCTGCTATCTAGTTGCAACTGTAGATTTTATAGAAGTTGAAGCAGGTGCTATTTTAAAAAGATGTCTGTTGAGAATCCGTTTTGTTTCCTTTTCAAAAACGATAAGTGAATTCCAGAATCATTTGGCAAAATAAGCTATGACGAGAATATAAAGTGACATTGGAATGTTACCTGCCACGCCTAGCATTGAACTTTTTGTGCCAGTATATACTTTTTATTTCTCGATGATAAGACTAGAAAAGAGAAAATTGTTCTTACATGATCCTGTATAAATCTTGCTTTGAAACATCTGGAGACAATGTTTATATGCATCATCCAATTTCCTCCAGGTTGTGATGACAAAAACTTAATCGGTGACAAATCGAAGGTGGGTAGAAAATTTGTAAGAAGCTTTAAGAGATCTTCATCCGATGTCAGAAATTTGGAACATCGTTAGCATATGTTTGAACGCAAAGAAATATGATAGTGGATTTGTTTACTCCTGCCTGGCTGTGTTGTTAAATGATATTTATTATCATTTAGATGATGTAATGTTATGATACAATTCAGAGTTTTATGTTGCTATCCCTTTCTTTATGTTACTTTTCTTTAATTATTTAAGCAGATAATTTTAGTAGCAAAGATGAGTTCGAAAAGCCCAGAAAGTTATTAAAATTCTGACCTATCTTAAATTGTATTATAAAAACGTGTTTTACACTCCCTTGATTCCCTGTTCATTCTTTTGCAGCCATGCTGTTTGCCGTTACTTGAAAAGGGACAGCATCCAGATCTCAAGTCAATTTCACCTGCAACGGTATAATGCGTTTGTGCATGTGTCTGAAAAGATTTGTCTAAATCCGCGCCTTGAATCATCACAAATATCGCTTGATCATGATATGTTTTATTTCAAAACGAACTTTTGTTTTCCATCTGCACAACCTACATCATGTTACGATTATTTCGATTTTTGTCACGTATAGGATAAGGGCTATTCAATTTTGTTAGGTTTTTTCAAAACAATCTTACGGTGCATCTATTCCTGCTTGGCTTGCATCATGTAAGATGAACACCATGTGATTTTTGTTGTGTTTTATGGAACTATGTGACAATTTTCCTGATTTTTTTAGTTTTTCGGGGATAGCATAAACGCTATGCCATTATTGTAAAGAGAAGCAAATCAACTTACTTTATAGTTCGACTCCTTTTCTCTAAACTTTTCGAACTCTTGCATAGAAACTCTGATACATAATAATCAATTTTAGCTATGCAAGGTTTTGGATGGAGAGTATAGCGGAATTTTAGACGAAGCTATAATTGTCGATTGCCGATATCCGTATGAGTTCAAAGGTGGTCATATCAAGGTTTGTTCTCTTTGCACCAATTCTTGAATCATTTAGGTATGGAAAAGCATATAGAAAAGTAACAACTGTGGCATATGAACTGAACAGCTTCACATCACTTCTCTCCAATGTGATCTCTTGCAGTTGTCACGCCCCCTTTTCTCGAGTTGAGCGTTGTACAATAACAAAAAACAACAATTCTTTGATTCAAGGCACAATATGAATATTTCATCAAAGTGTTGGCTCTATTCATATTACTTCCAAATGTTGCGTCTAGTAAGTGGCAGCAATAGCATGTTAGATCAATCCAAGTGTTGCAATAGGGTACAGGTTCCTGCCCTGTCGCTAACTTTGACATAATCCCGACTTCTCTTCATTACCTTTCTTTTATAGGGATTACCGTTTTATGACCTGATAGACTTGAATTTGCTATTGTCTTTCAAGGGTGCTGTTGTCTTTCAATCCGCCCTTTGAAAAGTTTGATTATATCATGTTTTTTTACTGGTTTTTTGTTTTGTGCAGACTGCAATCAATATCTACACGAAGGAAGAGATGGTAGAGCAGTTTTTACAGAAATTGAAGTCTCAGCCAAGCAAAAGAACTGCGATCATATTTCATTGTGAATTCTCGTCGAAGAGAGGTCCAACACTGTAAGTATACTTTTTGTTTTTGTTTATAATAGATTGGATGTTGTTTGTCAATGCTGAGAAACTCGTGTGCGTTTTGCGAGGAGACAACCTTTCTTTTGAAGAAGCTGTGATACAAATATAAGATGGGTTTTTTATTGGCATCATGTCAGCATATAAATTCTATATACAAGCTTTGATATTTCAATATAAGGTCCGACTCAGTTGAGACGAACCTGTTGTAAGGGATGATAAGCATTTGCCTGTTAAATGTAGCTCGATTTAGCACAAATCCCAAGCCTATGCTCAACGTTTTTCTTATGCAATGTTTTTGTATTCTTACTCAAAGGTCTTATGCATTTTATAAGAATTATCTTTTTTCCAAGAAACAAGCCTTCTTGGTAGCATTAACTATTAACTATCATGCTGGCTGCCTTCTAATTGAAGAACTGGGTATTTCCGACCATGTGACAAATCTACCTCTAGGGCAGTGAGGGCAAAGGCCCCCTTTCATGGCAAAGGCCATGAATTCGTAATAACAAAAGCTGTAATAACAATTTCCGGTTATGTCACTGATTTTTGTTTAATCTCTTTTCAGGTGCCGGTTTTTGCGCAACAAAGACAGGGACATACACAGGACGTGTTATCCAACCTTGTTTTATCCTGAGCTGTATATTTTGGAAGGTGGCTATAGAGATTTCTTTAATGAAAAGAAGGTAAGGAATTCACCATGCCAACCATGTTCAGTTTGAAGGGGTGCTTAATTTGTTACTGGGTGTCCTTTGATATCACATTGACTCTATTAAACACTCTATCTCGACCTCTTTAGACCTTCAATGCCTGCCAAAAATACTTGAAACACCAAGCAATTTACGTTGCATTTTATATCTTTCATTACTTTTCGGAAAAAAATACTACTTCCGCCCCCTTCCCCCTAGAACAATGTTGATAGTTTATTTAAAAATCACAATAGAATCCCAAAATTGTTCTTTCTTAGCCCCTTACCCGTTTTGTAGTAAACCATCATTGTTCTCTGGAGGAGAGGGGGATGGCTGAATTTGACCTTGCAAACTGACGTCAGTGTTCCAAGACTTTTGGCACGCATTGTACCTACAATCTAATTCTAGCTTTGCTCTGTTTTTTCAAAATATAAGATGCCGTTTCACAGCACTTTCTATTTCGTACATAGCAATAGGTATTAAGTTTTGTTAACAAGCTCAAAACTTGCTCATTGCGGCATTTCTGTTAAAGTCCCAGTGTGCTCTTTCGACAAGCTTTGGTGTGCTTGTCTCCCACAATTATCTTTCGATTCCCTGTTACCATACATTTTGAATTATGATTTTTCAGTTTATATATCTTCAAATACTTAACGACGTCTCTAGCCTAGAAATATTATTCAATCGCTTCAAGATTTTAATTATGTGCAATATTGACGAAGCTATTGGTCCCCTTCATCAATTTTGCCTTATCAGCACATGCGCACGATAGATCTTCATCATATCCGTGTTTAGCATCTTGAAATGTCAATGGGTTGACTACCTCAGCCAGTACTTTTTTTTGGATTTAGTCTTGCTTTCAGGTAGCAAAATGTCAGCATAAAAATTCAGCCTGTCGTTGAATACGGAGTGTTCTTTGAGAGCGTATGATGCAGTGTCAGCTGAGCACCTGCCATAAACTCTATTAGAAGCTCGTGGTAGAAACAAGCATTCCTTCATGACCCATTGTTGTTTTTGAATGACTGTTAAAATACATATATTGTTAATATTTCATGATCAGGTTGATAATTCCTCTGTTCAATGCTTTTTAATTCCCCGTTAAGTTTTTGTTATGATTCAAATTAGAATCGTTTTTGAATATCACGATTCTCTTTCTTAGGAGTATTGTGAACCGCAAGCCTACCTTAAGATGGTTGATGAAAAGTTTTCTCAGGATTTAAAACATTTCACCAAGAGATCAAAATCATGGAGCGGAGAGAACAGTCGGATGAGATGTGGCTTGAGATACTGATTTGTGTAATTACCAATCGATTGTAAATGGAACCAAACAGGGCTTGATTAAATAAACCTTTTGCCAGATTAATATGCTCCCTACATTAATTTTGGTTTGAGCATCTTTCGATAACTGCCGATTGGGATCCAAAAATCCACCTCGTAACAGCGTTATTCCCAGGCTTCCAAACTGTTGACTTTAAGAATAGTTTTGAACACTGTGCATAGAGTTGTACGATGTTTTTCTTTTACTGTTAAAAGTGAATCACCCTGTAACGTGTTCTGACAGACACAATGGCGCCCTTTTAATTTCTTAAAATTGAAGATAATCGAAGATGCTCACTGACGTCATTTTTAGAATCCAACCGTTGTTCTTTCATGTATTGCGGTTGGTTTTGAAAACAAGTTGTTCTGTGCCGTGGGCGACAACTCTCCCCCCCCCCCCCCCCCCCCCGCTGTTTCCTTTTATTAAAGAGGGTTTTATGTCACTGTCGTCATATAAGAGCGCAGAATTTGTTTCTTTCTCCCGCTGTTCAGTATGATGCTCTTTGATAGCACATTTTATTCACCACTTCAATGCCAGTCATTGGTCATTACCCCCAAACGCAAACTTGAAAGATGGTTGCTTTGATTAATGTACTATGCTCAACTGCTCAACTTCAAGATAAGGCTTACTTACTGTACATTGTACTGTACATTTTTATGTAACGGATTACACGGAAGAATTTTTAACAGCTAGGGAATGACAACGTTTTGCCAAGATCATTTCATCTGACATAGCCAATACCTGACCGGGACCCTTTTTCCTCCCAACTGTGACCTAAATTTAAACTGGGCGTCATTTTTTCATATTTCCCGATAAAGTATAATTATTTTTCTCGTATACTTAGACTATCTGTCTCTTTTTAATGCTTTATTTTGTTTTAATTCTGGCCCGCGCAGGGCAACCATGTGTAAGCCGTTTTTTCAAGTGCATCGTTGTAAAATGGCGTATCGCTCACTACATTCTGTCTTAAATTAATTCAGCTACATGAAATGACGTATTTGGCTTAATGTAAATACATGTGCTGGCACATTTAAGCCTTTCTTCGTTTTTAGTTGACTAGTAGAGTGCAGTAGCATTTATGTACAAATTCGCATTTAAATACATTGCATTGCTGTAGAGGAAGAGTAAATTGGTGAGAAACCCCTCCGTGGAATCCCCCTGTCGAGCCTAATTTATTTTGTTTGCTTATAAGATATTCTTTCACTCGTTTAAGGTATATATTAATTATCCACGAGCCTTAGTGGTACCTGAAATGAGAATAAGAAAGTAGTTTGTAAAGAGCTCTTTTTCGAATGAATAAAAGGCTCCAGGTTTAAATAAATTCTCATTTTAAGCTGTTTCCTAGGAATAATTAGAACTTTAGAAAATTTGCTTTTCTTTGCATTTGCACGTTTTAAGCTATTTGGCAGGCTCTGCTCCATTTGCACGTTTTAAGCTACTAGGCAGGCTGTGCTCCATTTTGAATACCTCTGTGTGATGCACAGCTTTGTTAGTCTGAAGTGCTGGTATCGTTATTAAAAGCAGTCTGTCCTCTATTGTGCTCAATTTTATTTTCACGGGAGTGAAATTCATGCACCGTTGAGCTTAATCGATAATTAAACGATCTAAACCAATCAGAGACAACTTTAGTTCCAGATCTTTGGAATCAAATGTCTGTGTTCCCGTTGTAGTGAAGCTGTGACTAGAAAAATATGGCTCCCTGTTTGGTTTCTCCGACAAATATGTCAACAGGGAAAAGAAATACTTCCATTATCATCATTCAATTCCAGTAATTGAATCTTCTTGCCATTTCCGATAGCCTTTTGCTCGCAGTTTACAATGTCGTCCACTACCGCAGCTAGGCCAGCCAAAGCGAGCATCGTAATACTTTAAGGTAGGATAAACTATTGTTCATATTAGCCAATCATTGAGGGGACAGATTGCCTTTAACTGAAGGACAAAATCCAGTTTTATGGAAATTAACTTTGACCTATCATAATGACTTTGGTTTTTTAAGATAGTGCTGCTATCCACTAATACTTCACTGTAATTAACTGTACATCATTATCAACTTTGCACCAATTAAAGTAAAGATTACCTTATTATAACCATCACGTAACCGTCGAAAGGAAATCCTTTATTCTTACTGCAGCGTGGTGATATGCAAGACAGCATTGCATCATTTTAAGATTCTTGAAGCTAAGTAGGACCTAGATGAACTACAGTATTTACACAGGCTGTATTGCTATCGTGCTGTGACGTCATAAGTGCTTTGAGTTGGATATTCTGTAGATATCGGAGCACCAGAATTTCGAAGAACATTTAAAGATTTTAGTTAAGGTATCTACAAGACCTCTAACCATGTTAAATTCATGCATGCAACAGACCCAGTGCATTTTTCAGGTTTATACCGCATGGATGGTTGTATTGTCTCAAAAGAAAAAGTCAATCACTTTTTTCATTTTCCTTATAGTTTTTTTCGTATTTTAGGTAGTTTGTTAGCCATTATGAAACCAATAGAGTTTTCCGCAACGCCAAAAGAACACCCAAGCATGTGACCACCGCCTCTATATTCTTAAGCCCTGCAACATCCAATCTTCTTAATGATATCAGTAATTAGTTGTCAATTTTGATCGTTCTTATTTTGATTCGAATAAGATTACTTTATTCTTATTAACCTTAGGTAATTTATTAAAATTGTACATTAAAGGTGTCTTATGTATTGTTTTAAAATATTTGGTGTTTTTTCTTATATCAACCTTGATTTTTGAATTTTAGCGCTTCACAAGTTTACCGTCAAACCGTAAACAATAATTCTTTGCATTGAGATATTTAGAGGCAGTCGACAGATATAAAAGTGGCCTAAGCCATCTGCCAATCAAAATTAGCCAATCAATGAGCGTGTGAGTGGAATCACACTCACTGATTGGTCAATTTTTGACTGAAAGATGACTTAAGCCCCTCTAGTATTTGTCGATTGCCTTTTGAGATCTTTAGACCCTTTAGGCATATAATCTGATGCGGCTAAATGTAGACCTTTAAACTTTTCCGATTATTCAGATTCGTCCAATTATACAGATTTGTCCGAGTATTCAAACTTTCAAGGAATTTTTTTAGGAAACTACTGTTAGTTAATAAATTGCCTGGACAAATACAATTGTGAAAGGAAAAAGCTTTGTCTTGCAACTAAGAAAAACTTTTGAATTATTGGAATCAGACTTTTGAATTATTGGACTAATTGCCAAATACCATTTTAGCGCCGTACTTAATTTTAAGAAGCTCCTTGTTTATGCATAGTCATATATTCCACTTCAAACATTCCCATTGGCTAATTAGCTGGTCACGTGACATCATAAGTATTTCACTTTTATACAATGCTAAGAAACTGTCGACTAAACACCTGTATGAATGTGTATTCAATAAGCAATCATTCTCTGAATCAATTTATGTAATTTACAATATAAATCCTACTGCCTCACCCATGAATATTACCTTGTTGCTTTTAAACTATCATTTTACCTAAAAAGTTCTTATACAGATTCAAATAGGGCTGTCAGTGTTTGGTAAAAATGCACTGGTAACACAAACTTGGCGCTTTTTGTGGCTGAAGAAATGTCTGCCTCAATGTCTCATTAATATTTATCATATCATCAGACATTGTTATTCATGAGATTGTAATCCCTAAACCTCATTTTCATTTGCTCAAATACAAATTCAAACTTCTTTAAATTTTGGTCAGTACAGTCCAATCATAAACTCTCGGTTTTTCCGTGTACCAGTGGCTCAAATCGTTTTGTTGGTTTTTGCAGGTAATTTCTTACGCCAAATGGGACAAAGCAGCAGTAAAGAAGCAACTGGTGAGTTAGTTTTTCATAATGGTTTTTGCTAATACTAATTTCCGCATTATTTATTTAAAATTAACCACTATCCTATATAAAGCTGTCTTGTGGAAGTCATTTGTCGACCTAATTTTGCTGAGAGTCATATGCAGCCAATTCATCAACTGTACTTCTTTTTTATTAGAAACTGACTATAAGAAAAGAGAACTTGGGCGGTCGGAAAAGTTTAAGAAACTTAAGTACTCGAAGCAAATAAATTATAAACACTATTGAATTTTGAAAAAAAACTCGGAAATTTCGGGAACTGGTTGGCATAAACATTAAGACACAGATGGAAAATATACTTCCCCCACCCTCCCCCCCCCCCTAAGTACAGCATTAGAACAGAAGCAAATCTCCTGACAGAAACGTCATGAACATTTGGAAACAATAGAAACATCGACAATTGTCTTTATTTGAAGCAATGAAGAAGCAGCAATGAGTAATGGAATTTCATAAAGCGTTTTGAAACTCGAGCACTCAACGTCGACCTTCCTTTCTAAAAGAATGAATTTAGTATCATAAACACGTTTTTCTTTCCACATTTAATCTAGATTAGTTTTCGTAATTGAGATCTTCTTGATAACTTAGTTTGTAATGGGTTCTTGACAATATATTCACATAGGTTCCTTGTTCAGATAACCACATCATCTTGGCTACGCTTGGTATCATGTCTTCAAATAAACGGATTTTGTTCTTTGCTAAGCACCGAATTGGAAACGGTTTCTTTGGATAATCTACCCTATTTACAAGAGTTTCAAGAAATAAGCGAGTGTTGATGATCTTTACATGCATTTTTCTTCCAGCGAGCAATAGAGTTAAAGGCTAGATAAAATGGAATGCTTCCCAGTGAGGGGAATCTGAAATAAAATTCCTACTAGAAGCTTCTAGGGGGGGGGGCAGTTTCATGGCACCCAAAAGTTCCCCAAAATCTAAGCCTATTGTTACGATTCTTTGTGATTTTGCTCATTGTTCCCCTAACACTAAGAAACTTTTTTAACACTAAGTGGAAATAGTGGACATCAACCTAAAATTAATCACATTAATGGGGTAGCTGGCTCCCTTGTCTATGACTGCAAGTACTGTGGAGCTATTGTAGCCCCTAGCAGGGAACTTTCAACTTTTGCCATCTGTCTTCACTTTCATTGGTTGCAACAACAACAAAAGATTTATGCTGTCTACACTAGGCCAAAGTCGGCATCAAAGATAAAGATCATCCTGGGATGCAGTTAGTCGGCAATCTTTATTTTAGCTTCAATTTTAGCATTCCGTCGTCGTAATTTAAAAACAGTTTTGTAAAATCCTAATTTGATATTGTGGTTTTAATGCTGTGAGGTTTTTAATGAGAGGCTTTATAAACATGGCAACAGAATGAGCAGATGTGTGCTTCCTTCATTGAACTCAGAAATTTGCCAATGTTACGAGATTATCGTTTCTAAGCAGACTGAGGAAAGAGACTTAAATGATTAGAAAGATTTTGAAGTAATTTCCTTTAATATTAGAGATGTTTTCAATCAGATGTTTGTTCTGCATGTTGAAAATGGTGTTTAACAGTTCATTACGGGAAAGGATTCGTTTTGTTTGTTTTACGTTTGCAAAAAACGTTTTAGCATTTCTAGGCGCCTTTGTTACTAGAAGAAAATTTTCGTCATTTACTAGAAAAAAATTAAAATATTCACCATACTTTCTGCGCGGTTGATATTTTGCACTCTTGTATTCGAGGCAGGTTTTTTATTTCTACGTGGAAAATTTGCAAATTTACCAGAAATATGAAGTTAAAACGTTATTAGCAGATTGGGTGCTATGAACAGTTTTCGGGGAGTCTAATTCAAGTTGATAGCAATTGCATTTTGTGTTGATGTTCAAGCAATAACTACACTAGCTTTTAAACAGTCATATGTAGCAAATACAGTCAGCTTTTCAAGTGCACGTTTTATAGGGATAATCAAAAGCACTGGAAGCTGTCCTCTTGGTTGTCAAGTACTCAACAGGAGGCGTGATTCTTTTAGAGGTGTGGCCGGTGAGGGGAAGCGTGGCTTTTTCGAAAGATTTTCAGCAGCCATGTTACCAAGGCATCACCTGTCTTGCTTCTGCGTTTTTCATTAATTCAATCTGCGAAAACATCAAAACAGTGAACAAAGCTTAACAGTACTTAACTCCTTTTGCTGGTTCTTTTTCACAACTGCATGCTTCAATTATGTCTAATTCAGTTGATCCGGTTGTTTTTTCTTTTAAAAGCCGCCATTTGGTTGATAGAATTATTTTTTGTCATGCCACGATGCCAGAGATAGCGAGTTCCTTCCACTTTTTGTTTCCACATTGCCATCGCTGTTTCCCTGTTTTGCTTCGTTCCTTTAGTTTGCTTGAGATCTTTTATTGTGAAATTTTATTTTAGTTATCTTTGTTTCACTCTGTCCGCTCGCTGTTCAATGTTAAGATTCAAAATTACCTGTCAGGCTTTTTGTTGAAATATTGCAGATTGGTTAAACTTTTTGATCTATAATGTGGCTTCTTTTATTAGGAGAGGATCATTTTTCTTAGACTCTAGGAACACCGAAGAAATTTTATTTCCAATCAAATCTACGACATTACTGGGGCACGACACTAAAGTGCACCCAAACATTTGCAGATAGTCATGAGGCTTTGGTCTCCCACTCTATCATTTCATTGGCATCGTGCATATTACGAAACTTGTTTGGAATTGTCTAGTTTCCATACTGCCCTACCTGATAGTCATAAATAAGCATGATTAATAGTGATAAATTAGCATGATTAATTATTTCAAGTAAAGGGTTAGGGTAAGGGTTAGGTTTAGGTTTAAGGTTATGGTTATGGTTAGGGTTAGGTTTAGGGTAAACTAATTATGTCATCAGGTCAAGCAGTATGGAAACTAGACAGCTCCAACTTGTTTTTGGGTTTTTCTCAACAGTTGAGTCCAGAAATAAGGGTTGTAGGCTGACTTGAGAAAGCAAGATTTATTGTTTGGGTGTGACCCTGCACCTTCGTGTTGTAAAGTCTAATAAAATGAAAACGATTCCATCTTTTTAATAGCTCTCGTTATTTTAATATCTTTGTAGGTTCGACGCAGATAGGAGGCCAGACTTACGGGCAAAGCCTCGTTTCATCAAGCAGAACAAGCACGAGCAGCTTTGACTCATGGGATAGCTATCCTGCTTTGATACCGTCCCGCTCCACAGCACGGGAACTCAGGATCAAAGAAGGAGACAACATTGCTTGCAGAATCTTCAAAGTCCTCGGCTGTAAGTGAGAGTTAAGGGAGTTTTGTCATTGTCCCTTATTCCAACCGAAGAAGGGTCTCCAGCAAAAGTCTAGCTATATGGAGTTTCCATTTTTCATCTTCCAATGGAGCCTCGTTATTCCAATTTTTTCAAAAGCGAATATTAGCCAGTGTCTCCTAGCTTTCCTTATTTCCGTTATAGATCTGAAGAGAAAAGTTACAAAAAAAGATTGTTCTACTCTCGAGAAATCAGAGACAATGTTTCCTGGTAAATGCACCATGAATTTTGTAATTTCGCCATATGTTGTATATAGCCATTTTCCACTGTTAGTGTTATTTATAGCGACAGAAATCTTGAAATGCAGGCTTTATTTGTTTGATTTCTTCAGGGTTTCAGTAAAGTTCACAAAAGCATTGAGCATGTACGCCAGTTGACAAGGCAGTAAGAAAATAATCGATTCTTTATTCAAGGTTGGCTCCGAATTTTTTCTTGCTGAATAATAAATTATGATAAACCTCAATTCGATAAAACATGTTTATATAAGAAAAGAGGAGACAAAATAAGGAGAAGTCGATTGGTTGAAAGGGAGTGTCATAAGACTAGGCCTATCAAAATAATATTCTGAAAGATCAATAACAAAACCGCTCCATTCTCTTATATTTCAATTTTATACCGTTTCCTGGAAAATCCTCAAAAACCATTCTTGAAATGTTTTATAATAGAATGTCACAGACGCCTGACAGTTAAACAAGCAGAAGTTAATCTATTGCGTAAATAAATTATGCAATATACATTAAGTGATTCGCTAAGTAATCGTTAGCTATAAATCACAAAAACAAATCAAATGACTTATCTTGGCTTATTTAGCAAATCTTATTGCTTTAATATGTTGGTAATTACTCAAAATTATTTTAAGTTGAAACAACTAGCTCCTCAATGAAGTGTCCGGATTGTCCGCCAGTCAAAAGTCTAGATGAGCTTGTGAAGTGCACAAAGTTTTCTCGTATTGAGTTGCAACATATGTACGAAGGGTTCAAAAATGTAAGTTGTTTTGAACTTCCTAGAAAAACTGTCATTGACTGCCTCCTTGTATTTATTTGCCCCTGTAATTACGCATTCTATTTTCTTTCTTTCATTCTCCTAGAATGACTTCAAACAGTATTGGCTAACAGATGTGCTCAGCAGTATGTATGCAAGGGGCACAAACTCTCACCTTATGTTTCCAGTTTCCAATAGCGAACGTTAGGGGGGCATTGGGGCCCCAGCAGACCCCCAACCAGCGTTCTCGTTAGTAAATTCGGGCTTTCGACAGTTAATAGACAAACGTTTAACGTGCCCATCCAAAATGTTATATTGTCAGAAAACCATGGTCCTGATCCCACCACCCCCCCCCCCCTCATCCCCCAAACGAAAGCCTGAATTTCTGCCACTGTTAGTTTTAGTTGTCCAGTCACTTTGCTCTCTCTGCCCCATTGTGCAAATATCTTATTTGTACAACAATGCTCCGTTGTGTGCAAGAGAATCTGCAATAAGATCATCAATATAAAGCAGGTTTATGTCATGCACTATAAGCTAAAATAGTTCTTTTTTCCAAACAATGCCTTCCCCTGTTATTCAATACTCCTGTTATCCAAATTTTTCAACAACTTTAACGAATCTTTTTTCTTTGTATGACAGGACTGTCCTGCTGGAATTGTCAATAGAGAAACATTTAAAGAGCAGTATGCAAATCTCTTTCCAGAGGGAGGTTCGCCTTTTGTGTTTCTTACAGTACGATTCAATTAACCCTTTGATAAGATATTTCTCAATATATAATTGGTTTTTGAATGTGCGTCTAGGATTATTATAAGAATACATCATGAACAAGTGAAGTTACAACGAAGTTAAGCTTCTTGGCAATTTTCCTTTGACTGTGTTTCTTTGCTTGTGTAGACTTTGATAATATGAGAAGTTTTATGATTTTAAACTTAATAAAAATCTTCTTCAAAATATACCTTGCTGAGCATACCTCTTAAGCACAGGGTTGCCAGATGCTTGAAATGGTTGGCGGCCAAATATTTTACGCGTGACGGCCAAATTCGGCCAGCCAAACAAAATATACAAAAAAGCTACATTTTGGCCAAGTCTTTAGAGTAATAGTGTAATCATAATTGGCTTTGTTTGTTACAAAAGCTCCAACTTGCTTTCAATTTCAATTTTCTGTTATCTTTTCCTTTATTTCTTGCTTTGTTATTTGCAACTTTGAGATTATTTTAACAACATGTTGAATATTTTCTATGCTAAATTTGTCATTTTCTTTGTATTTTTGTGGCTTTCAACATGCGGCCAAAATTCGGCCAACTTTTACTTTTTCGGCCAAATTAATTTTTGACGGCCAATAGCTTTTGAAAACGGGCAGAATAGAGGAATTTGGCCGTCCAAACGGCCAAATGGCAACCTTGGTTAAGCAGGGCCGTCGCTAGCGGGGGGGTTCAGGGGGTGCGGCACCCCCCTAGAAAGTTCTTGTCGGCAAATTTTCTAAAAGTAGAGTTTTGTCGGGTTTTGCTTTCCACGTTCCTAAAGCAATAGCTTTAGCGAACAGTTGGGTTAAGATGAGGATGTGAACTTAAAAGTATTGCCCAAAAGCCCTCAGCAATTCAAAACAGGAAAAGATAGCGCTATGGGTGTCACGGAGGGACAAATGTCCCCCCAAAACTTCAAATGACTCACTTTTGGCAGCCGGAGTCTAGAATCTAATGTCCAATGTCCAGGGCGACCTAATTTCTACCTAAAGTTTGGGGTTTAGGGAATGGTCAAAGTTTATTGAAAAACTCTGAACGTTGATCCTGGGGGTACTGGAAGGGACTGTAAGCAGGAAAAGGGGGCAAAGTGCCTCAGGGCCTTGAGGTCGAGGGGGCCTTAAGTCGTAATGAACTCCATTTTAAGAATGAAATCAATGAAACGCAGGTATACCTAAAAATAGTTAAAAGTTCTAAACAATTGCAAGAATTGACTCAGGAAATATTCTGAAATTCATTTTAAGACAATCTAAAGGGCGTGGTCGCAAAAATTTCCCAGGGCCAGGGACCTCGTCTTTCGGTTTTGTTTCAAGGCCTTCGAAACTTAAGTACCCACAGTCACTCGAAAATTGAAGCGATGATTGATTAACGAGAACATCCTCTTTGATAAACAAAATCAATTGCGTCAAAATGCCACACCCCCACATTGAAATATGTTAGGCCACGCCCTATTTGTCGGCAAATTGGTGACTGGCACCCCCCTAAGTGAAAGTGCTTAACGACGGCCCTGTGGTTAAGCAATTGAAAGATAATCAAGTGTTGAATTGTTGATTAAAAAGCCGAATGGAGTATAAGTTTTGGCTCGTTTCCAGATCCTTTGCTGTTGAAGAGAAACGGTTGAAGTGAAGAATTGAGAAAATTGAGGCTGAAAGCTTTAGCCAAACAATTCAATTTTTTGCTAGATCTTTCTCTCAACCTTTGATCTCAAAATCGAGCGAAGTCGAGCATGGATGGCCAAACAATTTGATTTCTCGCTCGATTTTTCACTCGACTTTTCACTCGATTTTTCACTTGACTTTTTGCTAACGCCAACAAAATGAAGGCAAAGTAACGCAAAGCGGCTGCCGTGCTTATCTTACATGCAAATGTCACTAACTACCGTCACTAACTATTTTATTTCGTTTAAGCAAATGACTTTTTCCAGGCATATTTTTTTTATTTTTATTAATTCCATTCTCAAAATGGAATTCATCACTTTAAGAGGTCCCCTTGACCTTGAGGCCTTAGGGTAGTATGCTTCCCTGTCCCCCTTTAGCCGCCCCGCTCTCGAATATATCCATAGCTCTTTTAAAAATAACTAAGCATAAGAGATGATAACTGCGCACGCGCTCACTCGACTCGCTCGACAAGGAGGCCAAACGACTCGATTTTCTCTTGTTGAGTAAAAAATCGATTGAAAAATCGAGTTGTTTGGCCGGGGTTTAATGAACCCGGCTGCCCTAGGTTAATTGCCAATAAAATCAGCATTTGTCGATTGAAACCGTGTCAAGCAAACATTCTTCCTCTCTTGCGTAAGGATCCTATCATGGCAGTTCGTTTTTCGAGTGTCAGTTTACTCTCTTAAAACTTCTCCTGCTGAATAACTTTGGTAAATATTTCGCGACTGACTTAGTTTTTTTCTTGCTCATCAAATAACATGTAACACAATCATTAAATTCCTTTAATAAATGTCATTGAATTTTTATTCGTTCTCCTTCGTAATCTTTATTTCTTCAATAAGATTCTTCATTGTATGCAAACGTCATATTCAACACATTCGACACTAATAAAGATGGCAAGATCAACTTTCAGGTAAACTTAAAATTTCTCTTTGTAAATTCTTATTTTATTTTTCATTCTATTACATAAACTATTTTCTTGAAAATCTTCATACATGTCGATTGTATTCGGGGTAATCTTACACTCATGAGCCTGTAACGCTGGAAAATGGCATTAGCCGGTTTAACTTCTGGGCCGAAATAAAGCCAGCGATGAACTAATTGCATTAAACCAATTAGAAAACAGCATTTACACGGGCCCAGATCCTGATAACTAGCTCTTTCAAGCAGTGTTTTTTTACGCGTACATGTTGTCTGAATTTAATCTAAAGCCTGGTTCCCACTTGGTCGTTTGGGTCGTTTGAGTCGTCAGAGTCGTTCCTGAAAGACACGAACGACCCAAAAAACACATTGGTTTCCACTTGGTCGTTTGAGTCTTTCGAGTCGTTTGTTGTTGATGCTGTCCATTGCTTGCACCATGCATCGCTCATTTAATTTTGGCGGCATGCGTGGAAGGAACGATGGTAGCATTTGATAAACAACAACTGATGTTGCCAAGTCAACTATTTCTACCTCTGGTGACTTTGCACAGACGACGATGTTAGATCACTAAATTTCAGTGCAATAGCTTGCCATGATTTGATATTTTTGTATTTACTTTCAAACTCTTTCCAGTAGTTGTTATAACGGCACTCGTATTTTTGAACTTCTTCCATAAAGCTTTCTGTGAAATATTCAGCTATCTTGTTCTTGTTCTAGTCAAACACGCGGTTACAAGAAAATCTCCTATTCTTGAAGAAAAAGTTACTAAAGCGTGGGTCGTTTCAGTCGTCTGAGTCGTTCGTCGGTTTCCACTTGCAAAAATCATTCATGCGTGGGTATTTTGGGTCGCAGAGATAGAATTTTTTCGATCTCTGCGACAACTGTCGTTTGAGTCTTTCGGGTCTTTTGGGTTGTTGGCAGGTATGTTTCCACTGAGTCTTTTCAGTCGTTTGGGCATTTTCCAACGACCCAAACGAACAATTGGGAACCAGGCCTAAATGGTGCCTTCAGTGCCATGGAGCCTACAAGATTATTTTGAAAGTCAGTGTTGATAGTTTAAGTTGTCCTGTCTTGCTCGATGATCAAACCTTAAAAGTCTAAGCAATTGCTTTCATTTCCCAACGAATTAATTTTAAGTGGTCACAAAGTAGCACATTGACGCAAATATTTACCTCGATTCAACTTCGGCCTGACCGAAACCTAATCTAGTTCAAAGCTAGGGCAGTTTTTGGGCCGAAATTGGATCCGTTAAACAGTTTAGAGCCATGATTTCAATCTCATGTGAACGCAAGCATTTTTTGGATCATAGAGCCAGTTTTTTGTGTATGTGTGGTTATTTCTACCCATAGGCTGCAGTCCCTCCAATCAGGCAAAATTTGTCAGATTTCAGGCCCATTCGGGCAATTTAATCGCAATGAAGCAACAATATTCAGGCAAGACCCCCTAAGCATTTAGCCTCCGCTATGCCCATGTTTTTACCCAGCATCCGATCGTAGTTTTTTAGGACACTCAGAAGCTATGCTTATGGGACAGTACCTGGTCCTGCCCCTCAATGTGTCCACACCTCATGATTCTTACGCCTAGTATTGCAGAGAGCTGGTAACGTTTCTCCTTTTAAATGAATGTTACGTCATGTCAGTGGATCTGTAGTCTGCAAACCTAACTACTGAGCCTTCTTCAGAGCTGCTAATGGCTCTTACACGCTTTTTTGTTATAAAGAGCCACTTTATAAGGAACCTACATGTAGAAGGCCGAAATATTTAAAATCCCCAAGGAACTTTTCGATTTGAAAAATTTTTATAACTGCAAGCATCAAGAACTAAAAAGCTGGTTCCATTCATTTGCAGCCAATACGCGCATAGATTGTTTGCTATTTGTGTGTCAAGTGCTTCATTGAGTAGTTTCCGCATATGCTGTCTCACCCCTTTCTCTATTAAGGGTAAAGGCTTATTTAGTCAAAACAAATTAAGGAACTATTAAGGAACTTTTGGTACTACAATTTGATGATTTGAGGTCTACGAATAAGGAACTTTTGGAACTAGGCCTTGAGGTAAGTTCCTTATAAAAAAGCGTGTACTGCAATCTGTGGCGAATTCGGTTGACTGCAAAGCCAGCTAACAACATTTTGTTGCTTTTGGTCGCGTCATATATGCGTCTGGATACTAATTTTTATTATAAAATGTCCACATCGCTTTGTCTGAATGAAATTTATACATGACCTGGTCATTATACTGAATTTTGGTGCTTTATTATAAAGGACTTTGTTATTGGCTTATCTGAGACCATTCATTGCAACTTACATGAAAAACTGAGGTGGACCTTTCGGTTGTATGATGTCGATGGTGATGGAATACTAACAAAAGAGGTAAAGCACCTTTTTAAAAGCGATTTATAAATGCTTCTAACAGTTAACAAGTCTCTTGTTTTGAGTACTGCCATCCAATTAAACTTAATTCTCTTATTTCTGGAGCTTATTTCAGTGAAAACTTTTTCCGTAATCAAATCATTTGATAAAATTTTTAATTAATCAGATTACAAAAAAGATGTGAATCAATTGACTTTGTCGTCAACGATTTTGAAATGCGGTGTATATCAATATTTTTGGACTTTTGATTAAACCGGTAGTTTTAAAACTCTGCAGTTTCGACAGAACTCTTATCTATGTATAAATTTTGAGGCACTGCGCACAATTGTTGGTGTACCAGCGTCACAGTCATCGTCCTCGTCATCGTTGTCCTCGTCATTGATGTCGTCATGACCTCCATCGTTGTGTAGACACCATTGTGTCTTCGTCATTGTTTTGTGGTCATTGAACAGTTGTCATCGTGTCTTCGTCATCTTATTGTCAGCAACGTTTTCTCATCAATGTGTCATCGTGATTGTGTCAGTGCCATTGATATTATGATTTTGTCATTGTGTCATCATCACTTGGTAGTTGTCATTTTGTCATTGCGATATTTTTGTCGTCATGATCATCGCCTTCGTGTTTTACGTAGTTATTATTGTTTCATTTTTGATTGTGTCGGATTTTTATTGTCGCACCGTCTTGGTTGCTTCATCTTGGTTGTATCATTGTTTGTGTCAATGTCTCCGTTCTCTTCGTCGTCGTTGTCGTGATCGTCGTGGTGATTTTTGTTGTTGTTGCGTCTTTGTTGTTGTTGTTGTTGTTATTGTCGTTGTTGTTGTTGTCCTTGGTCATAATCATCATCATCATTACCTTATTGCAAAACAGCCTAGCTTTCATCTATCATTATCCAGAGATATACTTGCTCCAACTAATATTGACGTTGTTCCACAGGAATTAGTTGCAGTATTAGATGCAGTATACAGAACAGTTAAATCCGAGTACGTTGCAGCTGACCAGATATCAACAAATTATTCTTGCGAGCATCTCAAGATACAGGAATATGCTGACGAGTTGTTCATGGTATTTGTGATTTACGCAATTTCTACAGATCATTAAATGGGCTGAAAAATAATTATGTGTTAAAGGCTAGGTTTATTTGCATCTTTTGAAATTTTTCAAACTGGGGGGACTGGGGGACGTGTTACCCCAGTTCTTGGCATGGTTGATTCTGTATTTCGTCTAAATTCAACGAGAAAGTGATAATGGTTGGGTATTATTTAGGCAACGTATTCTTTGTAATATAGTTCTAAAATTTTGAAACTGCTTCGCGTAACCAAAGGTCAGTCATGGGTGTTTTCTATTGGTAAAATTGGCTTTCGACTTTGTCAAAAGGGCTTTTTCTGATAGTGCAAAGGACATGGTCTACCTTTTAGTTTCACCCACCGTCCAAAGCCTAGTTCTGATGCCGCCACTGGCGTTAATGGTGGTTTTTTCTAATTTCAAGCAAAGTAGTTTTGAAAGAGAGGAAACAGTTGGCTACAAATCCTAAGGGTATTGTTTATAAGAAGCGAAGACCGGATAATCAGAAAAAATTGAGAGACTTCAGTTTAAGAAAAAATAAAGAAAAATGTTGATTACTCAGAAATCAACAGCTCAACGTTGACAAAAGCAGTGTAAAAACATTTTAAGTTATGAGAAGCGTTTTTCAAAGGATTTAAAGTTAAAAATATACATACATTTTCATGATGTTGTCAGCTAAAGAAACTGAGCTTTAAGATTGCATAATATATCCTGCTACCTGAACTTCTTCAAATTACTCGAACCCATATTTTCAAATTTCAAGTTCTACATTTTCCAATCAAAAGATCTAAGACATGACTTTTCCTTTTTAAGGGATTGGATAAAAACGGAAATGGAGTTGTTGCTGAAAGTGACTTCGTCGAAGCATGCTTAAACGTGGGTACAAAATAAATCTTAATTTTTGTTTTGAAGATCCTATTGATTTTTTTATTAATATTCATAATTACTTCCGTTATTGTTAATATATTTTTATTATGATATACATTGATATGAAACTCTTTCCTTGTCATATTTGTTCTGTGTATTCCTTCGTATGTTTTCTCTTACTTTAACGTTCTTTTCGGTAGGATAGAAATTTGTTATCACGTCTAGCGGTGGCGAATCAGTATATCAGCATGACAGGGGAAATGGATGAAACTGCCAATCAAGATATCTTACACGATTGCTCCTGCGCATCAAGCTACCAGAGCCAAACTGTCATGGGGATGGACATGTCTCCCACACTTCTGTGTCGAAACTTAGTTCGCAGCCGAAGTTTTACGAACTTGAAAGAAGAGCAACATCTTAGCTATATGAAGGAAGATTTAGAATTGTCCGAGTTCTAATGACGGAGTTTTATTTAATTTTTAAGGATATTTAATGGGCATTCATCCTTTGATTCTTAGAAGATATGTTTTTGGCAAAGAGCTTGTTCTTTCAACGATATGAATCTGCAAGCAGGAGCATCGCGACAGGGGGGTGTGGGGGGGTGTCACACCCCCCCAATAGTATCTCGATAGGAAATTTCAGATAAAATCCGCCCAGTGGAAAAAACGCTTTAGGTATTTCAGCGATCTTCATGATGTATTAACATCAATAAAGGATCAAGCAAAGATAGTTGCTCCTTTGGCTAAATATGATACTTCTTGATATGAAGGAAGATAAAAGAACTAATGACTTGAAGATTTGAAGATTTCTTGTTAGCACAAAAGTTAAAAATCCAGGCACTCTTTAGGTAAAATTGTGTCTTGTGTCCATTTTCCCTAAAAATGCATGCTAAGATGGAAAGAGGTATCTAAATTGACAACCAGCGCTGCTTGTTACCTAGCTTTAGAAGTAACTGACAACATGAAATTTTTCAAGACCACTGTAAAATTGTACCAGTTGTTTTTATCTGCTGTTCCATTTGTTTGCAAAATTTGAAAAAATTTTCGGTAGGATAAGGAGGATTGCTTCAATAAAATTTACTTGAAAGAGTGCATTTTCCAGGGAACTGGAAGCATCCAACAAGGCTTGCCTCGCAACGGCCCTGCCTGCAAGTTTTAGTCAAAATGAGAAAGCAATGTTTTTTCAGGAAATTGTTAAGTTGGATTAAAAAAGGTGTGGAAGGACCTTGCCTCCAAGAAGTCCATATATTAGAGTAAATACACAATGGATATGTATGTGCCTATTAAGGACCCTGTGGGTATATGGCGCAATTTTAGTGCTTTTACTATTTAATGTATGATAAAAGCCCTGTATTCAATATACTTGTAATGATGTGATATGATATATATTTAGATGCAAAGATTCCGGTTTGCTGGTCTTATCTAATGAACTTGATGCCCGATAGGAGAGCTGTACATGCCTTTTGTGTGTAGACCTTTGTTGGTGTTAGTGAAGAAGTCTGAGTTTCATGCTAAATGCGATCATTAGCAACTTAACTCAGACAATATGGTTGCATGATATCAAGCAGAACAACAAGATTTACGCTAAGCTTTGGAAATAGGTTTGCAGTAATATTTGGCACGCTTTCATAAAAAAAGGTAATCCGATAAAAGTCCGATATGAAGCCAATCCGGTATGAAATGAAGGTGTTATCGTGTAAGTGAGGGCCTAAGAGAGGAATAGTAAATGATGCTCTTTGTAAACCTCTTCCTCTCAATGCAAGAATGCAGTGTCTTTCCCAATTTGAAACTTTAAATGTTTGTCATTTCTTAAAACTTGCAAAACTTGGAGAAAGATAACTTTGAAGAAAAATGCAACTTTGAAGAAGGTCGTTCCCCAAGGAAGCGTACTAGGTCCTCTATTTTTCCTCTTTAATGCTGATGGTATGCCGCCATCTTCTAATGCTGTCAAAGTCCATCTATTCGTCGATGATTCAAGCATGTTCATTTCTTCTACTTCTACTTCTACGAATTTAATCAACTACTTCAATACTGAGGGACTGTTGATGTAAAGAAAAACAAAAACAAACAAACAAAAACACACAAAAAAGTTAACAACAAATAATAACAAATATATAAGTTAAGCAACAGAGCAGCAGTTGCGTGACTAAGATAGTATTTATCTAATGTTGATATTTTACCCTATGAATTTTAATCTATGAATATTTCATTCACACAAAAACTTGATTTTCCTCGAAGAAGAAAATGCCTAACAAATGTTTCGGAATGGCTCTCTGCTAACAGACTATCTTTAAACTTAGAAAAATTAAAATACCTCGAAATATCTAAAAAGAATGATAAAAATTATAAAGTTAGTATCAAAAATCAACAATTCTCCTATTGCAGAAAAACAACATTAAATACCTAAAATGCCTGCCATTCAGAGTCTTTGTACGCTAACCTCAGTTTTCAAGGACGAATTCAACCACCTTTTCCCCTTTTGAACAATGTTGGTTTTCTACAAAAAGATGTAAAAGATAAGAAAGCTCGATTTTTCTGCTACTGGTTTAATATTATTCTAAATTATCAACATTGTATTTGGGACGAAGGGGTGCGGAAATAGAAGTATTCGGACAAAGAATTGAAGAGCATGAAACCATAATGAAAATTGTTGGGAGTTCCAATTACTTTTGGCAGGTATTTTGAGAAATATTGATAGATAATATAATAAGCTGGAAACAGCGGACCCAACAAGCCCCAACAAAGGTATTGGAAAGAAAGGCAATACAGGGCCAGCGGGAGCAGGGGGCCATGGCCCCCTACTTTTCTGCAGAGCTAAAGAAAAATTTTAGGCAAAAGTGGTAATAAATGCAGTATGATTCTGTAAGTAACTTTGCCTAGTATTCTCTTAAATGTGTCCTTAGCTTTGCCTTGGTTGCTATGTCTTTACCATAGAAGACATACATAAAATTGAATATGGGAATTAGATCGAAGAAATCGGTCATTGTCTAAGTTTTACAACGAGTAACAGCTTAGCTTAGCAACTAGATCGAGAAACCTAGTCCAGAATAACTTGGTGCCAGCACAAGTTGACGGAGTTTCATTTTTTCCATTGCCACACAAGCACTTGGCACACAAGGTCTATTTGTTAACGAAAACTTTCTCAGAAACATTACAAAAAGAGAGAAATCAGCTGTTGAAGAAAAAGAAACAGTTGGAAAGAACTTTTTGGAGGATATGAGAAATAAAGTATGGGCAGATTTGTTCTTAAAAAGTATCATCAAGAAAACTTCAGAGTTTGATCGTTTGGATAATCCATTCCTACTAAGAAAGAGAAAATATCAACGCATTTATGAATTATATTTAAACTCATTTTGACAAGCCCAGTTTGAAGGTTTTTCAAATTTCTGTTAAAGCGCTTCATTTCCGAAAAAGTTAAGATCAGATGTTACAAAGTTATATCTTAACTGTGCAAAATTTCTTAACTTTTTATTTTTAGTTGATAGTTCTTCTGTTGATATTTCAACGTTTATGTTTTTTATTAATCCGTGTTTCATTTATTTTTCTCACCCATCTTATTTTGGGTACTGTTAAAATCTAAAAAAAGGTTTCATTACGAGCCATATGATATTGGTTATTCTAAAACTTTGCCAAACTTTTCTATTTCAAGTCAACATCACAATATGCGACACCTTCAGTCAAAATTCATTTTAGATACAGTTTCTGGCCATCCCTAAGAAACCATGATTCTAAAATTTTTCTAAGCCCTTTCCTAAGCCCTTTCAAGACTTTGATATTTTGGCCCCTCTTCTTTCAAATACGTTTCGCCGACCCTGATCCACCAATTCGGCACCACCATCTCACATTTCAAATTCATTTACTCGTTCGTTTTATTTACTCCGATGAAGCCCTGTATGCCGGGGTGAAATATTAGTATTCGTTTAATTTAATTTATTTCAAAAATTATCTTATAACATTGGATTCTCGTCGCCGTTTTGCTTTGTTCCTAAATATTTATCTGAATTTATATTATACTCGTCGCAAGATTCAAAGAATCCCGCGGACAGCCTATCCTGCTGTTCTTCCTTCTCGCGCATTTTCTCTCTATCACATTGCCTCGATCTGGAACAATGCAACTCAATGGGAAGAAGACTTTCAAAGGAACTCGTGGAGGGAAAGAGTTTACAAATAGACTATTTTGGAGCTCTTTGGGAAATCAAAGTAAACCCCAAGAAATCGTTCTTAGAGTAAGTATTTTTCATCTCGATATCACTGCATTAATCTTTGCTTTTTTTGCAAATCGCTAAATGAATTCTCCCCTCATTTTATGAAACAATGTGAGCTCCATTTCATGTCTTCATAAACAAATGCTAGGTTGCAGGACAGATTTTAGATCTGAAATTTGGTCTCAGTACTGTTACAGTCTAGATTTTAAGCCTTAAAAGGAATATAACTTTTTACTAAATTATCCAGTTTCTTGCTCATTTCTGTGTTGCCACCCACATAATTTACTCATCAATGTTTAGAGTGCTTGATCCTTAATTATGATATATTGGAATAAATTATAATTATTACAATTATTTCTCTTTCAAAGATGCTCAAAGCGTTTTAAGGCTGTCAATATTGCTCTAAAGACTCTGTATGCAAGGCATTTTCCAGGGAGATCTTGGCTGGGCTGGACTGGGGTTTGGGGAGTTTCTTAGAAAAGTGTTGAAGAATTTCTAATGGAATTAGCTATGTTTAGTTTCAAACATAATATATGGGTGCAAATGTCCAGATATTATGCCAAATTGATGATTATAGAATGCATTGTTTTATCGTTAAATATTGTTGACAAATTTGTTGGTACTACATGTTAGAAATGTTGAGTACAAGCACGAGGGGAAAAAATCTAGGCCACTTCAGTAGAACAGAACATAACAAGATTGAGTAAACAAAAACAAAATTTAGCTACCACACTACAATTGTATGATATATAATGATTACGTAAGGCTACTTGGCAGCAATTAATAACTATAGAGTGATCATCATAACAAAATACTAATAACAAGTTCTTAACATTGCACACTACTTTATAATAATATGATACAAAGTCATGTGTGGTGGACTTTATCAAAGCATCTCGAGTTATGAGATAATTAAGCTTTTAGCTGTAATCCAAAATTTTGAAATACTTTGAACTTTCTTGAGATGACCTGTGATTCTATATAGATACCTAGCTCTGTGTCAATTTTAATCTTTTCCATTTTGTTTGAAAGGTCACAAAAACTATCAGGCTGTAGACATGTAAGGTCAAAAACAGTCAGAAAGGTAAGTCTTTTATAAAGTTATTCATCTATTAAATATTTTATCCTTTCTAAGGCTCAGAAACCCTTTATTCTTAGGGAATTACCTGTCTCCAAACCATGGCCGTCATTTTTTATTCAAAGTTTGCTTTCCACTGGCTATTTGCATCAAAGGATAGGTCAATATGGATTTGCTAACTGCATTCACAAAAATGGCATACAAATACAAGGAAACTGGTAACTAGCAATGTCAATATTTTCTTGATGTTTCTAAATGGTGGTAGGCAAAAATCTGGGGCTTCGTTTAATTAACTATGACATTTCAAGATAAATTCAAAGGTTGAAAGGCTAGAGGCTGGCAAAAAACATTAAAAAATAGAATTTTCTCACATTGATACAATTTGCACACTTACAAAAGTTGATTAATGGCTTTAACATTTTCAGTGAATAAGTTGAACAATGGTGGTCATTTCTACTTTGTAGCTTTTGAAGGTCATGAAATCATCAAGGTATGGCAGAAGACAACCCAGAGCTGAGGTGAATGTTTAAACCATTTTTGAATGTTTATGATGGCAAAATAGAGAAGCCAGATTGACAAAAAGTTGCCCCTGACTTGTAGCACTAATCTGAATCCTTATTTGTATGCTTCAAAATGAACAACATCATTTTTAAGTTTTTGCCGATATTATCAGATTGTCTTTTAATACCGGTTTTACACATATTGCAATGGAAGATCATTCATTTTTTACTGGATGAGCCAGGCCTTTTTGTAAGAAATAGACAACACAAATGGCCCAGTGCTCGCATGATTTCTCTTGCACGAGCAATCACTTTAAAAATTATAATAATAATAAAAAATGCTAAAATTGTCCATAATAAAAACTGTACTATCCTGTTATTAGGTAATTTTGTGTAAGATTATAACAAATGAAAATGAATTAGTACAATGATCTTTAATGCACTCCAAGAAAGATTTGATACTGTACCCAATATGAATGTGCTGTGTTTATAAATTTTATGTACCTCACAAAAGTCATATAGACATTGTTGCCAGATGATTGCAAAATGTTGTTCCAAATCTTGTTTAAAAATTCTGTAGCTGTCTAGACCATGTTCCAAGGGCTAATGTAATTCAAATACTAAGTGCCTATAGTATTCCTATAAATTTGCAATGGAATTGATTTTCAAATGCATTTTAAACAGAATAGCCAGCATGGAGAAAAGAGACATCTTTATAAATGAACATGAATCATTGTAACCAGCTTTAATTCAAGTTCCACAAAATTAGTTTGATTAAATCAGTACAGCATAATCAGAAAGACATAATCAGTTATAATTACATAATCAGTTGTTAAGATGTTTCTACTCTAGCTAGAGTCATCTTAAGTAAGTGGTAGAATATAATAAGTATGGAAAGAGTGAACATTAAGGATAAAAAAGATGTGATATACTATGTTTATTATCAAGCTGCACTTTCCAAGATCCAAATGGCTTTGGATCACCTGTGTCACTTTCGTTGGTCACAGAAGATGACTGGAACTGTGTTACATTATGAAACATTTGTCCCTCATAATTTACAGTTTTGCACAAGTGATCAAATGCAGCTTGGTTTGGTTTGCAAGAGTGCTAATGCAATAAATAAATAAAATCTGATTTAAAGAACCAAAAGTTTTAAAAGTAAGATTTAAGTTCACTTTTATTTTGTACAAACATACAAACAAACATATATCATAGTCAAAAATTTTTTGTTCAACAGTCTTTATTGTTTATGGTCAAATGAAACATCTCCTCCTTCCATATTCCAATGGAAAATATGTAAAGTATCACTTTTGTTGTTTGTGTCAAAAAGGAGTATATTTTTTTTGAAATAGACATGTATTGATTTTCCAGTCTATTCACTGCATGCATTTCTTCAGTCTACATACTTTTGTTCTAGGTACCAACAACTGCTAGCCAAATTTACTGCCAGAAAATTGCCAGAGTTTTACAAAAAGTATCACAGAGAATCACCCTCAAATAAATCTGCAACAGAAGATGTGCTTCAGGAAGATGGTGAATTGTTTCCAAGGCCCTTACCAATGGAAAAACTGCTTGATATACCTGCCCAGATTAGAAAGAGAAGATTCTTTGAGGTAGTTCAACTTGTTAAAGTTGTATGCATTGTATTTTTTGCATTGGTTTCCGTATGCACTGTAAATATGTTCTTAGCAAAAAAATAAATTTTGGTTTTGGATTGTTTTGGTTTGGGATTTTGGAACCAGTATAACAAATTTTTTTGCAATGCCAAAAGCTTGTGACTTATGTCCGAAAGGTCTTGCCAGATCCCAGTTTGATGAAGGTTTTCCATAAAATCAAGTTTGTTACTCTTTTTCCCTACCTAAGGGGAAGCTAATCTAAAGTTGAATTGAAACACCAAACAATCACAATTCAAGTTGTTCTCTCTATTCTGAAATGAATTGTAGGCTTTACATTATTTTATTCATTGGCAATGCACACCAAGTCCATCTGTCTTTTATTTTTGTGTGATTCAGCTGCTCCCCCAGTATACAGTATTGCTATTTTTTAATTTTTATGAAATGAATATGATATTAAAAAATGTGTTTCGCATAGACAGAAACCAAAATGCAAGCTCTGTCAAAGAGGGGTGTCTCTTTTGCTCACTTTTCACAACCTAGTCTTTAAAAACTTTAATATTCCAGCTAAGAGTGCAGGGTCCTTTAGCAGGATTTGAAAAGAGTAGGCATGTTCAGTGTCACAAAATGTATGTGGTTCAATGCAGTCAAGAGAACGACATCCAGCACACTTAATTCAGAGACCACAAGCAATGGCAGTTATAAATGCCAAGGACCAATGCCATTCTAGAGAGGAATATTTAAATTTAGACGATAAATGTGAAAATATTAGGTCTTACTGAATTTTACAGATATGGCACAATTAAAAAGACAATTGAAGTGATATGTTTTATTGCCATTTATGATTCTTTTGTTTTTTAATCCACTTGTAGCTGATATGGCAATTATTTTATCATTGTCATAGGAATGTTGGTGTCATTTGTATGGGTCTTCTCTTGTTTTAGGCCATATCTGCAGGTGACATTGTTGAAGGGAAAGTGGATGACAAATGGGCGGACACACTATTCATAAGAGTTGATTCAGTTTACTATGGTCCTAATCGCTGGATCAATGATTTGAAAATTAAGGTACTTTTACTTCTATTTCATGATATTAAAAGCATGGTGCATACTTTGGCATATTTCGTATTTTTTGACGCTTAAGTTACGGTATAAGATTGATCCCCCATGCATTTTAACTAAATAGTCATTAGTAATGCAAAGTTGGAAGGGTAGCACTGAAATGCGGAAACATAACATATCTAAGGAATTTTCTTCCGCCCTTCACCCTTCGATTATAAATGCTGATAATTACCGAAAATTAAATCCAGCAGCAGATCTAGCGTAACGCAAGAGAAAGAACGACGCGCTTGATTGGCTCTTTGTTTTTGAATAATCGGTGGCGATTGCTTACCTCTCTCCTAGTCAAAGAATAGAATATAGAAGAGTAATTTTTTTCTGTCTTCACAAGTCAGGATCCCTTGTTTTGATGTAGAAAGATTCCAAACACCCAAATAGAAAGATTACTCGCTGGTGTGCCAAATGATTTTGAAATTGTCGTCACTATGAATCTATTCTATCGATCGATGAGTGGCAAGAGCTTCCTTCATACAATTGTTAAACGTCACAATTTTTTGATTGGTAGGAACATAATCCTTCTATCAACTTGGGACATAATGAACAAATTAAGTGTTTATATCAAAAGTTTCCTTTGATATTACATATAAATAATATCAACTGATTTTGATTGTCATGTGTAGCAGGCCTGAATAACTGCTCCACTAAAAAAAATTTTAAAACTTTGGTGTCTTCTGCAAAGAGATAAAAGGCACTGGTATGAAGACAGCGTTTTGGATTCGAAAATAAATGTTTCGTCGATATTGAAACTAGAAATAATAAAAGAAAGGAGAAACGACTATAAAAGCTGAAGATCAATGAATATTACTGTTTCACCTGTCGTATGATACAGAGCGCTCGATGCCGTATATTCAGAGCTGTACACGCTTTGGTCTATAGAACATAACGATTCTGAGCTGCTCTCATATTCAACTAAGAACCGTCCTGTTCTATTCCCAAGCCGTAAACTGAATACTAAATATGTGTAAAAACATTGATATGGCAACTTGCATACATAATTAGTTCAAAGCTACGCTTCTGCAAGCCCAACTTCGACAATTGAAGTTAACAAAATTAAAATGTATATATTATCCAAAGTAATTTCATTGGTTTTTTTCTTATCCTAGGCCGAGTGCAATCTTTCAGAATTCAAGACTCATTCTGGTTCAAGGCGGCTCAGTGATTCCATAACCGATTTCGATATTGGAGATCACGTTCGGGGTAGCGTATTCAAAATCATCGAATTTTTTCTCTGCAGCATGAATATTACATAAAACACACAATTTTAACCGAATGATAGCACTATATGGGAATTTGCTTCACAGATTGAAATCTTTGCTACATTGTATCGGGAAAACAAAATTCTTTTTCAATCATTGCTTGTGAGTTGTGGCGTAATTAATATCAGATCACAATGACCATCGATTAGGTTTTTTTTGGTCTCATATTTTTGCTTTTTTGAGATTTTCATTTTTATCGCCAGTTTATCCAGGTGACTAAGGCTGACAAATATTGTAGCTGGAACAACGTCTGTCTTTTACAACGTCTGTCTTCTATTAGGTGTTGTGACGTCAGTCGACCACAGAGTCTGGAAACTGGTTGTCTCATTTCGAAGGTCATCGCTTCCTGATCACCTTAGCCACACGGAGCTGGTGAGATATTTTTGAAAAAGCTATCAAGTGCATATTAATTGTTTAGATTGGGTTTGTGGAGAAGGATGAGTGAAGCATATTTTTCTTCTGTTTTTGCAAATTAACATCCTTCAGACCTTTTAGAACTTAAGTATCATCATTTGTATCTACTAGATCTTTTATACCATCCTTCACACATACTCGATCTAAAATACCATCCTTCACACCTGCTGAAAAAACACTGAACTAGTAAAGAAAATTTTTCGAAAAATTTTCAAGAAATTTTTCTTCCTTCTGTTTCTGCACTTTTCTTTAACTTAAAGTCCTATAATTAGGTCTGTTAAGTCAAAATCTTGCACTAATCTTGCAAAATTCGATACCAGCATGAAAACTTCACAACTTATGTAGTTTGAGGTGTAGAACAAGATGCAAAACAGACCCAAGCTAAGAAATTCCTCTAACAGCTATTTTTAGAACATCGAACTTGGTCTAAGTCCTCAAAATGACAAATGCAATCTGTGAGCGGTTTAACGAGTGTGTGTCTGCAAAATTTGGTTTTCACATGCAATCTGAAGTTTAAAATGTCATGCCAAGAGAATAAGGACCATAAATTACCCCATTTTCAATTTTTGGAACATTGAACTTGATTCCAGTCCTCAAAATGAAAAAATCAGTTGCGAGCGACTTAAAGATATCATTTCTTCAAAATTTAATATTCATATACAATTTTGTGAGTATTAATATTCACGATTGTTGTGCCTTCAGACCGGACAACTATGGCTGTCCGTAAACCCGTTCTGGCAAATGCGGTATAAACTCTTGATTTACGAACCCTTTTGTACCACATTTGCGAGTCAAATTTAGGGGAGAGGTGATTGTAACGAACAATTTAGCGCTTTTTGATCGTTTAAGGAGCTTGATCTGTTGTAATTAACTTTTAGCCTATATACTGCGGATTTCGAGCTTTATCTACCAATAATATTATTTATTATTGATTTGCACTATATCGTTTTGAAATCTTTTCCCGAAGCGACTATGTGCCCAATTAGAAATATATAACTAATCGATTAGACTAGAATATAGGTTTATTTCTAACTTAAAATTCCTGTTTAAAATCTAATATCTTAATTTTGTAGCTGATTTTTAATCTCCTTGTTTTCAGGGCGCTGTTGATGTTTTAAGAAGTTTTGATATGTGAGTGATGTTTTTTATTTCCATTTGATGGTACAGTTCATGTCCCTTTGTTGTTGAAGCCCTGAAAGCTTCTTCTGTTCGCATGATATAAGGCATGTGGCCACTTCTTCCGAAAAGAAAAATCAATTTCTCCCCCTTTTGATGAAAAATTGAAATTCTTTGCCCTTTAACTTTTTTCAACGAAATCGGCTATTTCGTTAGACCAAAGCTCCATTTAGATCACTTATTCAAAGGCTGTATTCATTTTTAGCATAAATGAGCCGATCACAAACACAAAAACAAAGAACGTTTTCCTATTTCTTACAGAACTGATAATGATGACGAAGATGAAAAATCATACTTGGAGTACTTGGTGTCCAGACCTTCTTTCTCTAATCCAGAAGCTACAAACAACCTTTTGTGTCACCTTGGAATTGAAACAAGACGGCCTGCTACATTTTTGGATAGTTTGTCGTAAGTGCATTTAAACTCTTTGAAAACGAAGCCTTTAAAGATAGTTGAAGAAGGCTAAAGAACTTTCGGCTCAAAAAGTCAGGGATAGTGTTCCAAACCGTATTTATGTATTGTTTTTTAATGGTTTGTTTTGAATGTCGATCATTAAAGTAGCCATTGCAGCCTAGGAAAATACAAAACACAGAAAAGGCATCTCTTTAGTTTTGTGAAGGGCGTTGCGACAGAATCTGCCCAGGTTGCTGAATCACTTGTTCCTCTTACTTACAGTAGCTCTCTGCCAGCTCAGATCTTATGTTTGCTTTTGTTTTGACAATATTCTCATACTTGACAGTTTGACAATTTGAAAGATGAGGTCGTAAATGGAATTTTGTTTGACCGGATAGAAAAGTTCGATTGCCCAGCTTAGTGGGCCTCCATTGACAAAAACGTAAAAATAACGGTAACGTAAAAATACAGCTGTGAGCAACGTTTTTTCGTACATAATACTGCGTACACTCTTTTTCAAAGACAACTTTGATGATGCTTCAGATGTTGTAAGCAATGTAAAATCAAGCAACCTTAGGCCAAAAGACACGTTTTTTAACTTGCCTGCTTATAGGAACTTTTTTATAATAACAGAACTTAAAGAATCTCAACCACAGCGTTAAACTAATAGATGTTTCATATCCATGCGTGGACAGGAAACCCATATCCTTCCTTCGGACCCAAATTTCTGCCCACATTTTAGACATCGTTTGCTGCTTACACTCTGAAAAGTGTCGGACGAAAGATTCCTAATTACACTGTTTAATTGAATGGCTTTGATAAAAGCAAACATTTAGTAAACTAAAGCTTTTCGTCTGACACTCTTCAGAGTTTAAAACGTCAGAACATAGATCGAAAACTCTACGCTAAAAAATAGTTTTCGATCTATGTTCTGACGTTTTAAACTCTGAAGAGTGTCAGACGAAAAGCTTTAGTTTACTAAATGTTTGCTTTTTTCAAAGCCATTTACAAGTTTTGTACCACCAAAAAATTGACTGTTAAATTACATAAAAATGTAGTTTAAGCTCAGAATTGGTAAAACTTAAGACTGAAATAAACCAGGATATGAACAGGGAATATTTGCCAAAAATATTGATTTCTGCGTACCTGAGTTTAGAGTTTTTCTTGAAGGTTTAAAACTTCGTTCATTGTCTCAGTAGCTACCGATTGAAATAAACTGCTCTAATTTTCCTTGGTTATTGCTCAGGTTTATGTGAGTTCTGGGCAAAATTTAACAATATACTTCGACTCAATTTAAAAAACTTTTAAGTATATCGTGGCACAGGAACAAATAAAGGTATTCTTATAAAAGAATTATATATGTTATATTAGCGTTGTTGTGTGCTATTTTAAAATTTACGTATTTGTTACAATTCTACCTCAAGGCAGGGCTTTTGAAAATGTCACCGATCATAAAGAACAAAATATTCATTCGATTCTATAGCCCTGTTTACACTACACAAACTAACCTGGGTTCGCCCCAGGTTAAAACTAACCCAGGTTAGATTCTTGTAGTGTAAACGAAAACTAACCCAGGTTCGCCCCAGGTTAGTCAACCCATCTCAAAAGGTGGGTTCGCCCTAGGTCAAACCTGGGTTAGTTTAGATAAAGTGTAGTGTAAACGCAAACCAGGGGCGAACCTGGGTTAGTTTCTTCAGGACGCATGCGTAGTGACGGAAATGGCACCGAATGCAAGACAAAGCAAAGCGCGAATCTAGAATTCTTTCATTGTACGAAGCCCGCACTGGGTATAATTGTTTTTAAAGTCGATTTATTGTATTCTGTAAAGTTCACCAACAATATACACGTTGACCGCCGCCATTTTGTTTATCCTCGCTTCAATTTGTGTATGTTACGCATGCGTAGATATCAAACTAACCCAGGTTCGCCCTTGATTCCCTTTACACTACAAAGTCGACAGTTTCCAGTGTAAACCCGACCCGCGTTACTTTTAACCTAGGGCGAACCCAGGTTAATTTGTGTAGTGTAAATAGGGCTTATGTTTTCTTGATTTTATAGAAACATTGTTCCTCCTGATGAATCTGGTGAAAAACTCAGAGAGCGACAATCGACGAACTGGTCAATGGAAATGTGAGTTGTGCATGAATCTTTGCTGTTTTCCTTTGCAAGTCATCTTCTACCTTTTCGATCCGGCCGGAACCGGATTTTAGCAGATTCTTACTGAAATCCGAAAAAATAATCTGGCCTCGTTTTGCCAAATATTTTACCTGTTATCGGCTGTTCTTACTGCAAACATTTGAAGAACCGTTTGAGAAAAAGAGTTGAGATAAAGTTGAAAGTCTCCGTTTGAAAGATGAAAGATTCATTTTTTTGGCAAATTGAGGTCAGAGCAAAATTTGAAACAACAAAAGATTAATTTCTTTTCAAAGATGATTTCCTAATATTCTATTTAAGCAATTTAAATTTTATTACAAAATGGATCTATTGGCTTTAACCTCAGTGCTAAAAAAGTAAAAAACGCTCAACAAATATAAGACCAAACATTTTCTATGTACGGCAGTAACCAATGGCTTTTAGGACAAGCGCTGAAACTCCTTCGCAGTATTGGGAAGAAGTTACTTCTCTTACATCATAACCTGGAGAAATTTTAAACTGTCTTTCAATGATTTATTCAAAATGCTCATTTGTAGCTTGTTTATTTCATGTTAAATATCATACGACACTCCGTTTGGATTCCTGATTGTTGGTTATTTTGTTATGTACAGTTTTGTAAATGGCTTCCATCTTTTCTTTGTATCCTCTTTGTTCTAAATGTACTTCTGAGAAATTTGGTAGGTGGCCAGATTTCACAAGCAATTCCGGCCCGAGCTGATTTTTCGAAAAATGAGCCCGATATTCGGTTTATCTTTTTATTGGTTAGCATATCAATGGAGCGTGGTTAGTTATACTCAAAGATTGTTTACTTCAGCTTCAAAATTTGACATGTTTGCTTAATCCTGGCACCCTAAATGCAGGAAAACTATATTTTCTTCATGTGCCTAATTTCAAAAGAAAGGAAAGGTTGGTAATAAGCTTGCTACCAAGAAGAAAAAAATTATTTGAGCCCTGTTTCGAACTCTTAAACAGATAATGTTTCTGTCAGTTGTTCTTGTAGAAAATAATCCAAAAAGATCAACGTTCGTTAAGGTGGTCATTCTGGTTTAAGTACTTTTTTAGCAGTTTTCCAAGGTTTATTAAGCCCCCCATCTCCCCATCATTCCCTCCTATCCTCGCTCGTAGCTTTAAATGTCATCGTGGAACCTTTCCTGTACAATACTGCAGTTTTTTAGAGCTTTCCTTGATTTTTATGAAAGATAAGGCTTCAATTGCTCAAGTTACTAAGATTATTTATCAATGTTTCAAGACATTCTTTTAGATAGTGGCTATATCTAGAAAAATAATCATTGCCAATAATGATCAATTTGATCTATAAGGAATTAGCAATCTTGATGACTTAATTTACTATCAAAGTAATGGATATTTTTTGTTTACTTCAGGGTTGCAAGCGGAGTTAAATTGTTTAAAGAAAACCGACACGATGAAGCACTGAAATGTTTCGATCAAGCACTGCAGATGCATTCGAATAATGTCGAGGCTCTCGTTGCAAGAGGAGCATTGTATGTTGTTTTGCTTTCATTTCTATTTCCACCAAGTTGTTACTTCGTGCTCACTGAAAGTAAACATGCATTAGCTTTAGACCCCGTTTACACGAGACCTGGATCATATCGGATCCACAAGTATCCGGATACTTTTGTATCCGATCCCTGAAATGGCAATGCGTTTACACGGGATCTGATCCAGAGCCATTTGCGTTTGCACGGGAACGGATCCAGATGAATTCAACAGGTTACGCGCATGCGCTTTTCGAAAATTGGCGCGCATATGACGTTTCCAGAACTTTGTGCGTGATCAAAAGACAGTTCAACCTGAACATGAAGGAAGGTAACGCTAAAAGGGGTAAATTTGTGTGGACTGAAGAAGAAACTGCACTACTTTAAAAGTAGTATTGGACTGAAAAGCTTGCAGGTGGACATGATTTGGAAACTGTGAGGACAAATCACGACGACGTATCGTCAAGTTTCGTAATAATTCTTCAACACCGTAGTCTATTAACTTGATTGTTCGGTTTTCTGGCGCCAAAAAGCCACGGATTACATATTCAAACTACCTGGAATTGAAAAATATTCTGTCTCACTTTCGATAGTTAACGGAGACGGATCCGATCTGGACCAGATCCACCCGTTTACACGGGATCCAGTCCAGATCGGATCTATACGGGATCATCTCTGAAAGCGACCCAAAAAGTGTTCGGATAGCGGATCCAAAAGTATACGGATCCACCAGTTCCATTGTAAACGCAAGGCCTATCCGGATCGGATCCACTCTCGTGTAAAACGGGGTCTTAAAGACCAATTGCTTATGGCTAGATATTGCTTCAAAACTATCCACAGTGCTTACCACAATTTTGTGGCAATTGAATTCAGTTTTACCAGCACCTCCGCGCCCTATAAATATGTTTTTTCTTCTTAAGTGAGAATTTCATGGTCTTCGTATTTTCCGTGCAGACTAAGCATAGGTTCCAAATCTTTGATTGGCTAAGAGTTCTGATTACATACAAATTCTCCATACCACATTGACCAATCAGAGTTTAAGAATGTGTTTGGTAAGAATTTTCGTGTGTTAATCTCTTGGAAATTCTAACAGAACTTTGTATTGGTGTTTCTAAGCAACATTTTAACTTCAAAGAAACAGAATATTCAATGTGCCAAATTAACGATGGAATCAGAGACCCGGGACACTTTGTTGATGATTTTTCATTGCTGTGATGTAAAAGGACGGGTCATTCTTAATGCTTTTGATGCAACATTAAACCACAGAGCTTACCAAGCATTCCCAATGAATCGTTTATTAAGATCCTTGCATGTCAACTTGAATTTCAAAGGAGATCATAGTCGCATTCTGGCGCCACTCAAAACTTACTCTTTAACCAAACATGCGTCAAACAGGATCGTTTTGAGCGTAGAAATATTCATATGATTACAAGCTTGAATTTTGCACTTATGCTTAAATGTCCATATTTGGTGTTCATAATACTTTCCTAAATAGCTTATAAGTATTTTCTTTCAAAATTGGTAAATAAAGATTTTTGTACTCTAATTTCCACTTTGTTTGAAGTGTTTCGTACTAAAATGAACTACAAACATTAGTTAGAATCGCCTGGAAGGAAGGGTGTTAACGTTTGCCGAACCTTGTGGTTTTCCTGATAGGTCAGGAATTCCAAAAAGTTTCCCATTGTTTTTGGACAGGAGCAACGGAAAGATATTAGGTGACTGTTTTGTATCAAAGTCGGGTTCAACGTGCAGTTAAATTCTTCTTGTTGTGTGGGACTCCTAATGGCCAGTTAGGGTTGCTATAGTGCGGTTGGATTTTTGATTACTTTTTATGGGTGTATTTATTCTATTAGTGTATTTTTTTTGTTTCTTATAAAGTACGAAAATATTGCATTACAAGAAAGAAAGGTAAACGAGATACGCGAATATAAGATAAGAAAAATGGGCTTTTCCGGGTACTAATGTTGTTCCCCTTGAGTGGTAGACTGCTTAAGCATGCCTGGTGAAGCCATTACTTTGCCAATAGACGACTTACTACTGAAATAGACAAGAAATAAAACGGGATATACAAGATTTCATTTAAGACCAGTTTTGGCTTGTAGATGAAAATACTATGACTTATCATATTTGCAAGTGAAGGTATCAGCAATCAACTGGGGCACAGTGTGTTTTCTTTTGTTTTTTTAACAGTAATGGTTCATTAGTCACGACCTGTTGTTCTATTTTCCTGTCATCTAAAGGTATATCCAACGAGAGTGCAGTTTATGAAGTTAAATCTATCTATTTTTTTTTGGAAAAATTTTAGGGAAATACCGAACGTTTTTATTTTATATAGCGGTTTATAAGTAAACTCACGGTTGATGATGTGGCCAATCGCTTTTAAATTATGTTTCATTTGGGCCACTTCAAGCCGAATCAATTTTGGTTTACACTGTCTCTGTTAAAGGGCCTTAAATAATTTATTTCAATACTTCGAAACTTTTAGGAGAGCAAATCAAGGGATGTTAAAGTCAGCAATAATTGACTTCCGTCAAGCGCTTGAAGTTCACCCCTCGCATCGAAATGGCCTGAAATATCTCACTGAAACGCTGCTGTCATTGGCGAAACAGTAAGTAGTTCAGTTTTCGTATTGTAATCGTTTTAATTCACCTGCGATACCCTTAAACTTTGGTTGAAAAGATTAGGGGTACGAAAACCTACACCAGAGTTTTTTGGCCAAGGCTCGATGCTCTCATTATTAAGACTATAGGAGCATCGAGTACATACTTTTACTTTATAAGGAACCTAACTCAAGGATTTACCTTATCTTTGACCTCTTTGATTGATGTGTAGTAATAAAAGTTCCTTAATTGTTTCTTAATTTGACTGTAGTGAAAGTATTCTCTTGACACCCTTTGCTTTTACTGAAATGACCGAGAGGCAATAAACAGCAAAGCCGACAATTACACAATGAAGCACTCAAAAGCTTCCTTCATAATACACGATTTATCTTATTTTAAACCCTAAATGAATGGAACTGACTGCCTGATTCTTGATTGTTAGCAATGATAAAAATATTCAAAATTTTAAAATTTTTTTAAAGAATTTGTCTTTATTACTAACAGTTCTTTAATTTTTTCCACCTTCTTCCTTATAAAATAGCGTGTATTTTTAATTATGATCTTTTTTAATTTATTATGCTACAACCACATACCGGGAATCGTTTCTGAGACCACTAAGTATAAGTTTGACATGAATCTTTTAGTAGCACAATTGATTAGTCGATGGAATCAGCTTATCTGATCATGTTCTTAGACCTTGTTTACACGAAAGAAAATGGAACGGTTCCTTTTGGAACGATTCCAAATGAAACGGTTCCAAATATTTCATGCTTGCGTTTACACGAGAGCCTTAGGAAGGAGTAACAAACGGTTCCGTTCCAAGGCCCAGCATTGTTACAAGGGAGGAGTAACATGCGCAGTTTTTGGCTCCAAAATCAGGAAATAAGATATTTGCATGGTTCATTTTTATTTTCGACAAGAACACACAGAAACAGGAGCTAGAAATTTTAGAAATGGCATTTATATTCATAATTGGCAATTATATTCAAAATTCTTCGCTGTCGAAAGCTATGGAAAAGACGCAGTGTACTGATTATTTGGATTTTGGCCACCAAAACAGACATTAAAATGGAAAAAAAGATGCCACAGTTTTCTTTATTCAATCCATCGTCAACTATCAAACAAATTTTATTTTCTTCTTTTTGGCGCGCAACAAAGAGATCATTTATTATTAGCCTCTATACCAGTGAACAACAGCCTCGTTTCCTAAGCGTTCTCATTTGGCTCGGTTCCAAGCGATTCTGCCCGTTTACACGAGAGCCAAATGGAACAGTTCCAAATGGAACTACTTTTGTAGCGGGGCCAAAAGAGAACGGATAGCAGGTCCCAAATGGAGCGGTTCCAACAGTTCTCGTGTAAACGCAATGCCGATTTGGGCTAGTTTTGGAACCGTTCCATTTTCTCTCATGTAAACAGGGTCTTATGTTCTCTAATGTTTTCACAAATGGAGCCTTGGTGTTCTTATGAAGGAAAAAGAGTGTAGTTGACATACCCGTCAATAAAAGGGTCAACGTTAAATGATAAAGCGACCGGGATATTTCATAATGGCTTTAGTGCAACCGCAGGCTTCCACCTCAAAGCTTAAAAACAACGTTGAAAAAAATATCTACGTAATTGATCAGTTGTTTGGTTTTTGTGGCATACAATGTGGTTTTTTCCTGTCGTTTCCCGTGACGTTGGATTCTGGTCTCACTAGCTATCAAGCCTGGTTTCCATGTTGTTGTATCGGTCGTATATGTCGCCTTGGCCAAACTGGGCAACATTTTTGCCCGACAGGGTTGCTCGAAATTTTGTTGATTTTTTTGCACAATGTTTTGCAATGCAACACTGCGCAAGTTGTTGGAAATTAAGGTGAATTGTTGCGCGAAGGTGGTTAAAGTGGACAACAAAGAGCTGAGCAACAAATGTTGCCAAAATATATTTGAGCATGTTCAGACATTGGAGCAACGAATTTCTTGATGGTGGCCAAACTGGACAACATTTGAGCAACATTAGGAATTTGTGAATGTTGCTTGACAATGTTGCCCAGGTTGGTCAAGGCTTAACGTAATAAAAACTGCCATATTGGAAATGTTTTTGGACCCAAATTTGTTGGAAATGCCGTATGTGTCTCTAGCGATGGTTTCCCACCCATTTCAATAATTGTTTTATCGTACGACAGCTATAATTATAGGCACACTGAATATAAAGTTTTTTCAGCTGGGCTCAAGCCCTACTTTAGCAATTGAACTGGAATCCAGCGGACCAATGTTTTTATTTCAGATACCTTTACGTAGTTTTCCCAGGTAATCAGTTAGATTTGTTACAAAGTGCCTAAGATATGAACACATGAGCACAGGTCCTGGCTCCATCAAACCACTGTTAATTTGCTCTGGTGCACTACAGCGCGCGTTCATTCAATATTTTTATCTTATGTCAACTCGAAACGCAGACCTAGGAAGTATTTGGACCTTTAAGAGAACCAGCAATTTAAGGGCAACGTGACCATGACAGTTTCTCGATAAGGAGTAAGTTTACCAAGTCAGTGTTCTCCATAAAGGGCCTCTCCAATGGATAATTTATATCTTATCAAATGTTGATTATTGAGAAGTACTTATAGCGAATCACCATTGTACAAGAAAAGTTTCACTGTCCCGATGCGCCATCGTCCCTTGTTGTCCACTGTAATTCTTCGATGACAGCTTATCTTGTGCGTGTGTTTATGACATTAATGTATCTCTCTAGGCATGAAAAAGATCGGGACTGGAAAGAGGCAACACGGCGTTATAAAGAGGTTCTTGAGCTGGATGCTGATCATGCCGAAGCCCGCGATAGAATACACCAGATTCGAATGATAATGTCACAGCAGGTTAGTTTGTTATTGGCTTAGTTTGTTATTGGCTTAGTTTGTTATTGGCTTAGTTTGTTATTGGCTTAGTTTGTTATTGGCTTAGTTTGTTATTGGCTTAGTTTGTCATTGGCTTAGTTTGTTATTGGCTTAGTTTGTCATTGGCTTAGTTTGTTATTGGCTTAGTTTGTTATTGGCTTAGTTTGTTATTGGCTTAGTTTGTTATTGGCTTGGCTTGGCTTGGCTTGGCTTGGCTTGGCTTGGCTTGGCTTGGCTTGGCTTGGCTTGGCTTGGCTTGGCTTGGCTTGGCTTGGCTTGGCTTGGCTTGGCTTGGCTTGGCTTGGCTTGGCTTGGCTTGGCTTGGCTTGGCTTGGCTTGGCTTGGCTTGGCTTGGCTTGGCTTGGCTTGGCTTGGCTTGGCTTGGCTTGGCTTGGCTTGGCTTGGCTTGGCTTGGCTTGGCTTGGCTTGGCTTGGCTTGGCTTGGCTTGGCTTGGCTTGTCTCCTTTTGTTTTCGAAGAAGACAATCCCTAAAAATCCAATTGTTTCAAAGTCTCGTACGCTGCTTTGAAAGAGCGATACACTTCTCATTAAAGACTAGAAAGCTTTCACTCTCATAGTTACATGCAGGTTTAGGACCCAGATTCTCAGCTCAAATCATCATAAGGAATTTTTCTGTTTAAGGCAAGAAGGAATATTCCCTGAATTGATCGCTGGCTATTTTGATTCCAAGCACAAGTGACACCTCAGAAACAAAAGCTGTTCCTAAAATCCAAAATCAAACAGAATTTCTTTTAATTGTTTTAAATTGCCGACAAAAATGTGTCATCTCTTTAAAAGGTGGAGTTTTCGGTTGGGCAGAGGTATTTCCCTTATATGTTTAATGCCAAGTTAAAAAAAAGCTGTCTTTCCCCTCTTTTGCAAGGGCCTAAGTTTGTTCAAGGAGGGCTGAACAGAACTGTTTATATTATTTTACCTAGCCCATTCCCAGTATTTTGTGTTGGGTGTTCCAAGTACTTTTGGAAATGTTTGTAGTATGCGTACAAAGAATTGAAGCCACATAGATTGTAATGATTTGCTAAGATCGCGAAGGGCATCTGAGCAAACCCAAATTTTCCCGGTAGGGTGATGACGTATGCAAAGAACCTTTTCAATATCCACAACATTCAACCGCCCGAATTGTTCTTTTAGGCAATGATGTGTTGAAGGCCTATTGCTGTTTGATTTCAGTTTTTTTACGTAGCTGTTACTTATGTTTTGCCTTTATCTGAACGATTTTCTTTTCTTTTTTATACTTCTTCCTGGCTCTTCAATTTACCTGACGATGCACAACAAAAATTGCCTCATCACCTTTCAAATCAACTGACGTGGCTGTTGTTTGTCAATGGTAACTTTACAACGATCATACCACACTATGGTGCAAATCTTTTTGCTTATATTTCATTTTTCCATTTTGACATTCCGTACCTAATCCTTCTGGCCGAACCAACTCGAAACTTGCGGTGAAAATCGATATTTTGCTGTCTCTTCTGGTCTTGACCCTTATTATTTTACAACCGCTTAAAATTTTACAACCTTTATAAAATTACATGTCTGTACCAAACCTGTGCCAACACACAACTTGAAACATCCCTCTCAAAATTAACACCAATTTTCATCTTCATGGTTTTGCCACACTCATTATATGTCCGAAACGATGTATTAAACTGCGGAAATGTCTTACATTTTGTATTGTACTGTTTAACTTATGTGTTTGTGTCTTCTGTCACGTTCGCATATGTTTTGAAACCTCTGTTTTTGAATCTGGAGGTTTTAGCTGGGAAACGCCGCGCCTCATTGGAAGCAACACCAAAAGCAGAGAGCTCCAATGCCAAGTTAAGGCCCGAAGATCGACCCGAGGGTCGACCCGAGGATCGACCCGAGTCTCTTATCAAGCTCCTTAGAAAGAAAGTCCCAAAGAAACATAAAAAGCTCAAGTAAGCAGTGTTCTGTCACTCCATGCACTTTGATGATCTTAAAGATCTTCAGTTTTTAAGAGTATACGTCATGAAGGCCGATTTCCATTTGACATTTTTTGTGCGCGCGGGCGTAGCGTCCAAATCTGAGCATGCGTAGTTAAAATCAAGTGGTCTCGATTTTGCGTCAGCTGTGAGCGCCAGAAAGTTGATAGGGTCTCAACTTTTTTGTGCGCGCGGCCACTTGACAGCAGCACTTAGCTACGCATGCACAGATTTGGGCGTTACGCCCGCGCGCACAAAAAATGTCAAATGGAAATCGGTCTTTAGGAGCGTCTACAGCACTGCCTATACGGCATCGAGCACTGTATAACAGACTGGTGAACAGTAATCCCAAGTGATTATATTCATGTGCGCATTATTATATTGATGCTGGTTTGCAACACTGCAAACGTACCGAAGTCCTTCTCATGCAGGACTTTAGCTCGCCAAGCTTATCTCGTTGCAGACTGTTGCGTCTATACCCTACAATGACGTTTGCAAATTAGGATGGTATTGGTAGATCAAGAATCGATTATGATAGCTAATGGACGATTTAGAATCAGTTAACAGCTGATTTGTAGTGTTGATTAGTTCTAGAATTTAAGAAAATTTTGTCTCCGACATTTTCCATTTTACATTGTTTCTGCTTAACCAATTTTGGCCGCATTTCGCAGGAAATTAAAGAAGCCAAAGTCAAAGAAGAAAGGTAAGAAAAAATCAAGGAAAAGACGAAGCAGGACTTTGTCAGAATCGTCGGATTCAGATAATGATGATACTGATGACGATGATGACGGTTCTGAAGTGACTGTATCAGCTTCTGAAAAGCCCAGTGACAGTGAAGGTGAGTGGGTAGAAAAGCAAGTGGATGTCAGTACAAGCAGCAAAGAGGGCTCGTCGCGAAAGGATGCAGCTGATAATAAATACAGAGATGCCAAAAACATCAGCAGTAAACGTGAAGCAGACATGGCAAGTGGAAAGAAGCTCGATAAAGACAAATACAGACCCTATGAGGTTGAAAGGCAGTTAAGTAGTGATGGCAAACGCTCAAGCAGTGCCCGTTCTCACTCTACTGGTAAGACTACAAAGGAACTTGCATCCTACAAATCTCATTCCGAGGCATCATTCTCGCGCAACTCACAACAGGCTGACGTCACTGGCAAATCTACACATGGACGTCACTTTTCTTCTGATGAAGTTAGCTTCATCAACTCTTTGCTGTCAAAAAAACCCAAGATATGACTTAGAAGTTTTTTTCTTTGGCTGTTTCTACACTAGAATCAAAATCGTTTATTACTTCCACGGATGAAATCAATGTAACTTTCTTTACGGCGTATGGAGGAACTCTTTCGCAGCTTTGTATGTCGTTGCTGCGTAATAATTCACACACTAATCAAAGATGAATGAAGACTTGCTTCATACAAGCCAAGAAAAAATAAGTCCAGATTTGACGCCAATGCAGCTATCTACTTGTTTAAGTCCGTTATTTTCGATCTGTAGTCTCGAACGCTGTCTCTACTGGCAGTGATACCTGGATTGGGTAAGATTCGACGTTATGAAAGCTAAATTGCTTTGATACGTGAGAGTAATTCCGTTATGGTTATGGTTGCGCATACGCAAAATGGAGCAAAGAGCAGTATAATACCAGTAACTGATTTGCCCCGCTTTTGGCTTGCATCTCCGAAGTAGAATTTGGTGGGACAGATACGGATTGTTAAATTTTGCGATTTTGCAATTGATAACTTGCGTCAGACATGTATTTGACTGTTGAAAAAAAGAGTTTCTACTATAAAATGACTTTCTCAATCCATTTTCATTCTTACTCTAATATCCAAATTATTTTGAAAGGAATGCTGAGGACGCAATTTTTCTGTTTTCCAGAAAATATCAATAAACTTGGAAGAAAAGTTTCTTGTAGAACTAAACACTCTTTTTTAGTAAGAGCATTTTGATAAGAACTCGAGGCTCAAAATTGGTCAAAAGTTAAGAACAAATTAAGAACAGGTTCAGGCTGAGCTATTGTAAAATGTAATTTTGAGCAATTTTACATCTCAAGAACGGTTTCCAAACTTGTCGACAAAGAAGGATGTTCCACTCGCTTTGTTGGCAAATGGGGCCTGAACAACTCCAAGAGCGCAGTAGCTAGCCATTAGCAGGCTGAACTAGAAAACATTTCCGAGAATAAATTAGAATAAATGAGAATAAATTAACTAATCATGCACCCCAAGATAATTGTATTCATGGTCAATGATCGTAGGCAGAGTAAATTGCCAGAGCTACAACCATTTTCTTTGGATAGGACTACCATAAACAGTTTCATAAAACTAAATACCTAGGACGTACGGTTGACGATAAGTTGTATTGGGACGAACAGTACAAATCAGTCAAAGGGGAAATAAAATAGCTGGTGGCTTAGCATCGATTAGAAGACTGAAAACCTCTTACCGCAATCCCAGTTGCTCAATGTAAATCTAGCAGTTGTTGAAAGTCACTTAAGGCGCGCAAACATCGTTTGGAGAGCCCTTTCTGGTACAAAATTGAGCACTCTGCAAAAATATAAGAACGGAGCATTCGATCTAATAGAATCTTTAAAGGTAAAGGATGCTTGGGATAAGAGACTCATGAAAGTAAGTCAATTGATGACGTTTGAGCGAGCAGTTATGGCTTATAAAATTGTCAATCAGCGCTCTCCAGAAGGGCTGAAAATAAGTTCATTAAAAGGCCTACCATCACACAATACAACACAAGGAATATGCAGGACCTCCATGTGCAAAAACTAACCATAGAGTACACCAAAAGAGGTTTTTGTACACTGCTCCAATAGCTTGGACTGATATCCCACAACCCATTAGAGATATAGATTCCATCGTAAGATTGGAAATAATATTTCACAATTTGAGCTAACAGAAATAAGCTCGGCACAAGTCCATGGAAGATCGTGTATAATGTTTACTAAATGGATGTCGTGTATAAATAAGATTAAATGTAATGAATTACACTGCCTACTAGGGCTGTCCACCGAAGGTCGAATAATCGGTATTCGGTTACTTGTTTCACTTTCGGTTAGCTGAAGCCCAAAGCGAGTATTCGGCTACAAGCGAATAGTACGATTACGGTACTGATCGAATAACCGTGACTGATCGAATAACCGTGACTGATCGAATAACCGTGACTGATCGAATAACCGTGACTGATCGAATAACCGTGACTGATCGAATAACCGTGACTGATCGAATAACCGTGACTGATCGAATAGCAATTGCCAACCGAATAGCAATGACTATTCAAATAGCCGTGAATGATCAAATGACCGTTGCCAGTGACGAAAGGTAAACACCAAGTCCCTTTTTTCAAGCTTCGAGTAAAGTTTATTGATTCCGGCCTACAATTTGCAAACCTAGGAAACAGTAACATTTTGGGGGCAGGGAAAGTGAAGCAAGCCTAGCCGATGGTGGTTACGGGCTTTTTCCTCGGGGAATAGCTGTGACGTCACCTTTCAAAATGCTTGAAAATATATTCGAAATAAGCTTAGTTCAGCATTGACTTGATAGTAATTTTAGCCTTTCTGACCAGTTGGGGCGGCTAGCTACTTTTGACAAAAGAATATCTGAACATGTCTTTTGTTTGCTTAGAGTAAAGCGAGGCATGTATTTTAGACCCTAAGAAATTTAATTTTCCAAGGGTCTAAAATACATGCCTCTTCGAAGCTTGTTGGGTTTTTTAAAAAGTCAACATCAGCAACAACAGCACTCGAGGCAGCCCAAAAAAGGTTAAAGAAAGAGCAACCCACCTTATTCAAAGTTGCAAGACAGTGGAACAGTGTGCGCAATCAGTTCTTTCAGACCGTAATGTTGTCACACCAGCCAATGAAGAATCGCTGTCATTGAGTGCTTCTCAGTGGAACAAAATTTCTTCATTATTGCCAGTTCTTGAAACCTTGCAAATAGCAACAACTGCAGTGTCATCAGAGCAGAATACTCCAGTATCGTGTATTCTTCCCGTTGTTACTGGCTTGAAAAACAACTTTCCAGTGGTGGCGCCAGAGGGGGGGCAGGGGGGGCTACAGCCCCCCCGTCGGAGGAGGCTAGCCCCTCCGTCGGAAGATAAATTATGCTTGAATTTTTTTTGTCGGAGCGAATTTTTTAAGTTTTGGCGGAAATAGAAATTTCTAAAAGGACTGTTATCAGAATTCAGGAAGCTCATCCCAAAACAACTCATCGACACATCAATTTCATGGTAAATAATAATCTGTTATAAGAAGTTTGAATTGGTTGTTTAGATGTTCAGTACCAGGTGTTTTCCGCATGCTGTTAAATTTGATCTTATGTTATGGATAGTGCAGTTCGTCCAAATCTTGCTTGCTATAACCAACCTACAACATCGGAATATTTTTGTGCGATAGCGATATGGCAACAAATGTTACCCGTTTCAGTGTTAGATGTAGTATATGTAATGACGTATTTAACAATGATTACGCTGCCCGCCACACGAAGTCCAAGCACAAAGATTTGGCTGCAATGGGAAGGACTGCTCCTACGACGGCAATAGTTGAAACGGACTCGCAGCAGAGAAAAATAAAAACATTTTTTCAATCAAAAGGCGGTACTTTTCCAAAGAAACGAAAGGTTAATGATTTTGAAACTGAAAGAACAACAGAAGACCCCGAAGAACAAGAAGTTGAAATTTCGAAAATTCAAGACGAAGAGCAAATCGAACGTGGTATGTTATACGTTTTAATATTTAAGTCCTTTTAATACGAGGAAAAACCTTTGCTAGGAGGGGCAAGGGAGGGGGCAAACGTGCCCTTAGTAATATGTCAAAAAACGTAGTAAAAAACACGATTACACCATTTTGATAGCATTTTTAGCCAATCTAATGGGTGTAGCCACCAAAATTTTCCCGGGGGAGTACCCCCGGACCCCCCGAATTTTCGGCTCGCAACGCTCGCCTTCGGTCTCCAGTACCCTTACAATTCCTTGTCGCCCCCTAGCCCTATCGTTCTCTAAAAAAATTAGCCCCTCCGTCGGAAGTGCTAGCCCCTTTGTCGGAGGAAACCTAGCGCCACCACTGCAACTTTCTAAAGGTGCGTTTAAACGATGCAATGCTGCTGCAAGCGTTTAAAGGAAAGGTGTCACAAGCAATCACCAGGAGATTTTTATTTGGCTTAAAGCATGATTCTGTTTCTGCAGTTTTGTCGGTATGAGACCCAAGACACAAAAGCCTAAAGTTTCTTTCCTTTGAGATGCAGTCATCGGTTCAAGACCATGTTAGAAACTTGATGGATTTCTAGAAGAACCTCCTTTGCATCCGAACAGCAATCCATTGGTGTGATGGAAGAGAAATGCGCAAAAATTCCCAAAGGTTGCTACGGTTGCAAAGCAATTTCTTTGTGCTCCTGCAACTTCAGTTCCATCTGAAAGAGTTTTTCTGCCGCAGGGAACATTATTACTAAAAAAAGATGCAGCTTACTTCCAGAAAATGTAAATTCGTTGATTTTTTGAATAAAAATTTGAAAATAATATCTAAAACTATAAATGATAAATATGATTAACACTAAACTTTATCCTGTGTTTTGATTTCATAGCGCGAAATGAACTTTGAAAGTAAATGATATTTCATTTCGCTTTACAGTTTTGTTAGACACAGTTACATTGGGTTACAATACATTTTGAGATGTTTTTTATCGACTCCATCTTGTCACACCCATCTGGTCACGCCCATATTCGCCGAATAACCGTATTTCCTCTAAGGAACGCCGCGGCGTTTATTACAAACTCCAAATTTTGGATGCGGCGTTCAATACCAAATGAAAAGTTTCAATGAAAAATGACAAAAAATGCGATGGATAAAGATAAAATGAATGTCAAGTCAAGGAATGTCAATATCCCTCGTCTCTATGAGATTAAAAATTTCATGGTATTCGAATAGTAAGCGTTTAAACGATTCCTTACTTCTTGTTTGGTGTGTTTTCTAATGAACGCTTTTCTTCAAGATGCGGCGTTCAATAGAGGGCCGCGTTTATCAGAGGGCGGCGTTCATTAGAGGAAATACGGTAATCATAAAGTCATGGACCGAATAATCGACTAGGAAAATCCAAAGGAATCAGACAGCCTCACTGCCTACACCCTATTAATAGAAAAACAAATTATGAACAATCCAGCCTCAGATTTTCTAAATAATTACAAACAGCCTGCCTGAACTTCAATTTACTGGTTCTTATTAAAAAAGAGTGTATATGGACTACAAGACGTAGCAAAAAATCGAATTTTTGAAGACAAATATAGTTTGATTGGAATATCTATTTTTCCGTTGAATTTGCTGATAAAAAACTGATAAAGACGTTTTTGTCGTATTGAATTGAGGAAACAGAAATTTTTTCTCTATGTTTGCTAATTTTTCTGACTTTGGAATGTTTTACAACCTTTTACATTGTTGTGTTTTTAATTATGTTTCAACAGAGTCATTTCAATAGAATCGTTACAAGACCTTGATCCAAACCTGATCGAGTGTCTGCCATTGGTTCAACTCCCTGTATTTGTGGTTTGAATAGAGAGGAAATGAGTTCGAAAAAAGAAAATAATTTAGAAACTAAATTCATCTTATGATATGTTATTATTTATTTGCAAACACGCGTAATGCTTGAATTACATGGTAAATCCATGTAATTCTAGTCAATTAATTCTATGTTCTGAAATATAAAATCTAATGATTACTGGCTTTCCATGTATCCGCATATTTACAGCCGTCGGTCTATGTATTGGACCTGTGGTTATTAAGCGTAGTCTATCTTGCGATGTCAATTAGGTCTGGTTAAACTACTACACTTTATTTGCACACAGGTGTCTCCCTTGGTGTAAACCATCCACATCTTCCGCATCCTACCATGCATAATTTTTCTTTTGATAGGAAGTCATATTTATCCCTTCCAATTTTATTGAATGGAGGGTTCCAGTCGCATTTCACGCGGCTGGGTTTGCATCCCGGGCAAAATCGAATTTTACATCTGCAGTAGATCCAATAATACCGTCTCAACCCCAGAAGCTGCACTTCTGAAAGATTCTGCCACAAGGAGAACCAATTACATTCATTCATATAAAGGCTGTGGCCGACTGCAAAGCCAGTTATTAGGTAGGACTTTCCAACTTCAACTGGGACTGGCCTGAAGGAAGAGTATGTGACGCTGAACTGGTATCCAATTTTGTTTTGCAAGTACTTGGTACCTTTGTATAATTTCTCTAGCTCAAAACGAACAACTTTGGGCTTCATAAATGGAAACATCGCCGGTGCTGCTAAAGGATCTTCCTCTTTCACAAGGACTTCTCCGTTCTTGAACAATTCTTGAAGCTTTTCGTCTGGCTTTCTACCAACAACAAAGTCGGTTTCCCCATTCTCTGGCTTTGGCAAGGTCAACGGTGGGCGGCGTGTTGTCCTAGCTGCAGTTGTTGTTGGTGCGCGTGTTGTCCTCGAATCTCGTTCCCAGTCAGTGCTAATCACTTTTGCTCTGGCGACTACAAAGCAATATAAGCATTTAAAATATCTGAATGACTTCGAAAGCTAGGCTGCTAAGTTGTTTGTATCTATTTAATAGTTAAAGGTGTTGTATCTTTTCTTTAGCAATATTCCTTATGATTATTGCCTAATTTACATGGCCTAATGATTTATCAGTCCTTTAACTTACATGTCCGGCCGGGCTTTATAACAGAAGGTCGAACCAAATTTAGTTTGTTGATTTTATTGAATCGATTAATCTAAATTTAGAATCATAATGTACAATACATACCGAAAAATTGGTAAATTTTTAGGCCAGTTTATTTAAGCTAAATAAGCAGTATTTTAGCCATCTATAAAAACAACTTGAAACAAAAAATTGATAAAAGGCCGTGAGATATGAATTTAACGTATTCATTTAAATTAAATTCGCATTTATTTTAGGGGAAGGAGCTAGCAAATAATACGCCGTTGCTCTCAAAGTTTCCTATTTCGCCATGAGTATGTTATTACAACAAAATACTGTCCAGCATGGTATATAAGGATAGCAAGGCCAGGGGCAGATCCAGAGCAAACTTGAAGGAGGGGCAGTTGGTAGTGGGGGCGCTGAAAAATTTTCGAAAATTGATGACGAGGGAACACTGTATACAACAATTTCAGATCCATTTTCGGAATAAACAACATAACTTTGAAGTAATCCTTGACTCGAATTGACCGGTCTCAGAAACTTTTTCACCTGATTCTCATTCTTCAAAAGGGGCGCATAATTTCCAAAAAAGGGGCACCAGACTTACACAAATAAGTCTTATTTGTCCAATACCAAATTTTTGCACCAGCATTACGTTTTCAAATGCCGTACTGCGGAATATCGTTACGCAAACAATATCATGTTACGCAAAGGCAATGGTTCTACGGATGCGCAAGTTTAGCTATCCTTTTCTCGAATATGCGAGATATTCAATTTTTCATGACTTTCAAGGATGGTTTCTTGTTCCTTCAGTATGAGAAAACTGATTTTGTTGTAATCATTCACGAACGAAACTCTAATTATTCACGAAAATCGATGTGGTGACACTGCTACGTCACGACCGTTCGCCGTACATTTCTTACTAGCTCGAAATTTATTCTGAGCGTTAACAAAATATCGTGCGCCTTTGGCCAAAATCACTTAGTTTTCGAGAAATCCCCTAAAGTTCTATTCTACTTGAAAATCTCCTACGCTGTTTTGAAAGAGTGAAACACCCCCGCCTAAAATAGCGTCTGTAATTAGCCTCGCCATTGACATACAAAATAAACTATTTGAAGACTGTGACTTTGGTTTAATTTTTTTGAGTACGACCGTGACCTGTGTTAAGCCTTATGCTGTAAATTGACTTTGGCCGAGGCTAGGCCTTTTAAAAATCTGTTCAATGCGCCTGTAACGCTTCAATGCGCCTGTAGCGCTTGCAGTCTATGACTTCCATAATCTCTTAAATTGCTTCATGTTAGTGTTTATTAGTGTTCACACTATCGTTAAACTAACAGTAAAAAAGGCATTATTATTATTATTATTATTATTATTATTATTAATGTTATTATTATTATTATTGCTTAATAGAATTATATTGCGATAGAATTGCGCTTGTACGCCAGCAATGCGTAATTGCGACAACACTGCGGTAACATCATTCGACGCGGACTGGCGCCTATCCGATACTTGTGTGTGACATTACGGAGACAGACTTCACTTTTTACAAAAACGATTTTATTGGTAAAAAATTAAGGGAAAAAGTGAAATTAGGGGAAAATTTAGGCTTATGTACTGTAAAATGTAAGAACGGAAGAACATGGTATAAAAATTGCCATTGAAAACAATACCCGTAATATAAACATCCAATGTTCTTTTTCAGTAGAATATTTTCTTTTATTTAGCTTTCTTGAACTTAAATCACAATAATTTTAGAACAATCCAGCTTCGAAGGTTTGAAAAAGGCCAGTCTGAACCTCAATTTCCTGGATTTTATTGAAAAAGGTTAACTAGGCAAAGCAAAGTTACAGAGATAGGAGGAATTTTTTTTAGTATTATTCAAAGGAATATGTGAAAAAGATCGAAGTGTTTTGAGGCTGAAGGAAAGTTTCAAAATATTAACATTACTTGATCCCATTAACAAAACTTCTGATGTTTACCTTTACAGCGAAGAACAGTTGAAAGAATAACGGCTACTAAAGGGTCAAAGACACGGCCCGAGTCATGAAAATACAAACAATTAAACCTTATCTATCCGTGTTGGCAATAGATTAATATCCGTGTTGGCAATAGACAAGGATTTCCGTTGAAAAGATAAATTTCTGGCGCAAATTTCGTGGTTCGACGAAAACACCATTTTAAGGCATATCTTTAGTATTCTATTTTGATCTCAATTTCCCCATTTTTATTAAGGTGTTTAAAATTTTGCAAGTACAAATGTAACCAAAATATCAACTAAATAAATATCTATAGTACTAATAAATATACACTATTTTTTTTATAAGAACCAGTAAATTTAAGTTCAGGCTGACTGTTCTTAATTTTTTTGAAAATCTGAGGCTGGATTGTTCTTAATTTGTTCTTAAATGAAGAGGGTGTAAGCAGTGCTATTGCTAGCTTTTTCGCTCTAAGGAGGTGTTCAAGCCTCATTTGCCAACAAAGTGACTGAGACAGCCTTAATTTGCTGACAAATTTGAATATTCACCGAAAAAGCACCCACACATCGCTAAAAATCCTCGATTTTGAGAAAAAACGTTGTTCAAAATTGCATTTGGCAGAAGCTCTGCCTTAGCTTGCTCTTAATTTGTTCTTAACTTTTGACCAGTTTTGAGGCTCGTGTTCTTATAAAATTGTTCTTATAAAAAAAGAGTGTAGTTCCGTAACCTAAATATTTACTTGATAATTTGTGGGGTTCAACAAAATGAGCGGTGCTGACCCCTTTAAAACGAATGGGAAGAATTGGAAGGATTTTGAGCTTCTCTGCTAAGGGGGGGGAGGGGGGCAGTTCATTAGCACAGGGAGTATTAAACTGTTGCTGAGTTAGGAGCTATTTAATGGGCTGATTTGCGTACTTATGTCGGGGTACTTTGTTCAACCATGGAAGCCAGAATTTTTGGCGTCACTTGTTTTCGTATCTGTCCAACAATAATGTTTTACGTTTTTTCCAACTAGACGTAATGCAGTGTGTGGATTACGTAATGCTTTCTGAAACGAGCCAGAGACTGTCGTTTCAATTCCAGCCTACTAGGTTTTAATTTTTGCGAATATAAATTTCGTAGATTGATCCTATCGATTCACAACATCTCTTCCAAGCATATCATAACAGAACGGAGTTTTTTGTTTATTGAAAATCAATATCAAACAAGGCTTTGTCGATAAACGAAAACGTTAGCTACGTTATGTTTAAATGGCGTATACTCACCGTATTTTGATCTGCAAACGGCTGTTTGTGGATGCTCAGGCATGCAAAGTCCATTCACTCTGACACACACAATCGACAGCAGAACTATGAGAAAACAACACGTTCCTCTAGCCATTTTGACAAGAATATTCTAGCCTGTCTTTGCTCTGGCTCCGATGACTATCGATACGCATTTAAACTGTGTCTTGAGCCACTGCGGTTTGCAAAACAATCCAGGGTTTGTTTCAACCATTTCCGGCTTGGTTACTGTTTCACAAGATTATAGCAGTAAGAGATAGTTGAATGCCGTGTACACCCAATGTCGGACTTCCTGTGCGTCAGGCACAGTGTGAGGTATGTTTCCTCGGCACAAACTTCGTTTACGCATGTTGCACAACACCCTTTCCTGGTTTAGACACCAAAAACAACTTTGATTGATTTATTTTGAAAAGGATACGTTACAGAATATCTTTTCAAAGGGTACATGATCTTATTATGAAAAGTTGTAAATACTTTTTATAAGGACAATTTTACCAGGCACCGTGGAGCATGATTGGGTGGGGACTAGAACCGTATACACTCTTTTTTTATAAGAACCAGTCAATTTAAGTTCAGGCTGACTGTTCTTAATTTTTTCGAAAATCTGAGGCTGGATTGTTCTTAATTTGTTCTTAAATTAAGAGGGTGGAAGCAGTGCTATTGCTAGCTTTTTCGCTCTAAGGAGGTGTTCAGGCCTCATTTGCCAACAAAGTGAGTGAGACAGCCTTAAGTTGCTGACAAATTTGAATATTCACCGAAAAAGCAGATCGCCAAAAATCCTCGATTTTGAGAAAACACGTTGTTCAAAATTGCAATTTGCAGAAACTCAGCCTCAGCTTGTTCTCAATTTGTTCTTAACTTTTGACCAATTTTGAGGCTCGTGTTCTTATAAAATTGTTCTTATAAAAAAACAGTGTAAGTGACTTGACTTTTAGCCCAGTTCTAAATTCTTAACATTTCTGCAAAGAAGGGGGGCTACAGCCTCTCCCTAAACCTCTGATTCGCTGTACCTGCCTGTTTCGTATGTCTCTGTCTCCTGGTGCCTATCGTACCGTGCTATACTGACCAAGTGTTCACTACTTATATCTGGTACGGCACGTCTCATATATAACCAATTTCACTCGCGGACTGTGTTGTACGCTGCGACAAAGGATCCGACTCGTCACGGTACGACTTATGAAGACAGATCCAGTCTTGCCGCGCCACTCCGTATCATTCTCATGCATGCGCGACTTTCCAGCCACAACTATTTTCATTTCATCAATATTTATACACGTAACCCTTTCAGCTAACAGACACGGCCTCAATTTTTTCAAAGATAAAATTTTTTTGACCGTCTTTTATAAATTTTAAAAACAGAGTACGAAATTAAAAGAACAAACTGACTATATAGACTGCTTGATTTTATTTGACCTATATACTAACTTATTTAGAAATTTGTCTTTTGATACTTTTGTAGCACAGTGCTCAATACTTTAGCACGTAGAGCGTGATATACCACAGAGTTGAAGAAAATAAGACTACATGATTTATCTCTACAATTATCTTATTCTGGCCTGGATCTACCCTGGCTGCCAGAGCCTCAGAGAGTCAAAGGATGAAGAAAGGGGAAAAAATTGCGAAGGAGAATAAGAGAGGAAAAGAGAGCCTCTCCCATTCTCCCTCGCAATTCCTTTCCCCCGTTCTTCGTTCTTTGATCTGTGAAGCTCTGGCACCCTGGGTAGCCTGGTTCATAAAGTAATGAACAGAGACCAAATTACAGAGCCCAGGCCCCCCCCCCCCCCACTTTTTTGGTAAGCAATAATATTTCCAAAGAGGCCCTGTTTCGAAGCACTTAATTCAAGTTCGATTTATTAACATGACCCCACCACCTTTAAATTCGTCGCGTGGGCTCTGAAATACAATGATTTTATGGGGGAAAACGACTGTGCTTATGTAACCATATTTCAGTCAATTTCTGTAGTATATATAACAAATTCAGCTGATTTCACATATTTGGAGGTATTTCGTAAAGCTGTCCCAGACTGTGTGATTTGAATCTAAAAATTATGAAGCTTTCTTTTGTGACGTCATCACTTTAGAACTCTACCAAGAACAAATTTAGAACAAGTTGATGCTGCGCTACCGCGAATAAAAATTTTGAGCAAAGTTTGTATACATACGATGGGATGGTATTGTGAAAGAGTCATAACACTGTTATTACGGACATTGGTTTTGTGAACACTGTTACCCAAATTGCTATCAAGGAGATTTATGTGTAAAATTATTTTTACTAAGGAAATAATATTATGTTACAGGCTTTATCTTATGTGTAAACCATTTTATGAATCTAACAGACAAGATTTATGTAAACCATTTTATGAATCTAACAGACAAGATTTAAGTAAACAATTTGATGAATCTAACAGACGAGATTTATGTAAACCATTTTATGAATCTAACAGACGAGATTTAAGTAAACAATTTGATGAATCTAACAGACGAGATTTATGTAAACCATTTTATGAATCTAACAGACGAGATTTATGTAAACCATTTTATGAATCTAACAGACGAGATTTAAGTAAACAATTTGATGAATCTAACAGACGAGATTTATGTAAACCATTTTATGAATCTAACAGACAAGATTTATGTAAACCATTTTATGAATCTAACAGACGAGATTTATGTAAACCATTTTATGAATCTAACAGACGAGATTTATGTAAACCATTTTATGAATCTAACAGACGAGATTTATGTAAACCATTTTATGAATCTAACAGACGAGATTTATGTAAACCATTTTATGAATCTAACAGACGAGATTTATGTAAACCATTTTATGAATCTAACAGACAAGATTTATGTAAACCATTTTATGATTCTAACAGACGAGATTTATGTAAACCATTTTATGAATCTAACAGACGAGATTTATGTAAACCATTTTATGAATCTAACAGACGAGATTTATGTAAACCATTTTATGAATCTAACAGACAAGATTTATGTAAACCATTTTATGAATCTAACAGACAAGATTTATGTAAACCATTTTATGAATCTAACAGACAAGATTTATGTAAACCATTTTATGAATCTAACAGACGAGATTTATGTAAACCATTTTATGAATCTTTCGAAAATGGGAGCAGTTGAAATACTTATTCTGCTCTGTAGTATTTTGAAAAGCAATTTTGATGTCACAGTGCAATTTTTAACCTTTTTCACTCCCCCTTGTTTTTTCCTAAGAAGGACAATGTTTTGCAGTTTCCACTAAACGTATAAATATTTTGAAGACAGTTTTTCTTCAAACGGTTCCTTGAATCGTTTCTTGAAAATTTTTTACTATTGTTGATATTTTTAAGGGTATTACCTCACAAAAGTTTTTGTTTAAATCTATCAACTACATTTGCTTGTGAGAAAGTTGCGCTTTTTTCTTGGAAAATTTTTGTTAAGCTGCCTTTCAAATTTAAGCCTGGCTATTAATCTGAGTTAATTCTTCAACAATGACATGGTATTGATATCAATATATTATAAAGTCAGGATATATTTGAAATATTCGAATTTTAGAAATGTTGGGATTTTGCGATTTACAGTGACAAAAAACTATATATCCGTTATTATGTGCCTCTAAAATTTTAATATTTCTCAGCCCGACCCCCTACTTTTGGTTTCATCGTGCCACTCATGAATAGTAGGGGTAAAAGCAAGAGAAAAACGGGTGTTACATCAGGAATCAGAAGATCACACGCATTTTAACAATCATAATGTTTTTGAGCATCTGATCTATCAATTGTTATCTAATAAGTGGTGTTCATTTTTCTTGTTAGGAATCGTCTACACAAAACCGAGCCCTTATATGACAAATGATTCAGGAATCGTAGCGCTCATCATGCAAAACTTTATGAAAATATTCGAAAATGATTCCATTCAAGATAGAGCTCTTTTTCAGGCATCGACAGGCACCGCGGAGCAGGAAGCCTGAGGTGCTTAACCCCCCCCCCCCCTATTACCCCCATTTCTCGCAAAAAATGCGAAATATTAGGAAATGAACTATCAGTAAAGCCTCTTTTTATCCGGTTTTTGTCCCCGCGCTATGTTAGGTTCCCCATTTTTCTCAACGCTCCGCCGTGCCTGATCGGTTAGTTTTGTCGGAAAACTCCCTTTTGGTCCGCCTGCGCCCCTGCGTGCTAGGTATCACTAAAAATAGTTTCGAAGGATAATATTGTTGCCAGGCTGTACAGGAAGGCCTTTTGCCCGTACTTTCCTGTTTACTTACAGACAGTAATATTGCAAGGAATGAATAGGTGGGGAAAATATGTTTTTATGCAATGTTAAATTTTTGTGTCTTTAAGCACGTTTTGTCGACTCACAAAGCTGTTTATAGCTTATGGTAGATTGGTTTTATTTGCAGTAAACAGGGTACATTGTTTCGCTTGCGAAGAGAACCAATTCACCGAAATATGAGTCAGAGGCCCCGTTTACACGGGAACGGATCCGCATAGATCCGTACCCAAACTGGCTACGATAGGCCTTGCGTTTACACGGGCACGGTAGGATCCGTATCTTTTCTGGGAGAGATCCGTACCTTTTTGGATACGATTCGAAAGCGAATCCATTTGGATCCGTACCTTCATCGGCGCCGTGTAAACAGGAAGATCCGCAAAGGCACGGCAGTAAAACGAGACTGTTGCTGGGGTCAGTGGAGGCCATTTCAATTGTACGCAGCACTCATCATACAACAAAGAAATTACTCTCCCACCCCTGCTTTTTCTTCCACAGTCGAAAGCCTTTCTGAACCCTGTCTTAATCATGGTTTAATTTTTTTCACCTTTTCTTTTGTTATTTTTTTTATCCTGGGTATTTGGAAAGTTCTCTGTTGCTATTTCTAGATAGGCCTCGATAAATTGAAGGAGAATGTCTTCGTATTTCGACCTAACAGTCTCTAAGTTTTTTTCATTTTGCATTTTACCTTGTCATTGCGCATGCTTAAAAAAAGCGATTCGATTTTGTTCCGTTCCCGTGTAAACGCTTTATAGTTTAGGATCCGATCTCGTGTAAACGCTTGTGGATCGTACCCATATCGTACCTAAAAGGTCCGGATCTTTTGGATCGGTTCCTTTTTCTCTCGTGTAAACGGGGCCAGAGTCTCGATACACGTAATCTTCATAAGAAACAGCTTATGAGAAACAGTAGGTTTAATTTTCCCAGTCACTGAAATAAACAGTTTGCACATTATACTACAGTATTATAATACCGCAATATACCACAACACTGCACTTGAGATCCACGTTACATTCCTTCCTAGTAAACCCGAAAATCAACGAGTTTTCATTTAAAAAACTTTAATCAATGCACCTGTTTGAGGGAGTATCATTGCAGAAGGTCGATTTTAGAAATTTAAGAGACATGTAAGAAGCTTAAGGTAGCAAAATGGTACGAAAATTTAAAAAACTACCTAACAGCCTTGGACCTTAATTTCTTATTCAACAATCTACGCGTGACTGAAAACCTTCAAAGGAATGATTCACTAAGAGCAAGATGAAAAACGAAAATTATATTTCCTCTTGCTAATAGCTACAGGTAAATTATCTAGAATACTTTCAAAAATCAGCCAATGGTTCCAGTCATCTTTAAACAGGGCTGATCTACCCTGAAATTATGTTTTTGCATTTCATGTATCTTAATTAAGTAGTTTCTCTTTCTCTTGTGAATCCTTTTTCTCCACATGTTCCAAAGTCGTTGTTGTATTTTGCATTATATTTTTAGATGGTTATTGATAACTAGGTTTTATATTGGAATTTCGAACAATAATACTGTAACTGATACTGTAACTGTGAAACGCTAAGATTGGTTCCAGACAACTGATGTTCAGTTGGATCCTTTATGACTCGAATTTAAGGGAAAAGTAAAACCAAATTGACTCAAATTCAGCATAAGGTTTTTTATCATAAGTACACTAGAACAAAATTATCAGTGCATACCAGTACAGCGATTTCCCAATGAAAAAAGTCTGATATAGTTTTTATCAATTTTCCTGCTAACTCATTCTAGTTTTTATATGCGATAGTTTTGTATGCCATATATTTTAACTTAAAATGTTTAGACCCCGAACTAAGAGATTTAGGCCCATTCGGTACCCCCCCCCCCCCCCACTCAACACTTTGTCCGTCGGCACATAAAGGGTTTTTGCCGGGCCGCAACCATTGTAATGTATAAACCTTTCTGTAGTAGTTGAACTTTCAAGATAGGCAACTTAGGTATGAACTTTGAAACAGAAACACATAAAAGCAGCATATAAGAGCATTTATCTTTTAACCACACCATTAAAGCGTGAGATACGCCCGGCAAAAACCACTTCTCCACCCCTCCAAACTTGTTTTGGCTTCGCCCCTGCACATATTGGAAAATTAGGCAGGGCTATGGCTGCGAAAATCTGATTTCTCATCTGTGCGAGGTGATCTTGATGGTTTTGTATACTTTCGAGTATGGTAATTGGCCTCAGTATCACGTGACTGATGACGTCATCAATAACGGCAAAAACAGTAATAAATCCGCTATTTATTCAAAATAAATTGCACAATTCAGCAATTGTAGGTCCTATGTGAATGTGCATTTCAAGGTCTTTCGATTGATGTACCATCTAATTTATTTTGCTGACGTCTGTGTATTTTATGACGTCATCAGTGGATTTTCCCAAGTTTTGCCACAACCTTTGTGCTGACAACTAATTGAGTTGAAATTCACTGAAAATGCGACAAAACTGTGTGTAAACTGAGGCTAATAACGTCACACTGTCTTGATCTAAATATATTTCATGCTTCTCGACATTATTTGACTATGCTTGATACTAATGGGTCATAATAATCATCATAATGCACTTGTGTATTGCAATAGCTATGACGATAAAGCAGTTTATTTAGAGAGCGACTCTTTACCTGGCCACGCCTAGTCGCTGCGAGTGCTGCAAGCTTTTATACAAGTATTGAGACAGGATTATCTAGTTAAAATGATGATTAAATGAAATTTCATCAGAGATAGCTTAAAAACAACTTAAGAAAACTGCTGGACAATCGATGAATGTATCTTGTGTATCAAGTATTTATATTTTATTGAATGGTTTTGAAATGTTCCCTAGACTCATTAAGGGAACCACACTTATTAGCTTGCATTGTGTTTCTTCTTCTTCTTTTTTCCACTTCTTCTTAGTGCCTTGTCCCTTCAGGGCGTTGGTGATCATGTTTTTCAATCCTGCTTCATTTTTTGACAATTGTCAAAATTTCTGAATCTCTTTTACCAGTTTTAAGATCCGTGTTCAATCTCATAAAGTATTTCTGCCTTCGTTTTCCTCTTCTTCTTTCACACTAGATATTACATTCTTTCAGATCTCATCACATGCCCCAAGAACTCGAACTATATTTTCCTTATTATAACTTTCATCAGGCTTGTTTCTATTCCTGTTCTTCCTAAAACTTCTCCATTAATAACTGTCTGTCCATAATTCTAGAATTACCTTTTTTGTACCCTATGCTCCTTCACAAAGAAGCTGTACTTTGTAGAGAAGCTGACGATTTGTTTCAAAACTACTCTTTCGATATTTTTTGACAAACAGGTAAGATGCAAACAGCTGTTGTCAGTGAAAATCTTGAACAAGAGTTTGAGTCGACATGGTTGTGAGTTTATTATTTCATGTTGTTTATCGCTCTAATAGAATATTCCAAAATATGATTGGATGGATGAAACTGAAAGCGTCATAAACCTTGTTTTATCTCGATAGAATAATCTCAAAGAGATAGAATGGTCTCAGTCATATAAGCAGCAACGATGCCCCATACGCCTACGCCAATAGGAGAATGAACAAATATGAGCCAAGATATGAAATATAAAAGGAATAAAGGAATGTTTTCTACGACATCGTACTTGATTTCACCAGCTGGCCGTTCAGCCTTATCTACTCAACAAATGGTAGAGTGGTTATCGCAAAAATATAGTCAAAGAATTTATAGGCAGGCATGCACCCATAAAGAGAAACAAAGATTCTCGCCGAAGGCCTGTTCCATTTTACCTCTTTTGTCAAAAATCATTGCAGGCGCGGATCCAGCCTGAATTCTAACCAATACAAAGGTTGTCAGAAAGATAAGCCACGCCCTTTTATGTTGGAAACGCCCAAATTTTGGCATTTACAATACAACACATTTATCCGGTCAAGAACCCAACCTGAGCCAGGAAAGGTCTACACAGTCTACAGTAAACACATTTATCCTTCATGAAAGTAGGATTGAGCTCCCATTTTGTTTTATAAATTTCAATCATCAACAGTTGTAAATTCCTGGTGTGGACTGGGACCGCATTGTCTCATTATAACTGTTAAATGTTAAATGATAAGTAACATTGTGTCAAAATCTGATTTCATATCTTTGTAATTGTAAGTTATTTGCAAGGCCTGTTCGTGAATACGATTAACTTTACTATTAAGTGTTCTATTGCAGAACATCCAAACAAGAGGACAGTAATTGAACTTGGAGAAGATAAATACCTTCATTACTCTCTTAAGTTGTTCAGTATCAAGAAAGTGAGAGATTCTCGAGAGAGCATGTAGCTTTTGCCCAGGGTTTTTGCAAATTGACCTCAATTGCTTTTTAAAGCATAATGTTTTGTCCAGAATTTTTCGTTATTTCCAGTGTGGACTATACTGACGTTCCTTTTCGTCTTCTTCCTTGAAACTCCTAAAATGGTTGCAAAAGGTTACAAAGTATAGCTGCAGATACTCTAATAGGACGTTACCCAAAGAGAAAAAAGTGGGACAATTGCCTAGTTGCTAGCAAAGGAACGCAGAAACTGGCATCTGATGAAGCTTTCATTTAGGTAAATCAGCAAATTTTGAATCAAAGCAAATTTTTACATCCAAAGATTTCAAAAATAATTTATGAGCCACAGGTTGGGAGCTGATGGTACCTGAAAATCTTTCGTTTGTATGTACTTGTTGTGAGAGTAAAGCTTCATGACTTTCAAAATTGGGATACACATTTTTGATATCCTACTTCTTTTCTGGTCTACTGCATGGAAACAAAGGGTTTGATGTCATTTGGCTGTTCACGGTCGGGGCTTCTTGCCCCAGCTGCTTCAATCAATTGATGTTGTTTCTTTTCTTTTGCTTGTAAAGGTAGATAGAGGATGTGATAGACTGTTGTAGTGTTTGTTGTCAGTATAAACGAGCAATTAATGGTTCTGTGTTATGACATGGTCGCACACTCACACCATTTCTTACACCATTTCTTGCATCATGGCTTTCACTGAAATCATACCCACATATTTCTGCCCCTGTCTCATTTGACACATAAATTTGTTCCCACAAAGTAAATAATTTCTACAAAGACCAACCTCCATACATTTGGGAAAAACACTTAATGATTACAATTTTTTGCTTTTGTGCCTCTTTAATAACATTGGATATATCTACACAATTCCATTTCCTGTTTTGATTTTTAGAAGCTCTGAAAAGATGTTTCTTGTTCACACCAGTCTGTATTTAAGTTGAACTCTATGAAAATGGTGGTGGATCATATTGCTCTAAAAGTATCATGCACAATTTGTTTGCATTTTAAACAATTGGCTTTTGATGTTACACTATACACTTGCATTTTTGCTACAATATGTTTATTCATACAGTTCTCCTAATGCCTTTTCAAAGCATTAATGTTCAGAGGGACAAATCGTGAAAAATTTCCTTTTTAGAAACACTGAGATTTAAATTAAAGACATGTGTATTTCTGGAGCAGTTGAAAGACTCTTTGATCCAAAAATCCAAAGATCCCCACTTAAATCCAAAAAAGTATATTGTCAGCTGAACATTTTAGTTATCACTATCAGCTGCTTCCTGGCAAAGCCATGCAAAACCCATATGCATACTATACCATTTTGAACAGTTCCATGTATACAGTGCCATTTTATGGCCAACATCTTGAACAGCCTGAATGCAGAAATATCTGGCAAACTACCAAGTATCTATCTTTTTCATATCATTACTTTAATAAAACTCTACCATCTGATATTCTTAATGTTTATGAATCTAGCCAAGGTTTATCATACAGGCTTTCTTGCTACAAAAAATATACAATTGTAAGTCATTTTCAACAATGACCTTGGATTTTGGATATAGTGACTTATACCATCCAAATTTTCCTCTAGTAATTCAAACTTGAAGTCCTCTGTGATAATTTTCTTTATTTCCTCATATGACAGGTCAATCGATACCTCACCAGGGATATCTGCAAAATGATATAATAATGGTCCATTATTTATCCAATATCCTCCAGGCTTTAAAATTTCATTGATCTTTTCAATATATGCCATAATATTGTGTGCAGTATCAATAAAAAAGCATGTTGCAATACAATCCCAACAGTTTGGTTCTGTGTACACTTCAAGAAAATCGCCTGCTGCCATTGAAAGTTTTGCATCTTGAGGTAGTTCTCTCGGATTTACATCGGGAAATTTGACTGCAGCAATATGGTTGTCTGGTTTCACAATATTACAGTACTGATGTACCCACGGGTAGTAAGTTATGCTGTTTTCACCATCAACTTGATTTAAAATAAAGTTTGATCCAAAGAGCATATAAAGGCTAAATTCATTTCCTTGGCAGTTGAATCCAAGTTTAGCAGTCTCATAAACCAACCTCCCAAGGCCAGCACCAGGTACCAAGACGCCAATACTTCCCCTGTTTTCAGCAGGAAGATAACAATTCATGGCCCTTAAAATTGGACCATAAGACGCATGCCGTTCTTCTGCACCTTCCTCTGCCCAGTCCCTCACAATCTGAGTAAGAGTTGTAACTACTTTGCTTTCATCTTCAGGCGAAATAACTGGCACACTTCCTTGACCAGGTGGCCCAAACTCTGCGTTCTGAAACATTCCGTTTGTAAAGTTAATAATTGACTTGACCAACTTATAGTTCTCTTCTATGCAGGTTTTGCAATCTTTTAACCGTTTTGCATAATTTGGGGCAAGTTTCCTATGCCAAACAGGTATACTCATAAAATCTTTCACACGCTTCTGCAGTTTTCGTAGTGATGAAGTGTTGTAAGCAAGAAATGCTCTAATAACGTTATGGAAGTGATTCTGCTCCTCTTCTTCATCCTTGACGTATTTACTTGGGTCCTCTTGGTGCAAAGATTCGGAGAATTCAACATCTGTTGCCCCATCTGCCATCTCGAGTTTTGGAGATTTCTTCTCAGATGACTTGATGAGCCTTTGCTTTCACCACACTTTCGCCATTCAAATTAGGCCTGCATCCCATAAGTCACTTCTCAAGTTATCGTTGGTTCCCTGTGGGTGAAAATAATCGCGGGAAAACAGAATGCGAATTTGGGGACGAGATGGGGGTTAGGGGTGAAGCAGATAATCAGAGGGGTAATATTCTTAGTTGTGACAGCCACCCTCCTCTCCCTCGAGAACCATGATTTGGCCTTTTTACTCGGCGGATTCGGAATCTTCGGTTGACTCGGTAGTGGACTCTTCATTCCAAAATCGAAGTTTGGTATCAATCTCATTCTTCCATCTACCAAGTTCTTACAATGCCAAACCGTTATCCGCAACTCTTTAAGACTGTTCTCAAATCAAGAGATTCGCTCTTAATGGAAAGATTCTAGCACTGGTACAAACATACAATATGACGTTCATCGCAACACCAAACAAGTTCTCAAATCCATCCAAAGTGAACACGAAAACTTCTTACATCTCAAGGATTTATTATCTCGTGCATCTTAAAATTTGCTTCCAAGGGAACTAATCAACTTTATTCTAGTGTCCAGCAACAGTTACCGAAAAACATTTACAATTTTACCATCAAATACCTAAACAACACTCTTGCCACTAGGAAAAACCTCTGCAAATGGTCAATTACTCAGTCATCTGCCTGCATTTTTTGTCTCCAATCAGAATCATTACAGCACATAGTCTCTAGCTGCAAGAATTATCTTGAACATGGTAGGACCTAAGGTATACCTGGAGACATGATTCTGTACTTCTATATTTGGCTAAAACCCTTTCAACACCTAGAAACAGCTCACTTTACGCTAACCTGCCTTCATTTCTATCACCTTCTTTAATCACAGGCGACTCCTATCGACCAGATCTTGTCTTCGTAACTGAAGATCGAATCCTTTACATGCTAGAGCTTACTGTTCGGTTCGAAAGCAACATCGACGAAAACAGTACTCGAAAAGCTAGGAAATATAACGATCTTATCAAGGAACTGAGCCCTGCCTATAAACGTGTTACCTGTGTAACCTTTGCGTCCTTGGCATTCTGGGAACCTCATCTACCTCTCTCTCCGACATGCTACATCAACTCAGTTTTGACTCAAATCAAACTAAATCCATCTTGATGAAACTCATGAACATTTCTATCCGCTGCACCTACTATATCTTCTGTCGTCGAAACAAAATATGGCTAAGCCCCGAACTGATTGACTTCTTAATACTGTAATGCAGATCAGCCAATTCTATGATGCCTGTAAAAGCGAGTCGTATAATTGTAAATTTAAAATGTATTCAATGAAAATGAGATGTTTAAAAAAACTATTACATTATTTAAGATTGGTATTTACAATAGCTAAATACAACAGCTAATTTTAACCAACTATCTACAAAAGAAAAATTTACAGAATAATGCTAATACTAAAATTAAGTATTTACATGAATAAAACTTCGAAGGGGGGTTTCCACTGACGTTGTTCTACCGACAATTTTTACATTTACAGTTTTCACCCTCCCATTCTTTTATCAATGTTAATCCATTATCAATAGACGTGTTTCTAGTGTCAACTCGGAAAATTAAAACTGCAAATTAGAAAAGTTTCTTAGCTTTTTTCAATTTGGGTAGGGTTTTTCTAAATTTTCGAAAAATTGAGGCTACCGTTTCTTATAACCTGTTTTTTATTTAAAAATGCGTGCATTGCAAAACTACAGTACACAAGCAGAATCTTGTTAAAACATTCATGCACAGATTTGAGCGAATTGAGATGAAAAGTCATACAGCATTAAGTTATTGAAAATAGATATAGAAGGAGAAGTCAAATGCTCAAATGAAATTGCCCCTTTAGCCATTTGTTTCAAAATCCTCATGCGTATTCCTATTAAATCTGAAAAAGGAGGATAAAATTGAAGGAGACAGGTTTTAAGAAAATTGGAAACTTTTATTGTGAAACCAGGGCTACCAAAAAGGGCTATTTGTAAATTAAATTGAAGAATCGTGTTTGGCTTTCCTGTGGATTATCTTTCTCTTATGGTAACGCTGCCTGGTGGCCTGAAACTCGGAGTAGCAACTAAGAACAGTCCTGTTTTATACACCGAATAACGCATTTCTTTTATTATAGTGTAATGAATAAGAACCAATGTAATAAGCAGCGCCCCTCCCCCCCCAATATTAATTTCGTTCCGACGACACTGTATTTACTAGAAAAGCTACTGTTAGCAGGGGGGCAACGTCTAGAATCAAAACACCTACTCTACTCAGTTCATAGATTTTTGGTTTCTAATCATGACTTTATACCGACTTTTCTTCAAGCTTTTACAGCCTAGGTGACTGCCTAGATTTGATTTTCAAGAGACTCGTTCGTGCATTATTACAGGCTGCTATGGCCCCGACAGGTGCCGATAATTAAAGAAAATCGTAGCCATTCCCTCCTCCTGGTTTCCAAGGCCACGATGCAACTTGAATATATCTAAATTATGCTTTGATTGCAACTCTGAGTGCCAAAGAGTTTAAAAGGAACATTTCAGATAAAAAATCTATTTCCTGTCTTTGTTACAGGAGACTCTTGCACCCAGAATATTTGACAGCTTCGGCTTTAGAACTAATGTTTCTTAGATTTTATGGGCTTCCTTTTAGTTTTGTGGCCTTCCTCCCATGAAGACTTACCGTATGTAACTGAAGAGTTCTCAAACTGTATGCGTTTTGATCTGTTAAGCTTTCCATCTGTTAAATTTTTCGGCTTATTTTTGTTAGGGCCTCCGACCAAAGGGGCCAGTGGGGGCTTTTTCAAAATCTTTTGTTATGGGTGTTGAATTTTCCTTTGGCCCCCTCCCACTTTCCAGACTGTGTTGGAGCTCATGTCTGCGCCCTTCCTCCCGTGAAGAAATTACGTTTTCAAAATGTATGCTTCCGAGTCAAATGAATATTTTGCTTCCCTCCCTCCCTCCAAAAATCGTTGTGTCAAAACTCTGGAAATATAGATTCCTGGCACCGTGCCTCGTTTATAGTTTTTTCAGTCCCTGTAAGGAGGTTGGGCAAAAAGGAAATGAAAATATGGAGGTCAGGTCAAGCTGTAGGAGGAATGGGATTGGCATGCTGAAAATGGATCACAGTTGAAGCACCGTAGAAGACTACAAATTCAGCCATGTCTAAGTCATCGGAGAATTCTGTGAGTCTTCTATGGTTTTGTATTATTTATATTGTCAACAAAGTAGACGGTGAAGGTGGCCAAGTTATCAGGTCTGCCTGGGGCAAGACCCTTCTACTTTATCCATATCATAACATAGCTATCTTCTAGTGGTTAGGCCGTGGCGTTTATGTTTTAGAGATCTTAATCAGATTGGGTAATATTTTTTACTGATGGAAGCTGAAATCATAGTATGCTTGGATTGTTTGCTATGAATTTTGCTTGCTGGAATCATAGTATGCTTGGATTGTTTCCAAGTGCGATGGGAAGTAAAATCAACTTTAGAGTTGTTTTCATGTTTTGGTTGTTTTATGAATTTTAACTAAAACATGGTGGTCAATTTTAGCTTTGTTTTGAAATGAAGATCGTTGAAAATGAAAAATATTGCACACAACAGATACTTTCCCAAAAATTTAGGCCTAGGGTGGAGAATGTATATAAACTACAGAGATCCTTTGCGTGGATCTTGTCCTCTAAGGCTGGTAAACTATCATTATAGGCAACATGTTTTGATTTCTTTGGGGGCAAAGATATGGTTCTATGTCATGTGATAAGTATCTGCATCAAGCCTATACCCCTGTCTAGAGAATTGTATGGCATATGTGTGACAAGGGCTCAGTGGTTGGGATCACATATTGTCTGTGCTCAAAACCATGTCCTACGAGCTTCTTCCCTACCCCTAAGTATCAACAAGGAGGAGACTCTGCGCAGTCTGGATTTTATTGTTGTATCCAAATTTTTGAAGTGAATTTATTGAAACAATACTTTAAAACTTCTAAATATATCCAAATAAGTTATTGGTACTGCTGAATTTGAAGATGACGCGATATAGCAGATGCATGGCATACTGAAGCATTTTTCATTTGATGCTCCACAGAGCACAAAGGCCAGGCCAGAAAATTTAGATCCAGGTGTGGATCAAAAATAATGTGAAAGGAAGAAAGATGCATTTGATTGCTTCTTTTGTGTTAAGCAATCAGGGACAGCTTCAAACATGTCTTTCTTCCTTTCACATTCTTTTCTAGCTTTTCTGCTTACTTCATTCATTATCCGATGTTAATTCTCTGAAGAGTGAAGAAGAGATAAAAAGTTCCTTGCTATGCAATGTTTCCATTATTTTTGTGCTATCTTCCTATAAATAAATAAGTGCGATCTTCCTATTTTTGAGCCATCTTACAAGGAGAAAGGCATCTGAACAATACCTCCTTGACTATAATGTATATATATATATCAGGCCTTGCCCGGAAAGGCGCTCGATCGAGCGCGCGCGCCTAGAGCGCACCCAAAAAAGGCCTTGGAGAGCGATTTATAGAGCCCCTCAAAACGTAAAATCAATATTAACACGAAGCAAAATAAATTTTTGGAATTTGTTGAATCAACTTGATCAAGCATAAACAATCTTCCCAACAGACCGCAATATTATGATTTGCGTAAGATAACCCTTTGAGAAAAAATTCAGCAAATTCAATGTTGGGTTTTCGATATCATTTTTTAATCTAATAACCCTCTAATAACCATCAAGGACACAGGCCATCAAGCGTATTCTCCGGCAGATTTATTTGATTTTCGAGCAAGCGTTAATCTTCTATTGAAGTATATATATATTATTTTCTGTTTTTCTTAATAACTTAAAATCGCCTGTGCAAATCAGCGATCACGTTTCCGTCCAAATGATCGCATTGCTTTTCATTTGCTTTTGCGAGTAGTAGATGTTCTAGCGTTTCTTATAGAATGGATAACATGAAAAAAGGAAACAAAGTTTAATGTTCGATTTAAAGCCATGCGTTTTGATGAAGCAATATGTGAAGCTGAACATAACAGTAGTGATACTGACACTGATAAAAGCTCACCAAATGATGGCAACTTACATATCTAGAAAAATCTGAACAATTTTGCGATTTTGTTCTATTATATTTCTATATTTATATTAACATAGTGTTTGTTGCATGTTTTATTATTTCATATTATGGTGCTTTCTGGTATCACCATTGAATTTCATATTTAACATTCTTCCGAAGCTTTTGATATGAAGCTCTCGATCTCCTAAAGGTCTCGAAGGATGCTCTCAAGGAAATTTACTTAGAGGTGCGAAATAGAGCGCCTAGAGTTTATAAGGGGCTCTTTTTATGGAGCACCTTCCTTTTACTTAGAGCAAGGCCTGATATATCATACCAAAATTAAAAAAAAACACTATATCTTCAATGTTTTGACGGAAGTCTTCACCAATAATACTTTACAAATCAAATGGAGCTAGCATATACAAAATTAATACAATAGAGTAATTACAATTGAGTTGGTACAATTAAGTCAATAAAATGAGGAGGTTAAAGGAGATTGCCTATAACAGTAGTTATTGTTAAAAGCGTAACTCAACAGGAGGGTTAGAAGAAAACACAGGAGAAGGTGCTGCTAAAGTCAGGGCAGTGTAAGTCTCACTGGGACTGCAAATAATATGTGTAACACAAAAGAACACCAGTTAGAGTAGAGTAATAGATACACAAAGAATGCAAAGAAAATGTGCTAGTAGAAGGAGAAAAAATCAAAATAGACATAAAACCATGAAATGCAAAGAAAAGAAATTTGCAAAGAGATTCCTCACTTTTATACAATTTGAAAGTTTTTTGCTATATTTATCCTTAGTAGAAGTGTCTGTTTAAACTTTATCATTTTGTTTGGCTTTAGGTTGCTTTGCTGGTTTCAGTCATCAAACAGCTTTCAAGGTTTGTTGAAAGTTCTTGAAAATTTTAATTGAATGATGGGAAGGAAAACTTTGTTAAGATTGATTCAGAACATAACATTTGTATATAGCATTTTGTTTAAAATACATTTGTATAAAATCCAAAATCTGGTTTATTGTCTTTCTGTTTTCACTAGTTGCACCTTTTTGACCAAAACATCTCTACTGTTTTATCTTGGTTCTCTCAAAATCTAGCAATGTTCATTGGTATTTATTTTTCAAACTGGCTATGTATTTCTCCAATAGTAAAAAAATCGCTTTGTTACTTGCTGAACGACAAGCTCTTTTTTATTTAAGTTTAATGTTTTGGTTTGAAATATATAAAGTTATATAGTTTTACTTGATAGAATACCTTAGTGGATGGTTTCAAATGCCCTTAGCACTTCATTCATTCAGAAATACATAAACTAATCATACAATGAACTTGTTCTTTCCATCTTCTTTTCCTTGAGGTTGCTTCATTTTATAATATTTCTTCTTTAATAACATTCGATTTTAGTGACAATTTACAGCAAAGAGAACTTGAAAAGGAGCAGCTACAGGAAAACTTGAAGAAGGCAGATGAAAGCTTAAGTATTTTGGTAGAAGGTAAATTTTCATTTGTGTTAACTGGGGCGTCTTTGAATATTAATTCCAATTTCTTGCTCTAAATAGTGAAATACCATGTTTTGCAGTGTATAAGACACATCCTTGCATAAGGCACACTCTTCCATGTTTGAATTCTGAAAAATAGTTTTTAATGTGTTTTACTGTGTATAAGACGCACCCTCTTTTCTCAGTTCTTGCAAAGCATGTATATCTATGTGAAAGAATAAAACTCAAGAATATTAGACAATAAATCTGTGGAGGAAAATTTTTTCAAACTGCAATGTTTTAAATATAACGTTATGTTTACCTATTATGTTTAAAATCATCAAGTAGAAAGTTTAACATCCTAGAATAATCAAAATCATCATTAACATTTACAGGGTTTTAAGTCCATAAAATTCTTGTCAGTCATCTGTTTTGTTCACAATATTCATAACAATTACAGGGATTTGCCCTCCAATTAAGCGAATGTAGGGTACAACCCTTACTTTTGGGATTAAAAAATCTTTTGTCAGATTTTCTTCTATTGCGGCTGGAGAATTTCGAAGTTTTTAATAAATTTCCAGTAAAAGGGTAATTATTCGAATTAGGAGAGCAGCTGCTCCAAATATCATAATATTTTGTCTATAAAAAGACAGTATGCCTTCAAAGGAAATGGTGGGACAGTCAATGTTACCATGTATAAGACGCACTCTAAAACAAAGCCAATTATAATATAAAAACAGGTGTGGCTTATACACGGTAAAATATGGTACTTATGCATTCATTAGCATGGAATCAAAATAATTACTGCCTTAACAAATGCCACTCTCTCTTAAGTAATGCACAAAAATGCTGTTTCAGAATTAACACCACACTAACTTTAATAATCATTGTAAGTACATGTGATGCATCAAATTCCAAAGATATATTCACTTTGTGGATCAAGGAAGGGGATTTAAAGCAGTTATTGGGGAATCCTCTTGACTGTTTTATTCTGACTCTTGCTGAAATTGATATTAAAAATTCCTGTAGCCCTTTCTCAAGTTCCTCTCAATCTATTCATATTAACCAAAGTTGTATCAAAATGGGTTCTTTAGGCAATGGCTAAAGGAATGGGTCTCTGGAGGCCTTAATATGAAGCTCATTGAAAATAGACTTATCAAGCTGTCAATAACTAACAATGTGGTATTACGATTAGTTTGGGTTTCTTCTTTCTCATCAGTGTAAGCATAACTCAAACGATGAATTATATCTTCTAGATAATCAAGACAGTTTGAAAAAGACAATTCAAAATTTTGCACTGGTTTCTTCAAGAATACAAGGTAGAAACTTGTCCTAAATACCTTATTGATAACAGTTTTAAATGATTTTCGTTTTCCTTCTTACCTATAGCCAGCCAAACCAGTTATGAAATTACCTTTAGCATGTGAGATTTGCACTTCTATTTGGCGACTAAAGACACATTTTAGAAATGTTTTACGATTATTTTTGAAGTGAATAATTTTTGCTTTAATAGAAATATGAATAATTTTTGTTTGTGCAAATATTTTCAAAATTGACCAATTCCAATATTTTTCTTAGCTGCCTTTGTGATTTTTCAAACAAGCATCCAATTCTCTTCCTGTTGTTTTTGTTTTCAAATAAACAGCCACATATGATTTTAGGGCACTGGGAGTCAGCGTGACCTGGGGATGTATCTTATTGGAATGAAAGAATGGCTACCAGAGAGCCTTTTTATAAATATTGACATATCACAACAGTTAAAGTGCAATACCCAAATATGTCATTAAGACTGCTAACAAAATGGGCAGGATTGTTATTTTTTTCAGTAAATCTTCCAACGATTTTGCTCGATTTTTCAATAATTTTAGACATCGTCGAATTGATTAAATAATTTTTATTAAAAGTGACAAACTGTCCTAAACCCTGGTCGAATGTGTTTTGATGAGAGGTAGTTAAAAATGTATCTTGTTTCTGTAGACTGCAAAGTTTTATATTTTTTACCACTCTCAGGCACCCAATAAACCTCATTTTTTTACTAATGCTAGACAGTAGAAAAATCAATAGTTACATTAGTAGCAAGTCCTTGGTGCGCCTTTTTTAAAGACTTAACAAGTCCCTGTAAAAACCTGATGGAAACGTTAATTCAAGCTGTCTTTAACTTCATCTTCAACAGACATGAGGAAATAATGTGATAGGTTTTGAGCTAAGCGGACAATTTTTGACTCAGCTGACCCAGGTACCCTCTCCTTCCATTAAACAATGGAACGTGTGTACTCTAATAGCAAAGTTATTACCATTGAATCGAGGGGGGGGGGCAAAATATCAACAGAATTGCAAGATTGCCTTGAAAAGGAGTCAGTGGAGAAAATGACATGCAAAAATTGAAAACAGACTGTCATTTGCATTATTAAATCCATACTAGATTCTAAAGTGTTGTAATGTTGGTTGACTCAGATCAAGATGACGATATAAGACTTATTTTGTTCTTTTCAGTCATTGAGATATTCATGTTTCCAAAATAGATATATTAATTAAAAATGAGAAGAGCATCATTAATAAGCCTGATATGTGTCATCAATTTCAGGATGCAGAACAAAAGTGAGTAGCTTAAGAGAAAAGCTGACTACATGCAAAACGCTGCTGAACTGCAATCGAGATGACCTCAGGAGACATTGGCAAGAGGGTCTGGAATATAGCGAAATTTTGAGCCTCCTTGACAAAGTGTAAGGAACGCCTCCTTGTTTGTCGTTTTCTTTCGCATTCAAATATAAATTTTTGTGAGTCACGGTTCTGCAAGCTTTTAGAAATGTGTTCTTATTTGCTGTTGTTTACCTCTTCTTAAGTTACTCTCCAAGTTTTTTGCAAATTTCGAAATGCTATTTTGCAAGTATGACAAACTTGGTTCGGTAAAACTATAGCCTGGATACAGTCTTTACTTTCCATTGAGAAGGAGTGCTAGGCTTACAAGTTCCGCCCTGGCACTCCTGGTAAAGTATCGAGTGTGCTTTGAAAACTTATTCGCTTTTAATGTGCCTTGTACTTTTAAATTTAGAGTCGGTTAAATTTATGTTGTAATTTTACTTTAGAGACAAGGCGACTGCAGTTCCAGACCAGCTTGACAGATACATGGCAAAGAAGCATTATCTTCATGCTGCCAAGCTCCTCGTCAAGACTGGTAGGTCATAAGCTTTCATATCTATTTCCGCGAGTAGTGAATTTTGCCAACTTTCGAATGTAATTTGGGCCTAGTTGGACAAACCAGATTTGTTTTGAGAAGCAAGTAATTTGGCCAACTCTGAGATGAATAAGTAAATTCATTATGATACTGAATTTTTCATTACGGACGTTGCGTATTATTTCTTTGATAATTTTACTAAATATTTCTTCAAAATACTTGAATGCTCTCCTATTTCTATATATTCATTTGTTTATGGCTTTGGAAAAAGCGAATAAATAGCAATGCATAAGGTTGGTCCAGTGCCTAGTCTATCTTTAACTACCATGGATTGCTAGCATTTCCTTCGGAGCTGAATGTCAGATTAAACAGGCCATCACAAAATTTTTCTTCGCTATCAATCCTCGCATTGTTTACAGCACTAGGAGAGCCCTTCCATCCATTCAAAGGATTGCTTTTCTACCAGCCAAAAGAGTTCCATTGTTAATGAATTTACATGCCAGTGTGATTCTGGCTACGTAGGATGCACAACCCAAAGATTTGGGCATAAGATAAAACAACATATTCCTTCTAACATCGGAAGCAAAACTGCCCCTCAAAGAGAACAGCCTCCACGATCTTCTTGCATAAGTACTGAGTTTATTCTTTTTTAGAGCTTTGAGGTCTATTCTGAAATTCATGCCTGCATATATGTGTACCGACATAGTCTATGTACAACCTATCGATATTTTCTTGTAGTTACAACATTGGAAACGACACTGGTAAACGTTGACGCATTGCGCGAACTGAGAATCGACCTTTACTCCCGTCAAATGGTAAGTGCAAATATATTTACTACAGCATGACTATATTTTTTTCGGTCATTCAAATTGCAGAGAAGATGAGCTTTGAAGTTGCAATATCAAGAAACCTACTACTTAACAAGGATTTCCATTTCAGATTAGTAATTTTGATCTTGATCTCGTATTGATGCATCTCAATTTCATCTCGACTTATCTTAAAGTATAAAGTCAGCCTGCTTTGTTTGTCTTTATTGAGTACTTCTGTTTTTTGTTTTTTTAAGATAAATCTTGATTAAGCCCAAAAAAGTTGCTTAAATTGATGTATTTATAATTAAGCATATGTTGATATTTTATTTAAACTGCTTTATGTGTCAGTCTTTTTTGTATTTTGTGCAGAAAATGCACGAGGTGCTTATTGAGGAGCTGAACAAACAGATTCACTCGGATAAACAACTGAAGCAAAAGCCTTCTGCTGGTAAGTATTTATTTGTCATGGTTCTCGAGGGGTAGAAGCATAGGTTGCTTTGGTAATGATTATAAACAGTATTTTAACAAGGGTGCTTCAGCCAATTGGCAAGATCATATCAGCACGATAGTTAATGAGAAAGCAGTCAAACTAAACTGCAGCTGGCGAAAATGTAGAGGTTTGAGTTTGACTCTACGCTGGATGTTTGTATTTTCATAGGAAATGATTCGATTGAACTCATTGAAAGTAATTTGTAAAGCAGTGAACCTAGAAATTCATGCACGACATACTTAAGTTTTTTAACATCTGACGCGCATGACAGATTGTCTAAGCTACTCCGGTCCTTTTATATTTTTGTCTATGGTACCTCTTAGCAGTCCTCCATATATGAAGTCATTTCTAATCAGTTTACTATCAACTCTCTAGACTCATTCCATGCACGAGCCTCTATTGTAGCGTCCGTTGAGTGAGACTTTAGCCGAACAGAGGCTCGTAGAGTAAATCTAGCTATTCACCTCCCTTTAGTTTGATGGCTTATGTAAAAGTGATCTTAAAAGATGACTTCAAAGGAATATATTTTCAGAATATATCTTGAGTTTTAAACGTGCCAAAATCACCTAAACGTGTTACAAACTGGCCTAGACAGAGCCTTAACAGCACAGGCTCTTCCGCCAGCAAGTCACTAGATGGTTTAGGTTCCAGAATCTAAGAGCTCTTGCCAAAACAACAGTAATCTATTATTAACAAAACAATCTCAGTCAATTTGCAACCGAGATAACCGCTTATTTTACACAATTAGTTGCACTTTATGGTGCTCTTTCAGGCTATATTTTCAAAAGGAATCTTGAACATTTCCTGCTTCAAAGTTCTAAATTTTCTCTAGACTCTGGCACACTGCTTTCTGTTCCTGGAATAAAGTGGATTTCAAGATCTTTATCACGTGAGTTGAAAACTATGCTATATTTTTAGCTTAGAGAATAAAATTGTGTGTATTATACCATTACATTTAATTAAAGGTTCAATTTGAAACAATGGGATAAACTTAGAAAGCAAACCAAAACGGTAGATAGTTTTACTGATGCTAACTTTGTTTTTAAGAATATCAAAATTACTGCCTTAGGAAATTAGCTCCATACTTCAAACCCATACTCTTTGTTTTGTTTCTTTGCAAACACCTGAAGGTATGAAGTTAAACAAACTCACCTGGGAAGGATGATTTGTGTTTTATTTTGCTGTAACTTCTCACATTCGATATAAAATTGAGATATTTTCCTTTTATGTCGTATCTTGATGGGGACTTCATATTGCATCATTTAATTATAAAGTTCATAAAATTTGTTCAATTATCATTTTCCATCTACTTTTTAATGTTGATTTTTAAACTGCCTGTTAAAATTAGCATTATTGATGTTATCGTTTTAAATGCATAGTCAAGTTAGTGCAATTTTTATTGAGTGCCGTTTTTGAGAATGAACCTTTATAATGAGCTTTATAATCGAGCTTTATAATGCTCCAGCCTGTTTGAAACTTCGATCATTGATGATGAAGTCAACAACAAGCGATTAAAGTGATGGTGAAACTTAAGGTGGTGGCTGCTTCCTGTTTATTAAGTAATCTATGAACTTTGTTTGAATGGCTGCCACTGCCTGTAGAGTGGGATGGTTGTTACCCTAAAAACTGAAAATTGCCTAGAAATTAATTTAAAATGGCATTAGTATGGTATGGAAAATCGATAAAGCTTTTCGCTATCTTGATAACATATTGTAACTGATGTTTCCAATTGTTATTCTTTAAGAACTATTGACATCGTCATTTTGCGTTTTTTAGGTTCATTCAAGCCAGAAGCCTTTGCAGAGGTCCAGACTGCCAGACTTGACGAAGTATGTCCACGAATGTTTTGATACCGAAAATTTTGTTTATTTGTTGAATTGAACTAAGAGACATTTCTCGAACCGGAAGCTGGCATGTATCTTCACTCTCAAGCCAACTGCATACAGTAAAGGGTTCTCAGATCTCCAGCCAACTGCATGCAGTAAAGGGTTATCAGAATTTTGAATAATTATTTTGAAGCTAACTAGAGATTATTCTAAAGCTAGCTAAAAGTATTTTCAAGCGAAATAGACATCTGGCAAAGTAGCTATTATCATTCTTTATTTGACGCACCTTTCAAACCCTATTTTACGTCCTTTTTCAACTTGGGTAAGTGAAGCTTGGGCTTTTTATTGGAAATATAGGATTCGTTACTTTCATATTCAGTCTGAGTCAAGCTATTTTCTCCCTTAACCTTTATTTTCACTAAACAAAGATAATTTCGGCTTGCATCTTTGGATAAATAACTATAAGCACCGGAAAGTGAGCATCTTGATTGTCAACACAATTAATTAACGCCCTTACTTTTGATGCCTTCTTTTTCTAACCGCACCTTTTTAGAGAGGAAAATTTTTTATTAATGGCTTTGAAAAAAGCAAACATTTTAGAACATACTTAAGCTTTTCGTCCGACACTCTTCAGAGTATAAAACGTCAGAACACGGATCGAAAACTCTACGCTAGGAGATATATATATACACAGTTGTGGATCGAAATAGGCCAATCAGCGTTGCGTGATTATCGAATAAGTGTTTCAAAGATCTCAAGCTTACAACATTTGATTAAATAAGTCGAAAATGGATATAGAAGAGAATCATTAGTCATAAGAAATATTTAGATATCAGAAATATTTAAATATAAGAAATTTTAAGATATTTTTATAAACTCAATATGGTAAATATCTAAAAAGGTCTAAATACAGAAATGTCTAAATACAGAAATGGTATAATATATCTAAATATAGGATTGTCTAAGTATGGAAAATATGTGATGCAGAAAAAAGGAACGAATTCTTTTTCAAAGATAATAACGATTTCAATTGTTTGGTTGTGGATATGAAGGTATCAACAACCTACACTCTGTCTCTAATTCTATTAAAGTGAATAATTTCAAAAATAGACCTATGTGAAATCTTAGTTTTCTCCGCTCCTGTTATCTGTTTCTGATCATACCCGATCACAAACGACACAAGTCAATTTACTTGAAAAAAGATATCATTTTATTTTTATTTGATAAAAAGCTGTGATTTTAATTGCAAATATTTTGGTAATTCAGAGTTTTCCAGCTCTGAGGTTTTTTACTGGCTTAGATATCACTTTACTGGTTTAGACTAAATTCTTGCAGCCAAAGGTTAGCTCTTATCTAACCAATATTATTCTAAGTATATCTGACTTTGTTGTAGAAACGAGACAGAGTGTCTGCACTTGGGGCTTGTCTTCGTCTTAACATGACTTATTTATATTGAAACAGTTCAGATACCCGACTGTTTAAATTCAGAATTACGCTATTTGGTGTACTGAACAGGCCGGTTCTAAATTGCTACTCCGAATTTCACCCTAAATATGATTATCAGGCAAATGAATTCAGAATTACAACTCTTCCTGAAAAATTTGATTATTATAACTGAAAACGATTTTTTCGCTCAAATGTCTTCAGAACTATTTACTTTATCCTATTTACTATTTACTTATTAAGACGATGATTATGCTTTATCCACATATATTTCATTTTTTTTCTCACTCCTTCTTGGAAATCTTAGATTTATTCTAATGCCTTGTATTCTAATTTGCTGCTGAATAAATAGACATAGTAACAGTTTCGTTAATGAAGACTGCCTTTTCTATTTCAGGTTACGGAAGATTTGCAAGCCAATCCTGAAGACAATATTTTCATGTTTATCAACGTTCTTATTGAGGCCTTAGAAGTTGTCGGTAAAGTTCCTGAAGCAGTTGATTCCCTAAAAAGCAGGATAAAACGTGAAATGGCATTGGTTATTCATCGTGCTACTGACATTGTTGCGAACAGGTAATAGTTTTGGGTATTTGATGTATGTTTTGTTTGGAAGGGGGGATTAGTTGCGAGGATGGCTCAGTTGTTAGAGGCGCTGACTACAGACTCAAAGGTCTGTGGTTCGAGTCCTTGGCATGACCAAATTTTCACCCAGAATAAGAAGAGTCGCCAGCTCTCTGTAATTCCAGGCCTAGGAATCACGAGGTGTGGCCGCATTGAGAGAAAGGACCAGGACACTCTGAGAAGCTTATGCTCAGTTTCCTAAAAACTACCTTCGGATGCTAGATAGAAACAAATACAGAAAAATACAGAGAATTCTAGAATTGCTTTGGTAGAAATGTGTATCAGGGCTTCGAATCGAAAAGCGGCATATTATTGAAAGTGAGACTGTGGATCAACTTTGCTGAAAAATCTCTTAGGCAAAGTTACACCTTGTTTCGATACGTTGAATTCACCTTCAGTAGTAACGACTGCATTGTTGCAGCCTGGTGCCTGGGAAATCTTTCCTAATACGTTAAGAGAGGTGTTCTGAAAAAGGCCCAGCAAAGGTCAGTAGTAAGGGGCAAATACCCCTTGTTGTCGTGGCAAAAAGTAACGAAGTAAGAAGCTTTGAGGCTGTTAATCATTTAGAAGAATTTAGGCATGAGGCAAAGTTTTATATTTCATACAGTCGGAAACTGTCATTCTCGATATGTCCTGGCCCTTGATATCTCCGAGCGGATCTTAGTTATTAATACACCGAAAACTCAGTGTCACAATTCAAACTGTCTTTATATTAGTCAGCAGAAGCCCCATCGAAGCCCGCTACAGGGGCACCCTATAACCCTTCTATGATTTTTTGCATGATTAGCCTCGGCATGACAAGAAATCTCTTAGCCTCGGTTTTGGATAAAAAATGCGCCCCCGCGGAGGGTCATGTGATTAAAGCATGATTGAGCTTGTTAATATACATATTATTACACAGTTTAATACTCAAAATCCGTTTTCTATAGAGGTATGGCTTTATGTAAAGTTCCCTACCCCACCCCCCTCCCCTCTGTAGTCTTGGCCTGGTTGCTCTGTTCTCTTGTTATACTCTTTGTGTCTTTCTTATGCATTTGTTGACATTTTCATTTTTGTGTCTAGGGCTATCGCAAGGGGTGATGCTGTAACTGTTGAGGTAATGATCCTATAATCAATAGTTTGCTTTCATTTGCAAATGAAGCTCGGGTTTTTTATTATTAGAGAAACTGATTTTATGATCTGAAGACTAGAAAACCAGCAGCTCCTAGCTACCAGCTGCTTTTGATGATGATTTTTTTAACTTTTCTTTCCTAATATTTAACTTTGCTTTTTAATCTTTCTTAAAGATTAAAGATTGTCTTAAGGTCATCTTTCCTAAAATCAATTTTAAGCAGGGATTCGTTTGGTATTAGCTTTATCGATTGCAGATTAATCAAAAACTCTGTATGACAAATGCATTTTTAAGTTTACTTTTAATGTTATGATACATAAACCTTCTTCTAAAACCGACACCTGACATTTGTTAAAGGACTCCTAAGGAATCTTTTTGCTATGAAGTTTGAAAACGCAAACATTGCGAATGATTGATTTTCTGTTACCATGAACGTTGTTCTTTGCTGTGGCCAGGGGTACATGAGGCGCTGGTTGCACTTTGTTTATTCAAACACCGAATCAATGGAACCTCCATGACAAAATGCCTTTTGCTGATTAAACAAAACCGTCTGACTCCCTCCCTCATTTCAAGTGTACGTCTATCTGCTGTTTTAGGAACTAGCTAAAAAAGAATCACCGGGACTATTGGTCGAGTTGCTGAATGGAATTTTTGAGAAATTCAGGGCGATTGCGAGGAACCATCAAATTGTGATTGATGCCGTGCAGAGAATCAAGGTATCTTGTTAGTCCATGTGTCTCAAACTTACCAACTTTAAATCCTCTCTTTTTTCAATTCCTCACTATCTATTTTTCAGCACAATGATTATGAATACTCTTTACTTTTATAATTGTATCTTATTTGATCTCTTGAATTCGGTCATCTGCATTATTTCTTCCCAAGTAACTTGATTCCCCTTACTTAACTTCCATCGTCGAGCTATCTATCCCAACTATTCTATTTGTTGCATTTTTTATCTTGTTTTCCCTTTATGAACTTTTTCTACTTACCATGTCAAATTTTACATTATAATAGCCAGGAGGTTTTCATTTTTTAATTAACATAAGCAGAAAGTCTTTCTTCTGCAAAGTGGACCATTTCTGTAATAGTTTTACCCATCAGCATTTAACCTCACATAATTTTGTCAGAGCTTCAGGTAGTATAGTATAAAACAATCTTAATGCCCTGAAATCTACTGACGTGAATTGATTCAGTTTTGAAATTCTCGACGATGACTCAAAAAACATATTTGCTGCCTCCATTCATGTCTCAATCTATGTTTATTGTACCAGTATTGACATTGATTAAGAAGCCCCAAGAAAACACTGTGTACCGGGAGATATACTGTTGTTTCATTTTCTGTTCATTTTTTATCTATGTTTGTTTCCCTCGGAGCTTTTTATTTTTGTCTTTTTACTATTTTGGTTTATACTTTGAAGCAGATGAAAATTTCTGATTCTACACTCATTTCCTGATCATAAAGGCTGTTACTCCGTTGCAATACCTGATTATTACCCCAATGAAACTGCTTAAACTGCATAGATTTTATACGTGACATTTTGTATACCATGAGCATGTATATCATATCTTTTTTGTTTAAAACAGGCCTTTCTCCTTTCTTGCCTTCAAGTTTCCTATTTCCTTTCCCCTTGCCTGCCTCACCCAGCAATGACGAGAGAAAAGCCCTCCCTCTGCCAAAATTATGTATCCTTGTTCTCTGAAAATGATTTTTTAGTTTTCCAAATGTATTTGCACCCTAAACTGTTTTTATGAAATAAATTATAATAATTAGGATAATTTCTTCACAGGATAGGAGAAAATCAAAAGATGCCTTGAATGCGGAAGTTGCCGAATTTGTTGTTTATCACTTGGACTCAGTGTCTGGTGAAGAATCTGGAAATTTAGAAGAAACTTCAGGTCATTATAGAACTTAGTGGTTCAATTTTTCAATTCATAAAATTCAGAAAGGCCAATGTCAGTAAATGTACTCCTTTACTGAAAAAGTATTTTAGCCATTTTGCTGGAAGCAAATTTTTGTACTAATGGTTTTGATTATTTCGAATAAACGACTTATGATTAGCAGAAGCAAATTCTTATTACCCACGAATGGTTTGTGTGCGTTGAATGAAACACAAAGTATACTGTCTTTATGTACAACACATTCTGTTTTTGAAACACGTGCCAGTTCACGAATTTCATCGCCACTGGTTATGCAATATGGGTACATCTTTACCTTGCGAATATCATTCAATAATAATTTTGATACTATTATTCTTGATAATATTGTGATAGAAAATGTTATTATTATTCTTCACTGTTGCTAAAAATTATTTCTTTGCTTTGACTGTCCTGGGTTTGTGTATTGAATTCGAGATGACATCTTGCAGAAGATCACATTTGTTTAATCTTTTCAGAAATACAAATGTACACAGAAGAAGATGTGTGGTCCGAAATTGAATTCTCGGTACAGAAAATTATTGGTTTTTTTCAATTTTCTTACAGTTCTCTCAGGTTCAGAAAGCCTATTTAAGTTTGCATGGAAACCTTTCAATGTATTTTTTAAGTTTTATTCTCTGTTTTCTAACAAGATTTCCAAACAGATTAGCTAAATGAGCCATTTCTGATCAAGCTTATCAAAGCTGTCTGCCTGAATATTTTCCCGTGAAATGTCAACCATGTCCTAAGGCTTGAAAATTTCCCGCATTTTAAGAGCCATTTCTAACATCGTTAAGGTGTAAAGCATACTAGCCTGAAATATTTGGCCTTACTGATCTTTTTCTGAACCCTTTTAAAAAGTATCTCATGGCTTGAGATTGCTAATTCTTGCAGGTTTCAAATATATAGCCTGAAGAACTCTTTCAAAGTAACCTTTTTAAGACCAAAATCTGATATCCTTACCTTTCAAATATTTTTAGCGTCCAGAGACAAAAACACGGAACCCTACTGAAATTAGATATATGAAACAAAGCCAGCGCCTTTCTCTCTTAACTATTTTCTTGCTAACAAGTTTGCATATTTTTCAGATCCAAATATTGCTTGGTTATTATCTGGACATCCAGAGTCGTGCAACTCGGCAGCAGGCTCTGTCTCCGTTTCCAAACACGGAAGGGTAAGTTTTAATATCATTTTGAAGTATCTTTCCACTGGATAGGAAACTGTCTTGATTTTGCTTTGAATATCAAATCTATCATTCTTTAATAAGTTTCTGAATATTATTACAGCATATCATACCAGATTGAAAGCATATTTTTTGGACCATATTTTTTTGATCATTCGATAAACTTGCTTTGTATTATCATTGGCTTTGTATTTTTTGGTGGAATATTATATTTTCAACATATATGTTAGCATTTATCGCACCCAGTAAGGTTGATGGTTTTTTTTTGTTTTGCAGCGAGATAAATTCATTTTTTGTTAGCAAGAAAAAAGCGAAATCTTCAAAGGTTTGTTCGCTTTTCTTTATTCATGTTTAGGTTTATTTTATGCCTACTTGTGATGGTAGTTTCTCAAAGATAAAAGCAGCTTATTTTTTCTCTGCCGAGTTGGTACGTGGAACGATGTATGTTTTCATGCTTAAAATTTGTTGGCAGTTAGGCCTTTTTGTTGTGAATTAGTCATAAAAAAGGTTACGGCTCTTGCACAATCAATCATAGATAGAATTGGAGTCGAGTTAGAGTAAAAGAATAGTGTTTGCGAGAATAATCAATGGAATTGAAGTTCGAGTGCTGGGTTGAACTACTACGCTATGCTTGTAAATATACGCTGTATATTGGTGTGAATTCTCTTCGATTGTGTTATGCTGCAACCTATTATTACAACACTGTTCTCGATGTCTTCTAGTCCCCTTCTCTATTTCATGCACATCTCTAAAATTAGAGTGACTCGCGCAAAATAGCGTAAGGTTTAGGTAATGGAAAGAAAAGGTTTAGGTATTTCATTTTTTGCAGTACCCACTGTTCCGGTTCGAGGGCTCATCATCAGCCATTGCAATGAGTAGTTATATCAAAGACCAGGGACAGGATTTGGTATCCTCGGTGAGCCAAATTTATGTTAATTATTCCTTCAAAAAAACTTTTCGTGATTTTCTTGTCTTGTTTTGATTTATCGCAAATACTAGGGTCAAAACAGTTCAGCTCCCTTTTCCTCAATTTATTTAACTTGCTGGTTAGATATAACCAACGGATGCCGTTAATTTGCCTACCATTGTACCAAAATTCAAATTATAATTTTTTTGCTGCTTAAAAAATTGCCTACCATTTAGTTGATAAAAAAGCAGTAATTCGAAGTTTGCTTTGTCACTGAAAGTAATTTCCTCTTTCAATGTTTATTTAATAACTGCAAATAATTTTCCTAGTAACGAAATTTGTCATCACTAACTTTGCTTTTGGTTCTTTTGTCACCTAATATTATTTGTTCATGACAAATGATAAGTTTTTGTTTTTCCCATTTTTTGGATGGTAGGTTTTGACTCATCTTTTGTTGTATTTGTTTTCCCAGGTTACGTAAGGATATTTTATAAACTGTTTTGTTTTGGCTTGCAGATCCCCGACGATCCTTATGCAGATTCTCTCCTCTCGAGCAAATGTCAACTTCTCTGTAAACCATCAGCTTCCAATGTAACTGGCAAGTAGCAAAACTAAAAGCGTTTTTATTTATAACCCCTTATTTAATTGTCGCTATTTAATTGTCCTTAATACTGCACATGTGAAAGTGTTTGTACCTTAACATCTCTTATTGACAATTTCTCATCATGTTGGGAATTTCTAAAAACATACAATAATTCATAATATATACACATTAACAAGTCACTCGTGCCTTTTGTACCAAACGGATGTTTCCATTGCTACACAAACATTTTTAGATGTATAGAATATTTATTAGTAGATTGTTAAAACTGTATTGTTAAAACTTAATTTTGATCCGTAATAATTTTTGCCTTGTTGTCGCTTGTCGTAAACTTCGTTCGTTTTGTTTTTTAGTTCTTTTTATTCCTGTCATGACATTTATTGGAGAAGTGGAGAGAATAACGTCATCAAAACTTGGGTACGTAATTACATAAAAATGTTGGTGCTACTTGAAGTTTTGTTGCTCTGCACCTTTTAAGGAATCGTTGATATTTTCCTTCCTTACATTTTGCTTTCTTTTATAAGTATTCTTATGAAATTTCATTGCGGAGCATAAAGTAGGTTTGTTATTCACGGATTCTCTTAATTGAAACTTGATTTGTTGTTTTGTGAATTGCTCAATGTCATTTGTGACTGCTTCTTCGTCAGTGTTTACTTTGTCAATCCAAATATAAATTTTAAGATTCATACACAGAATGTCTCTTTAATTATTCACATGATAGAAAAACTTTGCATTCTTCGCTGTATCGCAGTTATGTTTACTGCTGCTCTTAATTCTGCTTATATTTGGAAGAACAACATTTTTTAGATAACATGTTTGTCCTTTTTGTGCCAAAGAAGGTCTTGTCTACTTGTCTGTAACCTGATCTAATTTTTTGGCAGGGTCGAAGGAGTACTTTATCATTCAATAACTGATTTCGTCAAAAAGGAATTCCTAAATCAAGTTCTTTATGCTGTTATGGAAAAAACAAAAGTTGCAACACGTGGTAATTTAATTTTAACTCCTAATTTTACGGACCGTTCCGTTTTGGACAATAATACAATCCCTGGATTTATCGAGTGTTTAATAACTTTATACTGAGAGAAAAAAGTGTAATCAAGTCTCTGATATTCACAGATATTTTCAGAAATTACAATTTTTGTAGCTTCACTGCCCTGAGAAGCTACTTTGCCTGTTTTTGTATTCATGAAAGTCTTTAATTCAATCTTTATATTACCTTCTCTTCGTGTTTTCTTGTTATTGAAATTGTTATAAAACTCTTCAGAAGACTAGTTTTCAATAAATTTTCAAATATTAACAGCTTTTTAATGAAAATGACCAATTTAAATGTGCAAAATCTTTTTGGAAGCTTTTTTTAAAAAAATCCTCATGACAAGTCAAAAGATGGATTGTGCTGATATAGGCCATCTCATTTTGTTAATCATGTGCTATCCTGAAAAAATTATATTCATTTAATAATCGCTACTACAAAGGAAGATCGCTTTACTTCACATTATTATTTCAATTACTTTGCACTGGTAGCCATTAATTCATGGCTGCCAAAACTCGAAACCAACACCGATGGCCAAATGCAATGCATGGGACGTAATGAATCGCGTCCTTCTTTCACAAAGAGACAGTCAAGCTAATTCAAATTCTTTTTGTTGACAATCTCGTTATCGTCTTGCGAATTCTTTAACTTCCAATCTGGAATAAAGCGGAATTTGTCCCAAACTGCATTTTTGTTGTTGTGTTTATAGGACTAGATGCATTAAAGAATCTTACCGACCAAGCGACCCAGAATACCCTTCGAATCGACAGGCCATTGCTAAAGGTTTGTCTTTTCATATACATTTTTGTTCTCGTTCTTCTGGGCCTTATGTTCTCAGTTTATAAACTTTCTATAAAAAGATTTCATTACATATTCTCTGATTAACTGTTGAAGAATCAATTTATACGATTTCTTTATAAGCTTTATATTTGATACTAGATATTCATATACGAATTTTAGGCCTTTATTGTTATTTGAACCATTGCTCAACGTATTTTGGAGCAGTTGAAAGGTACAATGTTGTTTAATGTGCAGGTTTTCTTTACCGTACTAAAGAAAGTTTTTATTGCTTTTGAGCTTTTCAGTCGATAAACATTTATTTACACTAGTTAGTAATTCTTTAAGGTTTTACAATTTCCACGAAAGTCCCATTATTAATGTCAATTTTATTGGGACGTTTTGAAAATTAACTTGTTTTTTTACACGAATAAACAAGTGGTAATTTTTGTTGAACAAGTTTTCTTGATAATTTATCTGCTGATTTACACATAGGCCACAGTGTCCATATACAATGTAGTGGAAGAGCTCTCCTCTTTGATGAAATCACTTCCTCTTTACACCACCGAATTCTTGGAAATAATTGTGCAAGTTATTGGAAAATATCTATTGTCTTGTAAAGAGGCATATAAAGGTATGTCTCGATGCAGTATTTTTAACTGTAAAAACATAATACTTCTTTCATTACAATTTTTCTATGACCTTTTTAGGTTCTCGATATCTTTCAAGCTTTGAGTTTTTGTGTATCATTTTCTCCAGTCTGAGATTTGCAGCGAATCAATACGTTCATTGAAGGGCTCAACGATAATTCCATGTTGCAGAACATTACAAAATATTATTTTTAGAATCTGTCTTTTTTTATGCTGGTATTCAATAATGATGGAAAATTGGCTTTGAAAAAGCAAACATTTTGAAAAATCTTAACAAAGCTTTTCGCCTGGCACTCTTCAGAGTATGAAACGTTTCCAGTCTATAGTCGCTTTTTCGCTTCATCTTGAAATGGTTTTGTACAGAAAGCTTGTTCCGTGTTAAGGGAAATGATTGTCTGATTCTAAAGAAAGGAAGAAGATTATTTCTGAAAAGTGCTAGACGAAAAGCTTTAGTAACATGTTTCAAAATGTTTGCTTTTTTCATAGCCATTTTTAAATTCTATACCACGAAAAGAAAGGTAGAAAAACAATTTTAAAATGCCAAGGGATGTACAGGGGCCTTACAAGTTTATTGCAAAAGTATTTTTTGAGGATAGAATGACCTTTATTTCCCGTGTAGCAACTTAATATGATACACTCAATTTTGGCATTGTAGTCGACTATATTGCCCAGGCAATTTAACGTATGTGTTTTTATTTATAGGTCTTGTGTTAAGGGAAGAAGCTGGAAAGCCATCAAGAATATTTAGTGCTTCTTGGGCAAGAGACGAAGATATAAACAGATACCTCAAATCTTTGCCAAACTGGCTTAATCTTCAGGAAGAAAGAACGAAGGGAAAGATGCTTGTATGTAATGGCTATTATCATGATAAATTTGATTTAATGAAAATGGAAAATTAACATGATATAAATTTTGAAACTTTGTTTGGTGCACATGTCTGCAGTAAACTATATATGCTTTTTCGTTTCATCTTGAAATTTTCTGGATGGAAAGCTTGTTATGTAGTAAATTTTGCTATGAACATGTTTGGTCAGTCATCGTATTGCAAAACTTGTTGTTCTTTGAATTTTCTTTGATAAGAATTTTATAGTTGGTGTCTACCCAATTTTAAGATTTGAAATAAATCGCTCTCAATAAAAAACTGGCTAAAAATATTGTTTACTTAGCTTTTACTGTTACTGCAAATTCGAAGAATCCCTCACCTGCTTTGGCATATTGTTTAGTTTACATTCCATTTTTGAAGAATTTTTGGCAGCACAAAATTTGAATATGGCGTTGAAAAAGAAAATATTTTACAACATGACTAAAGCTTTTCGTCTGACACGGTTCAGAATATAAAACGTCAAAATTAGGGCCGAGAAAATATACCCAGTTATGTTGTGAAATGCTTGCTTTTTTCAAAGCCAATTCCAAATTTCAAACTGTCAGCCCTCAAATAAATTCATTGTGATACATCAGTCAATTGTTGTGTAATCATCTAAATTGACTACTTCTGTAAGAACCCAATTTTACGATCGCATTTGACAAAAAAAGATTTTCTCTAAGTTTGGTTGTTTGTCTTACTAGTCCAATTTGTGTTTTACAGCTTCTAGACGAAGACATGGAGTCGGTTAGATTCAGAAACGCGCAGGTAATATCTTCATTTTCTTCCTTGAATTTTGTTTAAATCTATTATTTATAGTTTTTGTATTATTGTAGAAGTTAGGCTAAAAATGAGACATGTTCACTGTTACTCCGAGTTTTGTGCTCACGCTACTATACCGACTGATTTGTGCTACTGTGCTACTGTAAAGCAGTATTCTTATTCTATATATATTTATTCTAGGTGAAGAATTGTAAAATGAATGAAATAAAGTTTATAAAGAGCTTTGGTGAAGCTCTTAATCAAATGTTGAAAATTATTGTAAAATACAGGGTGCTTTTTTTAGTGCGACTTGCCCTGAAGGGGGGGGGGGTCGATTGGTCAAATTATAACGGTAAGCGTGTTATTCGGAGAAGAAGAATAAGTTGTTTCATATCTCTAAGGTGTTTCATAAAATCTCTTGAGTTTTCAAAATGTTTGCAAGATATTGTGCATGCCGGTAGCAAATATTAATGGCACTACAGCTAAAGCTGGCAATATAAATATAAGTTTGAAAAATAAATTGCTTTAAATTGTATTCGGTAAGTCAGGGCCTTATACATTATTAAGACTTCCACGATCTTCGACATTTCAAGATTTCAAAGGTTGATTTCGAAGAAGCCCCGTTTGTCATACTGCTATCAGAGAAGCCAAATAGCAAATGTTATGTAATTTTTGCGTGTTTTTGTTGTTTTAATGTGATCTCAAGGCCATGTTACAGGTCAAATATTTTCATCAGATCTTCATCAGATGTTATTCTTGTTCAATTTAACGTATTCTTATCGTAACGTATCTGACGAATGTCGTTTTGAAAATATGACCGTGTAACAGGGTTTTAAACGTTTGATATATTTCTCATTAGCAAACAGACAAGATTCTTGGGACCTTGAAAAGGGGTGCGATAGCAAAAAATGAGGTTATTCTGGATATCGGTGATCTGAAATCGCTTGTGAGTCTGCAAGAAAGCCTTGTAAGTGCAATTTATTGCTTCCTCGTAATTAAATATTTCTGTGGATTCTATGGTTTACATTTTAAACTCTTGTATTTCTTTCATTACTGCAAACGATTTTAGTAAAGAGATCCATCGTCTCATGTTTGATTTGAATTTTTCCCACAAGAGTTGCTTTGGCATGAAAGTTTGGTTTTTGGATTATCATGGATGTGTGTCTCCGTAGGATCTGATATGATATTTATCCTTTCAGATCAATTTTAGTATCAGTTGTTTCCATCGGTGGTTCTTTGTTCTCAATCTTTTGGTGGTACAAAATATGAAAATGGCTTTGAAAGAAACAAACAATTGAGTAAACTAAAGCTTTTCGTCTGACACTTTTCAGAGTTTAAAACGTCAGAACATAGATCGAAAACTCTACGCTAGGAAATATATACACCCAGTTGTGGATTGAAATAGGCCAATCAGTGCCGCTTGCCTATTAAGAATGTTCACCTTAGGACTCCATTGATCACATACCATCCAATTCTTTTATTCGAAGTTCTCTGTATACTGACAAAGGGGAAGCACTTATACAAAGCCATAGATGTTGAGAAGGGGGGATAGAGTGAAATGAACATGTTTTGCTCAGGAGGCTGTTGACAACAAAACTTTTCTAGTCAAAAACTCTTTGATGTACCTATATCCTCCATATTAAATTTGCCCTTTATATCAAATCGGTCTCATTATGAACTCATCTTATCAAAGGAATTGTTTGACGTAATTAATCGATATAGCTCCAGTTGGCCTCAAAAGCATGTTATTGGAGGCGTATTCAAGCCGAGGAGCTTATTTCAGCGTAGGGCTTATCCTAGCATGCATTGACAAGATAAGCTTAGACCCAGGTCAATGCAGGATATCGCATGATAATTTAGAGGATAGTTCGGATCTTTGTTTACCGTTGGCTCGTCAAACACTGCTGTATCGTCGTCAATTGGAGTAAACAAATATCAAGCACTTCTTATATCGTCAGCATTTTCTTTACCTTGTCATTTTGCAAAAAGGAATTCTGTTATGAACACTCACATGGGGCTATTCTTGCTTTTAAAGGTTTTGAGAAAAATTCGTATTGATGGAAATAGATAAGTCAAGGGGCTAAGTTCGAAATTGATGTGTATATTTATAGAAAGGGGCACAAAAAGGGGGTATAAGGGAAAGTGTTTTCTCTAGCGTCTCGAAAGCAGTAGAAGGATCTAAATTGCAAGTAATGACAATGGCAGACGAAGCAATAAGAGCAGTTGTTATCCCAAACATATAGATCGCTGAAACAAAAGGGTGGGGGAGGCTTCATCTCGTTAGTTAGCCTACTTTGAAGGCTCCTCCTTAAGTATTCTGCTTCGACTTGTCTTTAAATAATGTTATTGTTATTGTTGTTGCGTTCTTTAGTTGATTTGTTTATAATTTATATAACTAACTAGCTTTTTTAGAGATATAGTAGAATGTGAATTAAATCAAAATCAAATCAAAAATCAAATCAAATCAAACAGTGTTCATTTGTTGGACTTCCATTGAAGCCAACGGGAAGGGGGGAGGCACTGTAATGTTTTTCTTCAAGGTTGAATTGATTTTTACAGAAGATCTTGCAAAACCTATTCGTTCAATGATGCAAATTTAATGACCACTAGGTCCTCGTATTTCTCAGTAATTAATTCCCATATATCAATGTCCCTTTTATTTTCTATGAAGATATGTTCTTACAAATGCGTCCAATTTTCATTTTCTGTTTAGTGCATCCAACTTATGTATTTGTTTCGATATTGTTTAATTGCAGGATTGGTTTACGAGAAAGCTGCAAGAATTCATCGTTAAATTGTCTGCAAAAGCAACTACAATTCAAGTCGATGGATCTGATTCGCTAGGGGACCTCCTTGCTGTAAGTAGGCCATTTATTTATGGGAGATTTGAACTGGTAATTAGGCATTTGTAGCCTTTCGTGCCGAAGAGGAAATATAAGTCAATTGTTTTTAAAAGTTATATATTAGCAACAAAAGTAATGGCCCATCGCTATTCTTCCATTTGTATTGGTCCTCTTTACTGTTAATCTTTCCTTTATTGTAATATTCAATGGATGGTCTCTTCACAGCGTTATTTTTTTACCAACCATTGATACTTCGTGTAGTTTACAATAAGAGAATAGTGGAAAGAGACTGTTTTTGAGTTAAATTTTAAATATCTGAAACAACATTAAATTAATTCCAATAATTGGACAACAATTCCTGCTTTACTAGTCAAATAGTGCTTGATGCCGTAAAACGCACAAATTATTATATGATAAATCTTACTCCTCGAATGTTTATCCGCTAAGCTTTCAAGACTATTTACTGACAAGTTTATTGATTAGCAATGTTGTCAACATTTGTTTATCAATGTTTCCATATTCAGAATATTTTTTAAACGTTATTTTCCAAACGCAAAACGAGATTCTGATACTTTATTATATACTTGCTGATGCATCTTTTTTTATCCAGCAACTGCCACCCATACCTCAAGATATTCTCAGGTATTTTTGTTACTGCTCGTGGTATTACCAAAATCATGTCTCTCTAATTTAGTACCTTATGTTTGCCAATTTAGTTATTTTCAACTATTTCAATAGAATGGTGTGCTTTTAAAAAATTACGAGAATTTTCTTTTTTAAATTTTAAAATTACTGGAACCTTAGTTATCTTTGAACGTCATGTGATTTTATTGAATATTGTGCATAGTCAAAGGACCGATTATCATTTCCAAAATGATTTGACGATTCACGTTTTTAAATTGGGTACCTATAATAAAATCATTCTACCTTCGGAAGTTAATTTCATTATGTCCTTAAATTAGCTTATATGATTCTGAAATAACAAATAGTTCCAGCTTCTAATTACTTCCGGAAAGTGTACCGAGATGATACTGTAGACCCCAATTGAGACTACTTCCATTGTTGCTTGGAAAGATATGACCAATTCCGCGTGTGGCAGTGAACGAAGTTTTGCATCTTTGGGCCTAAATAGAGTGTAGGGCCTAAACACGGTCAACGGGCGCCAAGAAAAAATATTGAAAGCAAAATAATTTTAGCGTCACACCCAAATTCCGCCATATTTTCATCCTTTTGTGAAGAAAGTTTTCAGAAGTAAAAATAAATTGACAACTAAAGAGTATTGTTCGGAGGAAAGATAAACACTTTTCTGGACTCTTGTTAAAATCTTGTGACTTTGTCGGGAGTTGACAATTTTGGAAGGCAGACTTTCCTTTTTGCAAATATTAGCATGTCAATTTTCATTATTTTTGCAAATAATAAAAATTTCGATCACTTAGGTCTTTAGAAGCGCTGACCCTCGAATTCCAAGATCTTGCCGACACGTGCCTTTTGGTTCTGCATTTGGAAATCCAGTGCCATTGCCTCTATTACCTCATACCCGCAACGAGGCAGGTATGTAAGATATTCAATATCGTTGTAGCAGAAGCAGAAGCTACATGAAACTTTCATGTCGTAGCTGCTTGGCTGCAGTTGTATAGTGCCCTTGTATTTATGCTGAAATGTTGCATTTATTCTATAAATATCTAAAAGGTCACAGCTAAAGGGTACAAGTTCTCAAAGGAGCATTTTTCAGTTGACAATGGAGGCAAATGCTCACTATATTTTACAAATTTTTTTAAAGAATCAGATAATTTATGCCGAAGCTCGATGTCTTTAGTTTTTGGATAACTTGAGGTTCGGGTACTTCTTGATTTTATATTTTAATGTTGATTTTTCTAAAGCTGCATTCAGGTGTTTCGAAAAAAACTAAATATACGATTCGTATTACATTTTTAACATGTGTGAAGATTTTCAAAAAAATATCTCGCGATCTACTCATTTTTACCAAATTGTGCCTCCGTGTTCTGATAAAAGTGTTTTCTTATATAAAGATTAATGTACTTGTTCTTTAGTCTGCAGCTTCTGTTTTTCTGTACAATGTACTTGCCTAGTTTTATTTACGTTTGTATTTTTCACCTTCCTCGGGTAGTCTGTGGCATCATAGCCCGCTTATTGTATTTGGTGTCTATTGTGCCAATCAAATGCAAGGTGTTTGCCTGTTTTGATTTTAAGTTGAGTCGCAACTATATTTTTATTGTCAGCCGGATTTCAAAAGTATTGCGGGAGGCCTAAATTAAGACGCAGCCACCAAGAACGAAACTTTTATTATCTCCGATAGTGGTCTTTGCCTCTTCTTGTATTCGTGCTTTCTCACGCTGGGGAGTACAACGTTGTTATTGTGCACATCTGTTTTGTTTCGTTTTGTTGTGAATCTATTTTGCTCGAAAAATTAAGGAAAGCACAGTTGCTTCAGCATCGTCGCCACTACGCCACTGTTGTGATACACCTGTGTTACCAGTTGGAATTTTTCTGCTTCTATTTGCTTTCAATTGAAAGATTTTGTTTATTCCCAATCTTTTTTGCAACGCTTGCATCTTTTAAGTGTAATTTCTTGTAATTAATTTGCATTCCAGTCAACCTATGTTTGCTCAATGGACGCCGTCGAAGTTGATCCTCTAGTTCCACAGCTGACGAAGGATTTGCGAGACATCGAGGAAATCTGTTCAGCTTCGCTGTCACCTTTTAAATTAAAGTAAACTATCCTTATTCTTTCTTCAATTCCATTCTTATATTCACTGAATATTGCATCTAAAATTATTTTGCTACATACACTCATTTTAATAACAAACGTCTTCAGGAAACCGAGCAAAAAGTGGACAATAAAATTGATAAACCATAGTACTTGTCTTTCTCAACATTAGACACTGTCAAAAATGTTTTTGGGCGATTTGTTTCCTATTTCGGGATAGATTGGTATTGATGACAGAGGTAACAACTTCTTCCACCTGATGAGGTTTTCTGTTTACGCTTTTTATATTACGTTTTTGTGTTTCTATAAAATGAGCTCTTGGTATTTGAAGAACCTTTGAGAAACTTTATCACACAAAAAAGAAGAGTTAAGAAACTGTGTAATAATTTTGAGCTTAGTTTCATATAAAAGGTGCGTGTGATATGACAGGATTAAATACAGGAACTATACGCTTGGGCTTCTCTGCTGTTTTCAAAGTGGATCCTGCAACGTAAAAAAAAAATAAATCTACCAATGTCCTATAAAATTATGTATGAAAAATGGACATTAAATCAAGGAATATACATTAAAAGCCTTACATCAACCTTTTTAACATAAAACTTGAGTAAAACGCTGTTCATAAGCAAAGAATGACTAATAATGATGACTTTTAATTAAATTCCTAGTTATAAAGAATGACTTAGTTTGTCGTATGTCAACAGGCAGTTTATTGGAGTTTTTTAGATTTGCCTGCATACTCGGTTTTAATTTTGGGTACTAATTCAATTTTATCAAGATGGTGGTGTACTTGAAAGGTTTTGTTGCCTGGTAATCAACAACTGAAGCCAGATTTCAGATCTTTATTGATAAGATTATATGTCTAAACCGTAATCAAGAAATCCGCAATATCTGCAGGGGACACCTACAAAAAGCTTGTTAACTTCATTTGCACCAAAGCTCTCTGTTTAAAGTATTTTTGGAGCAAATGTGTTTCCCAGACACCTTATAACTTTAATCTCTAAACAAGGGAGATCTTCCTAAAACGGACACCTAAGATGAGCGGGCACTTCCAAAAAAATTGACAGCTTCATACCTCTGACGCCTCCAAAAAGCAGAACCCTCCAAACATGGAAAATAAATTTTGTCCTAACATATTTTACCTATAGTTAAACCTTGCACAATTAGTCTCCAGACCCCTCCGTTCTACTTAATCCATCAAGTGATTCTACTGACTTCCTATGCAGGTTTTGCAGAAATATTGAAGTTTAACACTTTTATATATTCTCATAAAATTTTACAAGTCGATGCCACAGGGAGTATGGAAATACATAGCAACCCTGTGACCATTAAATTAAACATGTTTACTTGAAATTAGAGTGACATCAAATGTTACAAATTACATGTTACAGATTACTGATAGCAAAACAAACACTTACAATTTGGCAGTTAAAACAAATGCAAAATACATTGACAAAAACAAAACAAGAATAATGAGAGACAAATTACATAGGAGAGAAGATTTCTAAAACTTCTTAATTAAGTCCTTCAGAGGTCGGAATGTATTTTAATGTTGCCTGGAGAATTTTTTTATTTGAGTTCAAAGATAATTTTTCATGACCATGAAGATAATTTTTGGTAAAACATTTTGTTCCTATCTCAAAATATCGCGTAGCATGCCCATTTGTTTTTCAAAAGTTTAAATGTTTTTGCAAAAAATGTTTAATTGTCTAAATGTTTTTTTGAGCTTTAGACTTTCTACAATAACGTAACATTTTGGTCAGATTGATCCTTAGCTAATGCCATATCGTATTGTCATGACAGTTGACAAAAAGTATTGCCGTTTTTCAGATATCTGTTTGAGGGCATTGGTTACCTATTGGCATCTATCATCGTATCAAGTACTGCTTACATAAAGAAGATCAATAGAAATGGCGTCAAGAAAATGTGAGTAATCTTTTCTTTGATCCGTTGTATGTGTCTGTAAAGTTACACAAATCTTGTTTGGTGTACCAAAACTTGGCAAGCTTTTAGTTGGGACGAGAGGCCTTGTTGCTGAATTCTGAAACCATTCTTTCTTTAATTTCCACTTGATAGTTCTCAGCCTGTTGTTATATTGTCAAGGTATATTGCAATGTCAAAATGTATTACACACGTTTCAAATGACTAAAAATCTAAAGTAAATACAGAAGTGATGGTTGCCTTATTTCGGTTTTCAAGTTATAGTTTGAATATCACAAGTATTCTAAGAATTACTTGGACTATTTTGTCTTAGGAGTCAAAATATATTCACCTTACAACAAGAGCTTGTAGATTTTATGAAGCCACGGGAACCTGATCTGGAAAACGCTAAGCAGTACATAGAGTTGCTGTTTCTAACCCCTGATGTAAGTATTGAATCACTGTGTTTTTTCAAAATCTGTGTTATTTTGAAAAGTGCTAAAATGAATTTGGCCGAGGGGCAATTCACTCTTGCAAATAGCGTACGAGATTTTACCTAAAACAAAAGGATTTCTAGGGATTTTCAGATAAAACAAAAGGGTTTTCACAAAAGGTGTTCGAGATTTTCTTGGAGTGATTTGCCCCTCGAATTTGGCTGCTGCTTATTCAGAAGCCATTAACCCATCCTTCAAAATAAGAACTTTATCATATATTCAAAGCATAAGAAACATTGGTACAGCATCTTGTCAGGGTCAAAAGAAGTAAGAAACCTCAAATGTTATTTATCAAACGTTTAATGTTTTTTTTGATTTTTCAAAATTGTTAGTCCAAGGCAGGGGCGGATATAGAATAAAATTGACGGTCGTACATAACACTACCCAGCAAGCGGTCCAGGGGGCCTCTCTCATGGTCAAGGGCGGAGCCTTGATGGGGGCCGCCCCCCCCTGGAACGATAGAAACTAGGTCTAACCTAAGGGCAAAATGCCCTAAAGTTTACCACTTCGATTATTTCAACTACTATCAATCAAAAAATTCATCATGCTCAAGAAAGTCATCTTGATGTTTGGCATAAAATATTATTTTCATGTCTTGTAAGTGTTTACTTTCTAAATGGGATTTGTCCTAATACAAATGGGACGAAGCAAGACCGATACACTTTGATCGATGAGACGCCTCAATTGGACGCCCTTCTTTTTAAGAGCGGAAGTGGCGACACAAACGAGGCTCGTAAGCCTTTTAGTAGTTTTGAAGGTGGCGACGAGACTGGGAATATCTCAAAGTTTAGCCAGCTCTGAAACGTTCAAATTGTTCAGTGAAACATTTTTGCCTGTAAAAGGTTTTCCAAATTTTCCAGCAAATCCAACGCGCAGTTAAAACAAAATATCTTGAGACTCAGAAATGTACACTTCCTGTGCATCTCTTCCGTATAGATAAAGAAAATTGGTATTCTTCTCATTCACAACTTCAAGCCTCATCCATTTTCTTCCCTCACCAGCAGTTGTGAGGCACATTAATCTAACATAGTGTTTACAGACTTTTCGTGCCGCACAAATATGTGAAAACTTGAACCTTGATTAGTGAAATTTGGTAAAATATTTGCATAACAAAGGGCCCGGCATATTTATGCGGCGCGGGCGACATGCTTAAAAATCATACTGTTCACGGTCTAGGATGGTCTTCTATATTGAATTAAATCGTGGCATTGGATGTGAGATCGACCAAGTTCGGTCCTGTGTTTATTGTGTAAAGAGAGTTAAATGTATTGACTGTAAGGAGGAAAATAGAAGATTGTGGTAAAAATGATTGCCTAATTTTAATGACTGAAGACGAAAACTAAATTCTGAAAATCTGACGGTCTTCTGTGCGACCTGTGCGACACCCTGAATCCGCCCCTGGCTCCATGCCTTCTAACTTCTTGCTAGAAATGTTAAAGAAACTCGCTAGGAACCTGTTTGTACTAAGATACTGTAAAAAGTTAAGGAACTCAAGTACCAGGATTTTTGCACACTGTTTACTTTGGACTTAACGAAAGCGAAACGATTCTTCCTAGCGGCCAGTTACTAGACGCTATTTGGAAAAGACGTTTTTGAGACTCTCTTATCAGTTCATTTGTTAATTTTTGTAAGGGTCAAAGTAATAATGCTATCAATCTTGGTCTCATTTATCTTGGTCACATATCTTATGATGGAATTCTCAAACCCTAAAAGCACATAGAACTTCATTAGAAGCTCGTGAATAACAAGATGTTTTTCCAAGCCTGCGGTGAGCCACATCTGTTTCTTTTATAAGCAAAGATTTTCTCGATGGCCATTATTATTTGTGGGCGTTTGTTGCTAAATCTGCTCACAGTGATCCCTAAATGAGATGCCAATCTGTTTCGTTTGCATGGTCAAGTAGAACCTCATGCGCAGTTTCGTATTGTTGCCAAATGATAAACATTTGATAAAAATAGTAAGTCAGCTGGTGCAACGTCATGTCTTGTGGCTAACCTTGCTGTGTACTCATTTTTTAATTATAAGACAATATTAGCGTAATAGAAAGATATTTTCGTATGATATTCCACTTTAAGTATGTTACATTTTGTAATGAACCACTTTACAAGGAATTTGCATGTAGAATGCCAGGAAAGCCAAAGACCTTTTAATACTTAAGACATAACCCCTAAGGAACTTTTCAATTTTGAATGTTTTTATCACTGCAAACAAGCAAGGAAAGGATTCCGGTTCCATTCATTTACAGCCAAAACCCACATAAAAGCTCACATTGATTGTGTTGCGCATGCACCAGGCTTTTCATACATTAGTCATTGCCCCTCTCCTTATTAAGTGCAAAGGTTAAGTCAAGTCAAAGCATGGAAGATTTGTTATGAAATTCGGACGTTTTTCTAGGATATGTTGGTCTTTATTCCAAACAGCCTATGTAGGGTTTCCATCAAAATCTTATCCAATTAATTTATAGCTTTCTCTCGAACATTTTCTCATCGGAGCGATGGCTTCCTTTCAACTCCTAGCACAGCAAATGCTGTTGTGCCAACGGGCTCAGTCATTCCTGCTATTTTGTTCAAATCATGCAACAGACTTCGCTTTATCTTCCTGTCATAAAACCGCTCTTTCTTCTCCTGCTAGAGATGGACACCAACTTATATCCCTTACATTTGTGGTGGTATTTATAAAGTAAGGATACCATTTCAGTATGAAGTATTGGTATTTCTTTTGCAAGAAAAAGCTTGAGTATTGTCCCATAGGCTTGTGCCAATTTTTACTTCCTTTTTTCCTACGCTGTGTTTTTCCTAATATGAAATATATCTTGCAGGGTTTGTTGAACAGTCTGGTTGAGCAAGGACCAGTATTGCAGGTTGAAGATTACATGAACGCCATTGAGCTGCTTTGTCGTAGTGAAATACCATTCGACAAGAATGCTTTAGAAGTAAGGAAACGTAAACTGAAGGAAATTATTAACGAGCGACGAGGAAATAAAAAATGATAAACTCACTGCTAATAAATTTGGAATAATATTATTGCACCATTTATACGTTATTTTCCGGAACTGAATCAATAAGAATTATAATAATTAATTTTTTTAATAATCTGCCAACCGTTTAGCAGAAGTAGACGCTATTTTGCAGGCCCCCATCACTTAGCATTTTCAAAGTGAAAATTTTCAATTTTTATGATAATTTTTAAGAAAGTTCATTGCATGGAAGTATTTGAATAGGTATTTAGTGTGCTCCTGCTCTTAACTGAAACGAAGAATTTGCAACCTCAGCAGATAGAACAGAACTAAAATAACCATTAATTTCTTGTTTAAGACAAGAATGGTGTTTTGGCCTTGATCGCCAACCTAGTACAGACACGAAGCCAAAATAACAAAATTGTCTATTGATTTTGTCCATAGATACAACCTTGGCCCCAAAATCGTAATTAGAACTACATAGCTATATTATCTTTCGTTTGCTGCCACTCTCGGCTGGTAGCACAGCCTGCTGAGCTCTTCAATATAGTGTTGTTGAATCAGTATGTCATTGTGGGAATACGATATCCAGCTTTTGCCCCAATAAAAAGCTTTTAAATGTATTTATGTTCACACAATTGCTTGTTAAAAAGCCATTAAGTTGGTTAAAATATTGATTTTTATTCTTTGCCGTATATTGAAGCTCGACGGTGAAAAATGTAACTGTTGGAATTCTTAGAATGTTGTTCTTTAAAAGGAGATCAAAGGCGATGTAAACAAGGTAGAAAGTAAAATTCCTGGGCTCCCCTTTTTCGATTTCCTTAACGTATTTTTCATTAATTTTTATCAAGTTATACGATGCTACAAACAGTTATGATGAAAAATGTCGAATGTAAGCAGCGTTTACACGCGACCGGTTTCTTCTGAAAGCATGTAAAAATGAGTACAGTTAGGCCTACCGTTTACAAAGGACCCGTGGAACCGTACCAAAATGGAATCAAGGAAAAAACCTAGGAAAAAAAGTTCCATTTGAACCGTTCCAAAAAGTTCTGCGTAAATGTGTGAAAGGGTTCCAAATTGGTACGGTTAGGAAAAAAGGCTTACAAAAGTCACCTTATCAATTTCTTTCATTATTAATTTATAGGCACCAAATATTTTCCCTACCTTGAATTTCTATTAGCTTTCCTTCCGCCTATCTAGAGACGGACTTACCAGGGAATATAGGTGTGCGGCATTCCCCCCTCCCCCTCCCTAAACATTTTGTGTTATGCGCTCAATTTGTCTTTGATCCGCTAAAAAAGATTTTCGGCAGTAAGCAGTGATCAAATAACGCCAAGATTTTTTGTTGATCTTCTTATCCACTTTACGTTAAAGATAGAATGTAATTGTAAAAGTGGGCGTTTCCGTAATTTTATAGGCACCTGATGGGCGTGGCACTTGAATCCAATCATTATCTATCGCTTTCCCGCCTTAATTATTGCCATTGAAATTGTTGTCCGTATCTTCTCTTGATCTTTTGACACAAATTCTGTCTCTATTTCAAACAGTATTGCAACTTTGTAACATTCTCAGTGAAGTACAGCAACGTTCAATGAAATATTCAAATCTTCCGGTCAATCAAAGATTTTGAACCTATGTTAGAGAAATTGCCAAGGAATTTCTGAACGGATCGAAGTTGAAAGCGTACATAAGGGCGTAGCAGCCATAGACAATTGTATATTAGACTTATATGAATATCATTGTCATGTAGTTTTCATTTGCTTATAAATATATTTTCAGTGCAGTTGATTTGAATTTCCATTTAAACTTGATTAATATAAATTGCGAGAATTTCCATATATAGCTCTGGATCTTTTTTCTCTTATTTTGCCTTTTTTGGTCACTAAAGAGTGTCAAATTATTGCGACATCAAAAAATCTTTTTTTAAGAAAATTTTATCTTGGACTACATTACATGAAAGAAAGCAATGAGATGTATCTAAATCTGCAAATCAATTTTGCTTTTTTTGGTAGCTATATTCCTCAGGATGGCCATAACTGTAAAGAGGGTGGGAGAGGTGTAAAGACGGTTTTGTCCATTGCGTTTTGTCAATTTGTCACCCTCTGCAAGTAGTTTTCAAAGTTGTCAATAAACAGTTTTCTACACAAACAATTTGTGCTAAAATATTATGATAACTTTTATTCTTGATAAAGTAACCTGTTGATGTTGTAGTAATGTTTTCATTTTCAAAACATTTCTTTACTGATATTCCTCAGAGAAACGAAATCCTAGCTTGGTGGGTAGTGAAACCGAAACTAGCACATTGAGAACAAATTAATTATATCTTCGTTGGCTTCCAGATTACAATCTTTACGATCTGTTTTTTCTTACTTTGGTGGATGGATGCAAAGAGTGTTTTGAAACGCTAAAGTCTTTTGCTGTGTTTTGCCATGCTGAGATTTCATAATCCTATAAAATTTATGAAATCTAGAATTTATAAAGAGAAGCTTGGCTTAAGTTCATGTCGTATGTGCCAACGAGGAGGTTATAGAGATTTTTTGTATTATTTTGGTGAATAAAATGACAGTAGATGTATTGAAGCCGTCTGCTAAAGCCTTTTATCCCAAGGAAAGCACTTTTAACCTTTCTTATTTGCCTGGATTTACACTGCGGAAAAGCTTAATTCAAATCTAACGTCGTACCATTTTGCCTCAGGTTAAGAAATGTCAATTAGATGGACGACTTTCGAAAAAGATAAGCGCAAATCTTTTACAAAGAAAGAACCAATTTTTTATTGAAATTCCAAAGCTCATTGTATAACATTTGAAATATATGTACGCTCCAACATAAATATTGCTACAGGCATCCAAAATTAATCCAGGTAGCTGGCCTACATTCACCATCATCTGCTCCAAAAAAAACATAAAAACATACGATATATAAAGTGACAACACTTGTTTGTTTCCATCTGCATTAGAGTCACGTCGCCGCGTATGGAATGATTCGATGCAATGACTGTGCAATGTTGCTCAAATGTTGTCCAGTTTGGCCACCATGTCGGCCGACAAATTCATTAAAAAATTTGTTGCTCGAATGTTTGAACATGCTCAAACATTTTTCGGCAACATTTGTTGCTCAGCTCTATGTTGTCCAGTTTGGCCACATTGTCGGGCAACAATTCACCTTAATTTACCATCTGAGAAACAATCAACATGCGCAGTGTTGTATTGCAAAACAATATCCTCAACTCGATTCAATCAAAATGGCCTGTCAAAATTTAAGCTTCGAAGTTGATTTTGCAGAATGGGAAGAAACCATGGAGTGGAAGAATAGTTCAGGAAGAATTTAAAGGTCTCGTCTGAAACAAGTCCAAGTGCAAGTTCTTGAAAACAACAAATCAGCCAAATGCTACTGCTTCTACGAGTGCTCAACCAAAGGGGGCTAAAAGCAACAGGATGGTGTTGTTCTGAGTCAAAATCAGCTTCCAGTGGCTGCAGCTTGCTTTCTTTCAGTCATATTTATCCAAACTTTTGAAACCACTTATCAATTCAAATTTGGCCCGCTGTTTTGAATACATCAGCAAAAGATGCTGCACGACAATGTTGCCCAGTTTGGCCACCATATTTCGACGACAAAAAAATCAACAAAATTTCAAGCAACATTTGTCGGGCAACAATGTTGCCCAGTTTGGCCAAGGCTTTATGAATTTGTGAATGTTGCTCAGTTTGGCCAAGGCTTTAAATATTAAGCCGATAAGACTGTCTTTAAACAAACATGTAGATTATACAACAACATGTTTTTAAGCAATATATAGAGTAAAAGTCATGTGATTAGTAATTAACGGCGCATGCGTATTATGTGACAGAAGAATGAACTTGTTACAGGGTAAAGTCCATCCGATAATTATGTTTAACAATTTTCTTTGTAATCTGATAATTTTCGGTACCTGATTTATTTAACAATAAAATCGAAAATTGCTTTGAAAAAACAAACATTTTATAACATATTGGCCATTTTCAAGTTCTGTACCGCCAAGAACTGTTAACAATAACCCTTTTTTATACTTATAGGTCCACTAACACATAATAATATCAAAAACATGAATAAATAATGAATAAAAGATAAATATATTATCAGATGTGTTTAAACTCATTATTATTGGAAACAGCCTATATTATTGTGACTACTAGTCTCTTATGTGCTTAACGACAATATTTTGTATTTTGATATTTTTAGGTCTTATCAACACACTTTACCTGATAAAGTTGGTCCTGTTAAATTTCTTTTCGATACTTTTAGGTGAATTTTGATTATTGCGGATGGACCTCCCCTTATATAAAAAGTCTGTGTGACTCCCCTGCGTTTTAAATACAGATTATTGTGTCTGTCCCTCCTTGAGCTTAAACATGTTTATATCAAATAAGATCCTCAATTTTATCAATGAATTCAATGCCTGAGCTTATTAACCATCTCAGACTCTTATTATCAATGACCTGTAATAGATTGATAAAAACGAACCCACGACTTTCTGCCGTCGCTTTTGCTTAAACTTAAACTCAATTGTTGTGAAATCTGAAAATGATGATTAAATGAAATTTAATCAGAGTTCATTTTACGAGGGGCTTTTGAGCGTTAACTAAATTGCATGAGATTGTTGTTATTACTATTTCGTTATGTTTTCTTGTGCCACGCTTCCTCGCGTTTTGCTTGTATCTGCTCTACTAGTTTATGGGCAATTCAGGGAATCTTTCGGCCTCCTGTGAATTTGATTTGTATAACAAGGGTAAGATGTGTGTTTCGTGGCGTTTTCATTCCCCTGGTTAATCTAGGGGTATTTAAGGTTTTGGCATAGCGTGGGTCTCATCTTGCTTGGTGAAGCCACAATACAACTAGGCTGTTTCATTGTATTTTCCCAGCCCTCTCTCCCTCATTTTGTTTCTTTATGTTAAATGCCTTTTCAGTATAACTTTGCGTGTTGAGTTTCTTTTATGGCATCGTTAAAACCTCTCATACCTTTAGGCATCTTTTATGCTTCTTAGAGTTTTCTGATGCTATTAGGTAGGCTTGGTGCATCGGCTATCAGTGGGGAAAAGAAGCTTTTCTTATCCATTCCCTCCCATTTATCAACCATATTTTGGGGTTATTGTGTAACTTCCCTTAGTAACCCCTATATGGTAGGTTGAGCGATTGGCGCCGATGCACCAACGGCCCAACTCGCTCTCGATGATGTGGGAACGTAGCCTCATGACTGACCTTTCTGATGTCTATGGCAGTTTTTCTGAGGGAGCTTTATGCCCTTTATGTTGGATTGGTATTCCCGAGTTAGTAAATTAATCTATCCCTGCAATCCCTGCGTGTCAAAAACCTCGGAATTGAGAATAGCGATAACGAGGTCAGCTTGTTTTTCGGCGGGAAACGGACGAACAGCTGACGCTAAAACCATGTCGTTCCAGAGTGTGCCCGTTCGCGGAGAGACCCCTTGATGCCAAGCAAAGGTAGGTTACCATAACTAACTTTTTTAGTATCACTTCTTCATCATAAGTTGCAAGACAGGAGGCAGAAATGAAAAGTAAGAGTGGGATAACAGTAAGAGAAATCATTGACTTTGAAAATGGCCTGCATCTTGAATTTTTGCAGATAGGCCTAAAAAAATTTACAAAATTGTTTGGATATGAGAACTGCCCTTTTGCAACGCTTTTAAAAATTTGCTCAAACGCTCTTTGAAATAGCAACGGGTGTAAAATTTCTATCTGAACATAATGATTTTTAGTTTTTAGATCATTTTTCAGTCATTAGTTTCTTCGGATTCGGATGTGGTAACGGATGACCAGGGGCAGTTTGGCCTATCTACAAAAATTCACCAAATTAACGAAAAGGGTTCATTATTAGCATTTACAAGGGGGCTCTACAACTCTGCCTGCTTCCTCCAATGATGGTATTTCAGAATGACTGTGACTCAGTTCCGAGTACAGCTTGTTGCTGTAGTTATGATGCAATGTCTCGAACATTGTTCGAGAGGTCAACCGGTACAAATTCCGTGGAAAAAAGTTGCCTTATTTTCAACTTTAAAAAATGGAAAGCAGTACGGTAAGTGTACCGTTCTTGAATGTCAAAATATCTTCTGTACATGTTTGTACCGTATACCCTGTTCTGTTTTCCATCCATACTGTGAAGAGAGGAAATCCATCTTAAGTATTGAAGATGTTCTGGTGCACATTTAATGTGCTAGGAAAAACACTTCTCTTACATACCATAAGTTTTGACTCTTTGGCCTAAGAATCAACCAAACTTGAGATTTTGAAAATGGCTTTGAAAAAAGCAAACATTTTACGACATACTAAAAGCTTTTTCGTCTGACACTCTCAGAGCATAGAACGTCAGGATAATTGGCAGAGCCCGGTCGTCCTTCCATCTAGCAGTTTTGGAGTTGATCTACATAGAAACGTAAAAGCCGCCATTGTGTTTTCTCTCTTGGACTCCATTGATAGTTTTATTTAGGCTCACGGCACTGATTGGTCAACCATACTGGTCTTGCGCTTGCGTTTTTCTGATTGGCCTATTTTGATCCACAACTGGGTATATATTTTCCATCGTGTTCTTTCGGAACCTTATTCTGACGTTTTATGCTCTGAGGAGTATCAGATGAAAAAGCTTTTAGTATGTCGTAAAATGTTTGCTTTTTTCAAAGCCATTTTCAAATTCTGTACCGCAAAAAAAATTTTCAAACTTAAGATTGTGCTACATGACATCTTGCTTTCTTGCAACTGAACTTGGAACCTGTCTCAAGAATTTGCAAACAACAACTGAATGATGATTTGGCAAAATACAATCTCTTTTGAACCCATAACATCCATGTAATATTTATTGCATAAATGTAATAAAACTTTACATGCATTTCTTTTTATAAAAGCTACTTGCAACACGAACATTTCCTTCAAGCATTTACATTCTTATGAAAGTTATATTTTTCATTATTATTTTATAGAATTATCATTTCCATTATAGACCGATACATGGAAATTTTTCCTGTCAGACTTACTAAACAGTTGAATCAATGCAAACAGTGCAAACACAAAATATGTTTGCACTGGTTATCAGGGATACCCGAGCACATTCTAGCGTTGGGGGCTGTAGAAAAGTGAGGAGGGGTCTCTTTACATAGTTTGCCACCATTATCTTTGACACCACAACCTTGATATCATACTAGCAAAAAAATGGGGGTGGGGGCACAGCCCATCCAGCCCCCTGCTCTGGTGGGTCTAGTTATAGTCACATCACATGAAGTAGTCACTTATAAACTGCACTGGAATCTACAAAACAATTTAACTATGCTCTGGACACTGTAAAAACTGGATAATAGTATCCAGTGGAAACTGGATAACTGGATACTATTGAGGCAAAATCTTATGAAAGGGTCATCGACTTTAATTCGATGTAATTATTTCTTGTGGTGACTAAAGTGGTTGACTGTAAGCTGTCATAAAAAGAAATGCATATATTCTTACTACTAATTTAAATATTCTGTACAAACTACTGTCAAATAGGTTTGGAATGTCCATATTTGTACCATTTAGTTTTGGCACATTATCAAAACTATTTTTTGCATTATTTATTTTCAAAAAACATTAACTAATTACTCTCAACCACTTATAGACAAAAACTTGTAAATATGTTTAATGATGAATGCTTAACTCTAGAAAACCATATAACTCTAAAAAGTCACAAAATTAAAAATACTATTTAAGGTACTACAACAAGAAGATAAATTTGCAAAAAAGACTAAAAATTTAAAACAATTATTATATAGCACGAAAAAATGATTTCAAGTGTTCTTTCCAGCTTTCATATTTTAGGCTATTTTGGTAATTATAAAGAGGATATAAAACCCTACTAAAAATATAAAACCTTCCAATTCAAAAAAATGATTATTAATTTATTTTACATTTGTTTCATTTCATTGTTTTATTTTACTAGCACATGATTTTGGAATAAACAACCATGAGATATTAGATAGCAAGAAAATTCGAACAAAAGTTGAATCAAGCCATTAAATCTTTATTACTTAGAATGAAATTTTTTGGCCTAAGGATTTCAAACCAAGGAAAAGGCCATGGTCGAGCTGATAACTTATTCTAGCAGGACCTTTTTAAAAATACTTGCCACATTCCAACAGTTGTAACCGTTCCAACACACAGCCCTTTCTGACCCCGATTTTCAGAACTGATAAGTTAAAACTAATTGCGTGTGCCCATAAACATTGTCCCATATTAACATCAAAACCTTTTCCAAAATCAATTTTATAAAAGTTATTGAAGACTATAAACATTGTCATTAAAGAAGATCTCAGAATTCAGCATCTTCGATAAATAATAGAAAACTGCACAGTCATTGTCAACTTCATAGATAATAAAAGCAATCGCCATCTTGATGCTGCTGATGATACGATCTCCTAGTATTTGAAATATTTCATTTGACAGCCCCAAAATCTCCGTTCCTACATTTCTATTTTTGAATTCACTTTCACAGTATCAACGTCCTGTTTTCTTTGATTGTAGATAACAAGTTTGAATCGAAGTTAATTCATGTTCCTTTAGTGAATTAATTCTTAATCTGTAAGATTCGCTATATCATCTTTCTTCGTTATACTTGTTATCCATTCATTAAAATGCGATACATCTATGTAATAGTCTTGATCCGTTCCGCAAATTTTTGGTCCGTGTGTTAATATGCCTGCTACCACGAACGGTCCGTCATTCAATTGGCAGAACAGTGGGCCACCAGAATCACCATCACAAGGTCCAATTTGTTTGCTAGGATCAGGACTCCGAGCGCAGACGATGTCCTGTCTCATCAGACAATGACCCATAAACTGCAGCTCCGAATATACCAAGCTTGACGATGCCATGCCATCGCTGCCTTTTCCCCATCCCGCCATCCAGCATTTTGATTTTTGTATAAGTTCTTTGACAGTATTTGAATCTGGCAAGCATATCGTCCGAATCTACAAACAAATTCGAAGCTTTTATCACAAGACAGGTCATGGTACTTTTTCATTAGAGTGAAAAAGTATTCAATCAGCCATGGTGAATGAACATGAATTAACTTCGATTCAAACTTCTTTTTGACTGACATTTTCATTGAGAAGAATCCCCCTTATCACCTAAGAAACTAAAGTCTGTTACAAATGCTCAAGGCCCGGATAGTTCGGTTTAGGATAGAGAGTATTGCTTTCTTGAGATGTAAACTGTGGCATGGATTCTCAAATGATGCTAAACAGTCATTGAATATTTACATCTTTAAAAAACGCATAAAGGAATGGAAGGGCGATGAATGCAGCTGCCGATTATGTAAAACTTTCGTAGCCCAGGTTTGGCACTCATATATTATACGCCTACTTTAAGGAAATTGATAATAATAATGATAATAATCATAATGATAAATAGCAAGAAAGTCGTGACAAAATAGCTACTCGCCGAGAATGACATTGACAGCTCCTCCCCAAGTTCCAAGACCGCCAGGTCATTCACTAGAGATCCAAAATACGCTGGATGGGTGTGAACTTTCCTTACAGCTACTGTTTTTGCGCTAGGGTCTTTGCTCCCTTCACCACCTACGTAAACTTGATATGAAATTCTTTCCATTGACTGAACACAATGTGCAGCCGTAAGCACCCATTTCTTTCCAATGAGTGCACCTCCGCACCGCAGTTCTCGGATGTTAGAAATTGAGTTCGTGTACTGCGATGCCACAAGCTAATGAAGTCAAATGAAACTATTTACCCTATCACTGTGACTACTATCGTTGTTAAAATCGTCATAAGTTCATCATTTCATAGACAAAGCTTGTTTTCTAAGTCAATGTAAAGTTAAACTATCTTATAGAATCTGTACAACGCTGAAGCTATTTATATAATTTGATACATCATGTTCCGAGGGAGAGTTGGGAAAAATTGAAAAAAAAATGTACATTTGGCATACGAAACCGGAATATTACGCCACTTTAGAGCAATGATTTATTTAATCTTAAATCGTTAGTTTACTTTAAAAGAACAGCCAATCAAAAGTAGATTTTCAGAAGTCTACCAGAGTAACTAAATCATACCTGAACAAGCCAAGGCATGAGCCCTCTGTGCGCATTTTCGCCACCAACAAAACGTTTTTGACGGTGGCCATACGGAATTGGTTGGAAATTGGTGTATCCACAATTTTTGTCTGTTGGTGAAAAATTTTCCAACATCAATATGGGTTGATTTATTCTAATCCTTACATTCATTTGTTAAAATATCAACTTTTGTTGACAAGAATTTTGTTACGATTCATGCCTATATAGTACTTTTTTCTGCTATAAAACTGTTTCTGTAATTGTTGAGGTGTTGTAAGAATTTATTCGGAAGGCGCAAATTGCAATTTTGTGCCCTTCAACCAATAGTTCAATACTCCAATATCTTTCTCCTATTCTGAGCATCTCCAATTTCCTCAATGTCATAATCGAATTAACTACATTCTATTTCATAAGAACCAGATCATTTTTGTAGGGGTTCAGTGTTCTTATTTTCTGGGTAATTAAAGGTACGGATGTTTTTAATGTTTTTATAGTCTCAAAAATGATTCTATGAATTGTTTCTAAGAAACAATACACTAATTTTTTTAATAAGAAACTGGCTATAAGAGATGAGTACTGGACAGTTAGAAAAAATTTAGAAACTTCAGTACTCGAAGCAAAAGAATTAAGAGAAACTATTAAATCGTGATGAAACTGAGAACAACGAAATCTTGTAAAATCCAAGAACAAGATTGCCCTATTGGCCTAGAACTTACGACACAAGGGATAAAAATATACTTCCCACATCTAAATACAGCATCAGAACGGAAGCAAATCTCTTGATGTGATAAAAAAGGTCACGAACATTTCATAGCATCATTCATGATATCATAATTAAGAAACTCTTAAGAAACAACGAGTATTGAAATTTCAAGAGAAACTGGATTACTCAACATTGACCTTTGTTCCTTGTAAAAAATTAGCACAATAGCCTGATAAAACCTGGTCGATTTCGAAAATTTACAAAAGCACATTGTTTTCTCTTCTTATTTCGCCCAAGGCTGGACATATTCTTGCTTTTTTTTTACTTTTTAGCAGATCGAGCCTTGTGTTCTTATTAAATATACAAACATAAAAAAGACTATTTACACACCGTTTTTGTTGTCGAGTTCTGCTGCCCATTCAATTTTAAACCCAGGGAAATTCTTGCGTCGATTGGATTTGAATGTTATTACTACGGAGTTGCTTTTGATGTTGAGCTCCTTCACAGTGTCCTTTCCACAAAAGGTCCCTATAATATTCTTCTGTCCATCCTTTATGATGAGATAGTCCTTCCTACGAAACATACACTCGATGTAAGTCATTTTTACATAGAGTTGGAGTCTTCCTCAAATGTGGTCAATGTTTGTATGCTTTAGAAGCCGAAAATTGGTAATTTGTATGATTTAAGACATAAACCTTTGATGAAAAGTTAGGTACCAAATATTTTGATGTGGAAAACAATCGATCGGCAGTCGATTGCGAACGATCACGTAGGCCTAACGTTAAGAAGACTGGATCCCATTGTCACCATCATATGAAATGACACTATTCATATGCAACTATAGCATGGAGGTGAATTCATTTATAGGCCTGCCAAAGGTTTTTATAGGCCACTAAGGAATATCAATGAGATGGACACCAAGACAATGTTAAATATTTTAATACCAACTAAAGTTAGATGTAGGGGCTTCTTAAATATGTCGAGTTCCATTCGAAACTCAGCTGTTTAATTTGCATAATTTTCATCATTTTTCCTGCTAATCGTATACCTTGAATATATGTTCCCTTTCTCCTACCCCGTGCTCGCTGCCACCTGCTTCCAGCCTCCAACCCCATAAATACCCTACTGATCACCCTACACCCCATTTCCCCCTTGCCATATATCAACCAGCCAAGTGCTTTTAATTCTTCTCTGTTTCACCAGTCACAATTTACCTTTCTATGGTTGTGATTTAATTTACCAAGCTATGGTTGTATTTTCATCAACCTTCCTCCCACAAAGACTATTAACGGCGTTTTCTTTTAACGGTGACCACAATCTTTCTATGTACTTAAATAATGTCCCGGGTTCATGCTTTGAATGGATTCTATATTAGTGTCTATTTAAGGAAAAAAGAAAAGGTCATCCAAAAATTAGGATTATACGTAACTTACACGGCCAATATTGAAGTATCAAATATTCAAACAAGTGAAAATAACCCAACAAGATCGTTATCAATAAAAAAGATTCTACAGTAAATGCCCACAAAGACTTACATTTTCAACAGACACTATGTTCTTGGGTTTCAGAAATGTTTCTGATGTACATGGTCAGTAAATCTTGGGTGTCTCGTGACAAAGATAAATCAGGGGCAATGCCCTTAAAAAACTTTGAGATGATATGTGAGGGTAAAATGAAAGTAAAAAAGCTGTTTCTAAATTCTTCGAGGATTCGCTGTATTAGTTTAATAACCTGCAAATCTCACCACAGCTCTTCACCACAAATCTCGTCAAAATTTGCCATTGTTCATCTTTTTGTAGTTTTTGTTTCATTACCTTGTTCTTAACACTTAAAAATGATTTGTGTGAATTTAGAAGTATTGAGGGTGATATCTTGACATTGCTTTTTTTCAGCATCGTTTAACGCCGAGCATTTTCACGCTGCTATGGAAACAGAGCCTATGCTCCAGATCTCTGCTTAGGCACGTAAGTGATAAATCAGCAATTCAGTTATTTAGATATTTGTTATGGCGTACGAAAGAGGGGTCTGGGGCAGGGTTAAAGCCCTGGCGGAAAACGTGATATTGGGGTACTGGTGCCGGTGTAGTATGCTAATCGGTCCCCCATGCAAAAGTGTCCCCTTTGAGGCGATAAGTATATGCGTTTCAGTAACCTTCGTGAAACGGGTAGCGTTTCAGTGACCAAGTGGTAATGGCGGAAGTGTATAGCGAAGCTTCGAGAAAAAGTTCAAGATGCTGATATATTCTAAAGTTCAAGATGACTGTTAAATTTACTGGAAATCCAAAAATATATTATTTATAATGCAAAGATTGCTTAGATTTCTTGCGGTAGATGATAATAGTAAGCCGAAATAGAAAGTTGATACGGTGAGTTTAGGCCCATCAGCTTGATTCGTGAAATCGTGGCAAAAACTGATGGTTTATTCACAAGAAACGCTCCCTTGTGTTTAAAATCAATTTTTTTACTCGTGCATACTTGATTGTAAAGAAAAGCTATGTACAAATCTAACATTAATTGCATATGAAAGGCGTGAATGTTGACATATAATTTATTCGTCCCTGCTCTGTTTGGCCTAAGCCTTGCTACAATTTGAATATATAGTAAACTTTATCGTGAATATCGACATTGTCTTTAATCATGCCCATTTAATAGTATTTTTTCCAAGATGCTGCTACTGAAAAGATATGGGGCTAGTGCCCCCTTGAAGCATGCATACATTAGACGGGGAAGATATTCTACCCCATGTTAAAAGGGACAGCCCCTCCATCAAACTTTATGACACCTCTGAAAAAAGTTATCAAAGTCTCTAGAATCAAGGTGGAATTTTTACATCCTTTCTTTTCAACTAAGAGACAAAGTAGGCAAAGTATTTAGATGTGTATATAAACTGTATACTTTTCAAGTTTAGGCATCTTCTATATCAATAAATGATCCAAATCCCCCTATTAATTTTTTTAAATTGAGGAAATTTTTGTCTGAAAACATTTTATCTTGAATATTCTGTACTGATATTTACAAGTATAAACATAAAATATTGCTAATTTTGTTTTGCTTAAGAGGTAATATTGTTCAGAATGTCTGCTTTTCAATTTGGATGTTCTTGACATTGGCAATTATTGTTCTTGGTTTTTCAAACACTCTCTATTGATGCTGAGCTGAGCATTTTCTTTTTCAAATAATACATCTTCTGAAAACTCTTACTCAATAAACTTAAACAAGACAACAATGGATGAGATGTTTCTTGTATAGTGTAAATTTGATATGACGATGTCATCATCATTAATAATATGTAAACACTACAACTGTCTTAGGGTTCACATTACTTTGATAGATGGAAAGAATACATTATTTTTGTTTCTTAAAATTTTTATATGGTTTAAACAATTGACAATCATGAAAAAAATTTCTTATTTGTTTTGTACAATTGTGGGGTCATAATGTTTACTGTATAATACCATGAGATTGTACTTTTTTGCTAGAATAAGCCTGACATGATCTCTGACTTAGCCCTCATTCACTAAGGGGTTTATTGCACAGCTCTTACACAATAGACATTTGTGTTCAGATTTTTTTGCATAAAAATGAGAAATAATAATTGAGAAAAAACAATAAAATCAGAGCTGTTTTTCTCAAAATGCATGTATTTATTGTCAGATTTATCAGACATATAAAGATTTTATGTAATATAAACTTTCAATGCTTTTCTTATTAATGCTTTCAGGTATTTGGCAGACCTTTTTCAGACCTTTTTTCAGACCTTTTTTCAGACCTTTTTTCAGACCTTTTTTCAGACCTTTGGGAGATCTTTGGTAAACCTTCTAACCAGTTCAGAGACTACAATGTTAGTTTAATTTTGTGGTTCTTAACTTTCATTAGCAAGACCTATTAAAAAAAACATATCAATAATATTCCTTATGGATATGATAAGAATAAATGCATATGAATATAAAATGCACAAAATCAACTGTGTTAGCCACATCAGGGGTAGGTATTACCTAGGCATTTCCCTGTTTGGCAAACAAATAACAGATTTCAATGCAAATAGGGGCATTACAAAGTTCAATATGGCCACTTAGCCTTTCAGTGTATCTTTCAGAAGAGGTAAAGGAAATTGTGGTGGTTTTGAAAAAAATAAAGGGAGTGAAGAGGTTTACAACTGATATTTCATACAAAGTCTCAATATAAAAAGATTAGTTACTTATTGGAGTGGAGACCATCCTACTGTAGGCATGGGGGCTGCAAATTTTTTATTTGGCACAAGGACCTTTGGAAGCTGTTCTGACTTTCTGGAGACAAGATGTTTCAGTAACAGATGTCTATAAATTGCAATTTTCCCTCAAATTTCAAGGGAAGGGGGGGGGGGGGTGGCTCTTTGGGTGAGATCAGATACCAGGATTCCGCATAGAAAATTTCCTATTAACGCAATTCTGCAAGGAAATTTTCGTTTTACCGCAATACCGAGCTTTCAAATTGAAAACTACCAAATATATCGTAGTCTGAGTTTAGATTCAGGCAAGTGAATTTCGATTAATTCCAACGATCAAATTTTATGTAAAACTGTTTTATGCACGATACAAGCATGCATAATATTGCCCCTAAATTGGAAAATTCGCAATATGTACACATCTCTTCAAATCACCATATATGAAACTTGACCCTTTTTTATCAAACTATCTAGCATTAGCATGTATTAATGGCGAATTGTATCTTGCAATTGCCCAATCAGAGACCCCTTACTGAAAGGTTTTATGTAAAGGTACAACTAGAATATCAACGACAAAGTTGGGTAGCAAAGGAGGGGACATATAAACTTCTTTGACAAAGAATTACATTCTTCCTTCTGATATCAAAGAGTCTGAGTAAAATGGGATTATTTTTCAACGTTAAAGTTGAAAACATTATCTCGCTATTGCTTACAAAGAATCAACGGAGATAAAGCTGGACACCTTCGCGCCTATAAATAGGCAACTGAAAACTCATCATAATGAAACTTCTTTTCGCTACGAGAAATTCCATACAATGGTGTATTTTGGTACAGGTCAATTCAAATACAAATTGGATGAGATTTGATTTTTTCCAGAACAACAAGACTAATGTTTGTTGATTGTCTTTAAAAGAAATCACAGTAATCATTTAACATAGCCCTCGTTGAATTTTATCAATTTTTCTTCATTTCAGAATTGAAGACAGATACTCCACTTTTTTCCCTTTAGAAAGAATCGGAGTATTAGCAATAAATCGAAGTTTAACCAAAAACGGAATACAAAAATGGAAACACAAAAACAAATTAATATTCAAGTCCAAAGTTTCAATTTCAAAATCTATCAAAACCTTGAAATAGCTTTCCGCCCTTGAATATTCATTTGAAGAGAAAAGTTGTATAAGTCACAGAATGTCGCCTCGTGTCGCAAGTAAATCGAGGAGGCATGATTAAGGAGATATATTTATCTATTAAAATTTGAGAAATAACTTCTTTTTGTTCATATACATAATAATGAAATGCTTTTATTCGACTCATAAAATGCCTTTTTGTAACTACAGAGACAAAAATTCAGCATTCAATGATTATTCAAATTTCATTAGATTTCATTTTCACATTAGTTCATAGAGAGGCTCATCTATGCTTGGGACTAAATATGCTAGTGCGGCTCTGTTATTAACCAGTGTAAGGAGTTAATACAATAATGCTAATATATAATCATATGGTAATTTACTTTATAGTTGTTCTTGTACAACCCAGGTTAAGACTTGAAAAAAACCCACCTTTTCTCCTTTTTTTAACAAAAAAGGATTTGGAGAATGATGGATCAGAAACTTAAATTAATTTGTTTAAAGTACATGACATGATTAAAGTATATGACAAGAGAGTGTTATGGAACTGGTTGGGACAGAATGAAACAATTTCCACACCTTTTTGCAGTCAAAAAGCGCCTTTTTAACCCCAGAAAGTAACTATTTTACAAGTAGGATGCCCTCAAGACTAATTTTTTGGTTACACAGAATAAAGTATAATAATTTCCTAAAATATTACCCTTTCCCAGAATTATCTCATCAGAATTCGGCGAAATACAAAATCAATTACACCGAGATGTCCCACCCACTCTTTCTCTGTCTCTGCCATTGGGAACTTTGCAGTGGAATGTATACCCAGGCTAAATTTTGTGTGCACCTTGAATCGCATTATAAGGCCATACGTCTGCTTACGGTAGCCAAGACCTAGATAGTGGATAGCATGGTCTCACATGAATATGAAACAATATATTGGTTTTACCTATTGATTTCGTTTGACATAACAAATACAGTGGAATCCCGATATAAGGATTTCTGAAGGGAACCAGAAAATAGTTTGTTATATCGGAAGTTCGTTAAACCAGGGGTTCATTGTATCAGGATTCCACTGTATGCTATGTTCATGTGTCAATAGTCCTACCTCTTCAGCTGTAATTTCCTCTCTTTATAAGATCTAAATAAAGTGTTCTACGTTTCCCTTAAATTTTTGCCATACAGTTATGAATAAACGTTACTTTGTTTCCATTCAATTTCCACGATATTTTCTACAATTCTTAATGTCGAAATTGCAAACTACAATTCTTAAGAATTTGATGGTAATTTCACTGAAGCAATAGTTATACCATTACAAATTTGAAGAAAGTCAATCATATTTTATTGATCCTATCAATAAGACATTTTGATGAATAATTTAACCAGAGCGATATTTCAATTATTGACCTCTTCCATAGATGTTTTGGATAGGGCAATCAGTTTTTAGGTAAATGTCCCCCTATTGTTTTATAGTGTTCTATAGAGGGGACACTTTTGCATAGTGTCGTTTTGCTATGCGTTTCGGTCCCCCCCCCCGGACACTTTCACATACAGTCTTGTTATGCAAAAGTGTCCCCTATTGTTTTGTAGAGGGGACACTTTTGCATAGTGTCGTTTTGCTATAAGTTTCGGTCCCCCCCGGACACTTTCGCATACAGTTTTGTTATGCAAAAGTGTCCCCCTATTGTTTTACAGAGGGGACACTTTTGCATAGTGTCGTTTTGCTATGCATTTCGGTCCCCCCGGACACTTTCGCATACATTTGTGTTATGCAAAAGTGTCCCCCTATTGTTTTGTAGAGGGGACACTTTTGCATAGTGTCGTTTTGCTATGCGTTTCGGTCCCCCCGGACACTTTCGCATACAGTTTTGTTATGCAAAAGTGTCCCCCTATTGTTTTATAGAGGGGACACTTTTGCATAGTGTCGTTTTGCTATGCATTTCGGTCCCCCCGGACACTTTCGCATACAGTTTTGTTATGCAAAAGTGTCCCCCTATTGTTTTATAGAGGGGACACTTTTGCATAGTGTCGTTTTGCTATGCGTTTCGGTCCCCCCGGACACTTTCGCATGGGGGGACCGAAACGCATATTACACCGGCATTGCCAGCGCATTCCAAAACGTCTCCGAAAAGTCTTCTTTTTAAGCAAACAGAGCTTTTCTTGAACGTTAGATTATTTGCTGTTAAGTATGATCAAGGACGCCTGCACCAGGGGGGGGAGCGGGGGCAGTGACCCCCTAGCCCTCGAGATATTGAGCACTTTTCTTGATTGTTTTGCCCTATTTCTAGGCGCTTTGCCCAAGCTGCCCCCTTCGAGTGCAAGTTTTCCCCGATAATGGTCTTTTTAAATTTCTGGGCAAATGAAAAAGATAGTGCCATCTTTTTCAAGACATCCTATCTGATCCCAGGTACATAGATTTTTTAGATATAAACTTACCTGCACTTGGGAGAATGTCCTTGCAAATCAAATTTGATGAATCGTAATCTTATTCTTCCGCGGCTGAAAGGTGAACTGAGTCGCCATGTGCAAAACGTATCTGATGGATAGTTATCGGGGTAGTTTGGCGATTGGATGATGCCATGTTGTCCGTGTATAGCGCTGCTGCAACCTGAAAAGGGCGATTAGAAATTCTGGCATTCAAAGAGGTGCACAGTTAAAGCGTTCAAAGGCGTCTATAGTCTTCTAATTTTCCTTCGAACTATTTCCCTTATTTTCGTGTAAATTATGAAGTCTGATTTGCTTTCCAATGGAGTAAAATTAAGTTAACAATATGATGATTCTATTAGTTTTTTGGCTCTAATGAGTCTTCTAGATGATAGATTCGAGTTTGTCTTAAAAATTGATTTTCGATATGATTTTAAACCAGCTGATACATTAAGGTTCACTAACTTGAACAAAACTTTTAAAAAAGATACTTAATTTATAAGCAATAGAAAAAATATTGACAAAAACATTAGAATTTATGTCTTTTTTGTATTTTAGAGTTTCACTTGCATAGAATGAATGTCTATTCTAAGGTTTTCAATAAAGTTTCATTACTAAACGCAACCCCCCTACAACCTTCGTGCAATCCACTGCAGCCCCCTACAACCTCCCCTGCGACCTCCCTGCAACCGCGCCAACGACATAGCCTTAAGACATTGCCTTTCTCGGAGTTTCAAGTAACATGTTTGTTATCCCAAATATCACATTACACAATCTTTTTAATGTCGGCTATGAGTGTAGTAAATTACCAAGAAAAATATGCTAAAATTACTTACAGCAATTTAAGATATAAGAACAAAATGTTGACAGTCGCTATTGATCACTTAGAATGATCACTTTTAATTAATACTGTAAAATTACCTCTGCTTGCAAACCATAGCAGCCGAAAGCTTGTTCTGTGTTCTGTCTCGCTCTCCCGAGTGGGGCTTGCCCAGAATCTAATCTCTGCCTCTCTCCCAAATGTCCTAGTTTTAAAAAATCCATGTTTTCCACAATATTTGACCCTTTTTTCTCTCCTGCCATCAATAATTTGATTTATTGCTAAATGGTCCGAGAAACAATGTGTTAAATCGTAAGTCAATTTTTTGCTACCTTGAAGCCATAAATAGATGTATATTTCGTTATAGTTCTCTGGTGCAACAATTTTCCATTTGCAAAGCACCGCCTGCGAGTATGACGCGGGCAACCGCGGGGACATTATCATGCCACTTGCTCTTTGCTTTACGTCACCACATTCATGACCTGTAAAGATATTTTGAAGAGGATTAACAAAGTATATACGAAATGACCAAATAAGTAATAAAGGTATGGAACTACTATGAATGATTTGACTTTTGGAAATCAAATTTCGATAATTTCTTAAATTAGATTTAGTTTCTAAAAACTACCGAGAAAAGCAACAATTTGGTATTTACTTGTTGGGAAGACCTTGCATGATGGAAACTTTCACTGAAATCTATTAAAATATACTTAAATTAACAATTGTTTCTTCTCCTTTTGTTTTAAGTGTATTAGTTGGTAAAATATATTTAATAACTTCAATACTGTACTGAAAATCAAGGGACGAATCACTGAAAAAGATCCTGTACACTTTGGTAACAAATTGGTAAGAATCGTCAAAAATTCTCAAAATTTTCTGAAAATCCTCTAAAAACTGATAAAGCTCCAAAAAATCTGAAGTATCTTCAGAAAATTTTCAATATTTCAAGAAGTCTCCAAAACCTATCTGAAAAAAATCAAAATCAGAAAAATTATTCAAAATGGGGAAAAAAATTAAAATCTTTAATAACCTTGAAAATCTTTTAAGAATGTGAAAATCTAAAAAATCTCAGTAATTCTTTCGAAATGATTTGCCCCTTGGTGAAAAAATTTACCAACATTTAGATGCACTAGCCCTACAGATTTTAGTTATGGATATCTTCAAGTATGCATTGTCTATCACAGGGGACTCACTTGGCCCAGGTCATAACGGTACTCAAAATGGTACATATTATTTTTGTTTACTGTGCATATTCTAATTCTTACTGAAGATTCTGCTATTTTGTGTGACGATCACTTAAATAAATGAAACCTCCTGTTACCGGAGGTTTATGAAACCTCCTATTACCTCCTATTTTTTCTAATAATGAGCATGTTCCAATAAACAAAAATGTAGCATCTGGGGTCGTAGTAGCCGGTGCCCCCCAATAATTTCCTAAGCATTAATTTAGCCAACAGCTATGACAGGGTTCACTCATTGCCCCCTTTACCTCTCCCCCTATGATAGGCCGGAAATAATGAACGAATACCTCCTCCCTGCAAACGCAAGGAGTCTAATCCAACAAGTGTCCGCTAGATAGCGATTTTGCTGTGTTCCAAAGGTACTCTATTGAGCATAATTGTGGGCCAGGGGTGATGCTGCGATGGCGGAGAGAGTGCATAAGTGTTACGGTTAAGTGCCTTTTATTTGGCACACTTTGCATTACAATGTAATACAATGTAACATACTTCTTATCCGGCAAACCTGGTGGTCACTGAAATTAAAAAGAAGCAGTCTAGCACAGGGCACCTCCCTCCCATAAAATGTTTAGCGCACCCCTGCCAAGAGTACTCACTCGAGGATTTTCTGACAGAGCGATTTCTCTCGCGGACTACTTCCCTTAACTCTTGCATTATGCGTGCATTAAAGTTATCTTCGTGTTTGCAAGATCAATACTTCTCAAATCCCAAGGTATGCTTTCAAGGATCACGGTATATGCCAAGCATTAGCGTCAAGATTGATGCAAAAACCTCTTGAATAACGGCAATTGCATTGTTTGCACAAACTTGCCAAAAGGTCAAACCACTTCAATTTATTCCAAATCTTCAATATAAAAAAATAACTTCTCGCATTCACTAATCATGTTTTATGCGACATTGCTATTTTTAGGTACTTTCCAACAGATGAATTTGTTTATAAACTTATCACGGGAGAAGAAAGGGAGGGTTAAGTTACGGGAGAAGAGAGGGAGGGTTAAGTTACGGGAGAAGAAAAACTTCAAGTGCATCACACAGGGGGTAAGAAACTGAAGTTAGTGTATAGTGCTTCTAAATTTGAAATGAAAAGTGGAGCACGAAAATGAAAAATCTATAAGAAGAATGGTTAGAGCAAGAGTGGGAGATGGAAAAGTTATTAAAGACTTGAAATGACGATTCTTGGTAACATAGCCCTCTAATGGAAAGTGTTTGGATGAAAAAAAGAAAGATGTTTTATTTAAAGGAAATATTCTATCCTTTAAAGATCCTATGGTTAACAAATACCCTGTCTAGATGTAGTCTAAAAACTTCATTTCGAAATAAAATGACAACAGTTTTTGGACTCATTTGAAAACATGTTTGTATCTAGAGAGTCAATAAGGTAATAATAAGTTTATAACCTGTTTTCTACGATTTTTCCCATTATTCAATGAGGCGCTTTGTGATAAAATTTCCGCATCCAATTACTAGACTTGAAGAGGGTGACCGCGTTCAAAGAATTAATTGAAATCATAAATTTCTGACTTAGTTATCAGCTAAACATTTAACATTGGGTCGAAAATCCCCCATTTATAGTGGTATGTCCTTCACAATTAGAAGCCGAACGGGAAAAGGAAGGCTTTGACCGCATGGATGTTTTCGTGTGACTTTTTAAACCGATTTCATCGAATCAATTTAAGGTCAATGCAAATCTTATACCGGATAGGATATCCTTATTTAATATACACTTATCTATTACCAGTTTTGGTATATATTTTTACGAATGAACTGATCTCTAAAAAGGTTTACTTCTTTTATGTGGAAACGGGTTTTCAGCTTTAAGATTTTTTGAAAAATATACAGTGCCGTCTGAACGAAGAACGAAATTCATTTGGGGGGGGGGGTGGGGGGTCCTTGTATTCCGTTTGTGAACCATTTTAGAATACACAGCAAATTGCTTATGCAGGAATGGATCCAGTTGCATTGATGATCCATTGTGATCATGGTTACTGTAGCCTGCTTGCAAATTTTACTTTCTGTTGCGAAGGAGAGCCAGGACGGAACTTGTAAATTCCGTATTTGCAAATTCCGTATTGGTTCTCCTTCGCAACGGAAAGTAAAGTCTGCGCGCACTCTAGGATACTGCTATTAATGTATTTTCGAAACGTTTTATCAATATCCAATAGAACTTAGAATACAGACAATTGTTTTATTTGCCTAGAGAACTTGTCAATATGCAGTTAAACTTTGCCCCTGCATGCATCTAAAAATGAGGGCAGTGGTACTTCCAAGTGAAATGAAATAACTGCAGACTAATTACTGGCTCATTCCGGTATTTAGTTGCATCAAAATACCCATTGGTTCAGCGGAGGCTAATCGTTTAAGGGACTTAGTATGGGTCTTGACCAAATATCCTTGCTTCACTGAGGTAAAATTGCCTGACTGGGCCTGAATTTCGGTAAATTCTGTCTCATTGGGAGCCCTCCCCCCTTCCCAGCCCCTATGTGCCCTTTGCCTATGGAAATACAACATTGATAAACAGCGATCACGCTCAATCTTCTAGCTAAGGATTGACTCGTGCTCTCCTTCAAAAAAGTGTTTAGCAAAAGCCCAGTCACTTGCGCCCATTGACCCCCGTCATAATTTAAACAACTGCGCTACACTGCCGTTGTTGTTTGTGACAACATGGATGGCTACAGTTCCCATTACGTTCGATACTTTTTGCACGTTACGTTTTTTGTTGAAGACAACACTATATCGTTATCTCACGTAATGTTCAAGCCGAAAAAGAAATACACAGCATTACATCTCACGGAATGGGCTTAAGACAATATTTTTGTAAATCTCTCGGCATCAACAAAGAAATTTGTCTCCATCGCTAGACTTAAAAGAGGTACACTTACAAAGTGTATTCTCGTAGAAAGTCTTGTATGACACTGCTGTGATATCACTTTTTTCTATGCGGCAGTCTAGCGATGCCTTCTGATTTCATAGCAAGAGGGACAAACTACTTTTTTATTGCTTAATATGTCTATGAGAAATCATAAGGTAACTTAAGTGTTTTATGAATGTGATTTTTATGAGTTGCGTAAAATTAATCTTTTTTCTCAGTTCAAAATCTCAGTTCACATTAAATCAAGCTGAAGAATTTCTAATAAATCTTTGTTATACAATTTTCATCAATATCCAAAATTTAGGGGGGGGGGTCAAAACTATCAGGCTTCATTATCATCCCTTCTTCAGCACTTCTTCTCTTCCATCCAACGCAAGGGCTCCGACAAATGACGAAAATTAGGGGGTCAAAGGCGAATTAAATGTCTATAACAAACATGTTACAAAAAAGTGGAGGCCATTGCCCGTCCCCGGTCCCCATCGTCGAAGCATAGTTGATAGGACATTTCTATAAACTATGGTTGGAGGCCCTGCAACCAACCCAAGCAGCTCTGTGTTCCCAAAAAAAATATCGCAAGTAAATCGATTGGTATATATATTATGTCCCTAACACTGATAATACTTGAGCAACCAGAATAAAAAGTTCTTTGTCAAAATTTACATTTGCGGATTTACACTACGTTTTCAGGTTATGTCATTTCAATGTGATCAATGTGATATTCATTAATGGCCTCATGTTCCCGAACATTCTTCCAATTTGACAGGCTGCTGGCATATGGCATTTCATAAAGCTGAAATTTACTCAGATAGTAAGGAATGATGATACAAAAACCAGATAACGGTCTGGCTCTGATATGTGGTTTGAAAGATTTTTTTGTTGGAGGTTTGCTAAGTTTTCCATAATTCCATTCTGGTAGGACACTCTTATCGATGTCTTGGAAGCCAAAAATGACAGCTTTATGTCTTGATTTACATGCCATGATGTAAAAATAGGCTAAGTGTTGGATATCTGCACACAGATCCAATTTGTATTTGCTTTTTAAATATATCGAACTCAGCAATAACCACATCAAATAATTATTCAGTCTTTGTAAGTTTTTGACAACATTATAATTAAAGATGTTTCTTTGTTCTTTTTTTGCGAACGTCAAGAATATTTGTTTCTGACCTAGGGCGAGAGCAACTCTAACAATTGTCTGTTTAAATAATTTATTCAATAAGTTCAAACTGATACTTAAACATGATTCAAGTCCTATAATTTTCTCAAGTCCATGGGATATCCTTGCCTCGTTCTGGAGTCGGTCCCAAGAGCGCAAGCGCTTCTATATCATTGCAAGGGCGCCTTTTCTAGGAGGGTCGATACATCCGACAACGAACATCAGCTGTAAAATTAAAGCCCATCTGTTAAAACGCCCATTTCCATTAAGAGCCTACTAACCATGAACTGATTTCTGTTGGTCTCTCGATAATGACTTTGCACGTTTGCCCCTCCAGGGCCGGAGGGCCCATGGCTCCCCACATCTTTGCAAAGCAAATAGTTTTAAAACTGCAGTAAAAGGGGAAAAGGCCTTGGCCCCTTACTTTTGCTCAGTGGTGGCGCCAGGGGAGGGCTAGGGGGGGGCTACAGCCCCTCCGTCGGAAGCATCTAGCCCCCCCATCGGAGGAAATTTTAGGTTATTGTCGGAGCAAATTTGACAAAATAACATACGAAAACTGCTTATTTTAGTCATTTTAGCCCCCCTGTCGGAAGCTCCAGCCCCTCTGTCGGAAGATTTCTGGCGCCACCTCTGCTCTTGCTAGCCTTTGCCCCCCCCCCCACTTTCAAATTCGTGGCTTAGGCCATGCTCATTTGTCACGTATCATATCGGCACTGAATTAATCACCAAAGCCCCTTTTAGTACATCTTTTAGCTTGTTAATTATGCGATAAAACAGCTTCAAACCATCAGATTGCTTTACAAACTCATATATCTTTCTCTTCCTGCCTTATTTCCTTTTCCATTATTTCACAAATATTCATGTCAGATTGGTTTGCTATTTTTAGAAACAAAGTCAAGCAGAAACCGCCGTCTTAATGCCTCGAAATCCTTCAAAAGTTAATCTTTCAACCTCTTTGCATTTTATTTGAGAAAAATCAACAGTAGACAGAAATTTAACAAGGGCAAGCCAGCTGTTCCTTGTGGTTCACGACAATGAATTAAATTTATTTGTAACATTGGCAGGATTTCGAATATTTAAAGTAGGCACTCCCATCATAAAATGAACATAAACCAAGTTTTTATGTCTTTCTCACGCAAATTCCTTCGCCGTGTTTTTTAAATAGTCCCACGGTATAACAGCAGTGGATCATTATTTTTGGATAATTTCTCTGCAATGGATTTCACACAACTTTTTATTAGCCTCGTAGCCTGGGGGTGGTTTCGCTGTTTTTAGCCGTCTTGCTATTTAAGGTCTTACCGACAGTTTGTGATTGCGAGAAAACCAGGTCAAACACAGTCTCACATTGCTAATTGTTCTCTGGCTTGGCTCATCTTGGACTGCATACAGCATTACGCACGATATGTCACCTGCAAGCATTACCGCTTCATAATTACAAAGTTGATGGCAACACGCCTTATTTATGTCAAACATAACCTTCCGTAGTGCTTTTGGCAACATGGAATGTCACAGGGTTGCGACAGACATCAAATGATATTTTCTCGTGTCCCGATTGGTCAGAGTATTGGCCAATCATCATAAGAACTATTCAAGTGCCGTGGCCTTGTTCTGGCTGCTTCATGAAATCACTAGCATGCAGGGGCGGTCTAGCATCAAAAGTTCAAGGTTTCTTGGGATCCGGTGGTGACTAAGATACTTCGTCACTTTATATAGATTTAATCCCATTACCTCGAATTATCTCGAAGCAAGTGTAAATCATAGAGAACCCTGGTTACAATCCCCGCACAGCAAGCAGAGCAATTTGCCTCTGATCGCACGGTAACTAGATATACTCTGTTACAAATAATGTTCTAGGACCATTCAGCGATACTCGTTATCTCTAATCGATACTGTCACAGGGAATTGAGGTTTCATAGAATGGGTTTCTTAGCTCTCAATACTACGTTGTTGTTATTCAAACAACAAGACTCGTGAGGAAATAAGATACAAAAATGATATCAGAAAGTTCTCATTTGTCTTTGATAGTATACTTGGAATCGTGCTTCATGGACAATTTTCCAAAATAAATTTGTACCAATCAAAACTTGACATTGATATCAATTTATGCAAATCTAGTTTACATACTAAACAAACTTCGATTCTTATGGTAGCCAGCTATGGTTTTATTTCAAACTCTATAAAACCTTTGTGCACTTGAACAAATATTTTTGACAGTTTGGTTATGTGCCTTTGAAATGATGTCTTCTTTTGGTGACGTCATGTACCTCTGAAACCGTGTCAAATAGTACTGGAATCGTGTACCAATAAATCGTGACAATCAGGGTCGCTGAGAGGTTTCAGAGCCCCTAGGGCAATTTGCCCCCTTGCCCCCTTGCCCCCTTGCCCCCTTCTTGGCGGCCTTGGTGAAAAAGAATGCTGATACCCTTCAAATATGGTCGGATCATAGCTAGATGAAGGATGTTACTGAAAATGAAATACCTGTCTTCGACTTTAAGAATACTCTACTATAAATAGTTTCATTGGCACTGCCGTTTTACTTCGACGAGCCTCGACAGCAAAGACAGTATATCATCTAGGTGACCTGTCTTCTAAATTGCAAATACCTCTAAAATTGAAGATGTCCCTGAAACTGAGGAGTGCCTAAGTGATATGTCAAATGAAAAGCTCTAATAAGACCCGGGGAACTTATTCATTTTTTCAGTCAGTAGAGGGGGGCTTAAAAGCGAGGAGGCTTGTTAGAGAGGGGAGCTTATTAATTATTTAAGATAAAACATAGTATAGAAATTCCACAATGCTCTGGGTTTTTTCGAAAGAATCAGCATCGGTATGCTCTTGATGACTAAGGCGCACAAGAAAATCTTTACATTGGACGCACTGAATGAACATGATCTTATTGGGATATCATGGGATGTCAAGAAACCCTCTTGGGATATCATCATCACAACCGTCAAGAAACCCACTTAACGCGCATTTTGTTACATCAGGGGCTAAAGAGGGGGGGGGCTTAGTAGAGAGGGGGGCTTAATAGAGAGAGGGGCTTAATAGAGCTTTTACGGTAGTTTATAAATGTTTTTGTTGTAACTTCTGAATATGGATGCCAAAGCCAAGATCTGTCTCTAGATTATGAACTTCTCTTGATATTTCTCATCTATTTCTTATCTAATTTAGTCAAATAGCATTATCGCTTTTAAAATTTTTAATTTCATCTTTTTGACATCCTTTTTACTTCGAATTATAAACATTACTGTTAAACGCCTACTTAAATCAATAGACACATGAGTAATTCTCCTTAGGCCTTTTTTTATAATCCCAAGTGACAACTCAATTACCACTCAGACCGAATGCACTAAGCTGGCTGTATTTTTTTCAAGCAACAAAGATCCCTTGTTTTATCCTTTATTATTTTCTTCGGGTAGGTCTGATCGTAACCACTGCAAAATCTTGACTAATCATTCGATAAATAGTTTAGCGTCACTTGTCATACCCATTTCAAAGTTGTTTGTATTGGAAATCTGTTTGCCACTCTTTCCATCAGCAAGGTATTAGGCAGTCTGGTCTGGTTAGAAAAGCTCAAATCCAGGCCTTGTGCGTTGTAGCCATTCGGTTAAGGACGGCCTGGCCTTGTAATCCATGAAGTTTAAAATTTGCAGAATCGTTATCTTCTTTTCACACACATTTTGAAGGCTTTAGAGAGCAAGACAAACACGTAAACTGTTCACCTTCGTCAATAAGTGTTCATCCTCAAATTCAAGGGTGTCTCAATGCCCCATGACTCATTTTAAAAAGGGTCGACCCTCAGTTCTTGGCAAAGAAAAGGCTACTTCCCTACTCATTAGTACAAGAGGTTTGCTGATAATCCTAGAAGGCATATGCTGGCTATTAAACAATACAAATACAGCTTGAAAATTCTTACACATCCATTTCATCGCAAGAGCAACTACTTCATCCTACCTTCACTAATTTATTGGTAACGAGTATTACCTTCCTTAGTATGGGTACTCATATTTTAGTGATAATCTTTTCTTAGCGAGGATTCTGCAATCACCATTCCTCGGCGACTGCCTGCTTACACTGCTAAATTTTCTGCGGAAAATCGTTCAAGGTGGCTTGGCAGCGTTAAGAAGACGTGTTTAGAACCCAACTCCCTCTGTTTCTCGCTATTTTATCCGTCTGTGTTCTTGAATCCAAGAAAACCTAGACTTATGCTTACTGCCATCGTGCTATAATCTCAAGAAGGAACGGGAATCACTGATCTACAGTGAACAGCAAACGGGAATCACTGATTTCAGGAAGGAACGGGAATCACTGTTCTACAGTGAACAGTGAGCGGGAAATGATCTATAGTGAAAAGTGAACGGGAATCACTGATTTCAGGAAGGAACGGGAATCAATGATCTATAGTGAACAGTGAACGGGAATCACTGATTTCAGGAAGGAACGGGAATCGATGATCTACAAACAAGACTTGGATCGAGCTGGATCGATCTACAGTGAGCAGCATAGCGGTCAAATCTTTGATTGGCTGAGAGCTCTGTTCGCTACCATGTTCTAAGCCAATCAGCACACAGGATTCTCACAACAAAATCGCTTCGCAGCTAGAATTAGGCCCATTTTCGCCATTTCAGCGTGTTTTTGCCACATTGTCTACAAAAAAACATTGTGAGAATCCTGTGTGCTGATTGGCTTAGAACATGGTAGCGAATAGAGCTCTGAGCCAATCAAAGATTTGACCGCTATGCTACAGTGAGCTTGATAAACCAGTGACTGGAATGCAAAGAACAGAACTAGTTTTCAGAATTCCTCATAGTGAGGCTAATTGCGATATGTAAGAAATAAAACTGTTGGCTATATTGTCTAAATAACACATATCTATTATCGAAATGTTCTATATCGCACGAGCGTAACATTTCTGTATCGCTGCTCGAGCACTTTCAGTTCTACGCCATCATGCTCTGTATACTCCAAACAAATTTCACCAGTCTCCAATGTATAAAAATTAAATCTATAGTGGTCACGATTGTGGTTGGACAATATTCTTTAAATTTAATAAAACATGGAATGGGTTTTGTGGCTTGACCTTTAGAAGTGTAATGCATTTGATTTTAAAGTTTTAAAAGCTCTGAACTTAATATGTCAGCCCGCATTTTTTGCTTCAGGTTCAAGTATCCTCTTCACTAACCTCTGCCTCTGTTTATCACCTCCTTGGTGATTGTTCCTAATGTTTTCTATCTTTTCCTGAAAAGTGTGTTTCATGAGTTGGTTTTTTTAGAAAAGCAGAGGAATGATCGTTACATCGTTTCTTTGCTTTGCTGTTCCCTTCTCAATCAATATTTTTACAATTTCCTGCAGAAAATGACTGGTAAGGTAAAAATAGAACAATATTGCTCAAATTTATGATTACTAGTTGCCTGTTGGAAAATGAAAAGACACGGAACAATGCACATTAATCTTTGCTAGCAGCCACGTAGCTGCAGGGGGCACGGGGGGCTGTGCAACAGCTTGTCCCCTTTGGCTACAGTTTTTCCAAACGATATTTTGAAAATTTGGCATATTTATAATTCCATGACCTTGATTTTGTCCAAATATATCTGTTTGTTATATATCTGTTTTCTTGTTGTAAAGCCTGCCCCCCTCAAGTATGGTTCTTGCTCGAGTTTGCCCCCCCCCCCCCTAGCCGACACCTACAGCTACGTGGTTGTTTGCTAGACTATGATTTCCCTTTAAATTTCCATACATTGAACACCACTCGTATCCAAGGTGCACGAACTGCTGTTAAACAAACGGCCATTCTATGAAAACAGAGTTGTTGAAACTTTGAAGGATATCTAAAATACCTCTTGCTTGCTCCATTCATAAAAAGCCTTGGTTTGCCGATTGCAATCGATTATTTTTTATTTTGATCCATAGAGAAAAGCGAATGAAAATTTCATTTAGTGAAGTCTCTCGATTTTATCGCATTTATAGCTTTGTTTGTGATGTAGTAGTGGCACCTTCGTGACCTTAGGTCAGAAAACCGACTTCCCAAATTCATAATCAAGAATCACCCTGCATTTCCAATACTTTGGAAACATTGAAACCCTGTGAGGACTTCCTAGAAATAATATCACGTGACAAATGTATTCCGGTAATATGGAAAAATCATTTAGCCCGGAACTAAGAACTGTGAAACAGATTTGCTTTAGCAATGTGTCTCAGAAGGGTATCATTTAGATCTGGAAGGGATAAATTCAATTTCATTCATTCAAGCAACTAGAAACAGTTTTTTACAATTAAATAATTAACTAAAAAGTACAAGATATCATATGTATAATCTAGCAGCATATATAAGACAACATGACATATTATGTGAAACATTCCTTGGGAAACTTGACATATTCTACAAAAATAATAGAAATGGAGTGAAAGAGATGAAGTTTTAGGGTGTTTTGAAGGGCTGTTGGTATTTCACTCTGTTCATCTCCCACACATGCACCCCTACTACATAAAACTTTGTTTTTCTTCAATTATCGACCATAACCAATGCCGCAAAGCCACAGAATGTTGCAAAGCTTTCGAATTATTGACGCGAAAGTCTTGCTGCCACATTGCGTGTGAATTAACAACTTCGACTGCCCAGTAACTATGGCGATTATAATTTAACACTGCTATCGCTGCAACTTAAACCCGAGATTACATGGCGGTCATTGTATTTCAACGTACAACTGCCAAGAATTACCTTCCAAACCAGATTTTCTATCTTTTCCGGAAAGACAAATGCTATTTTTGGTTATTTTAAAAAGATATGTCAAAAGAAGCAAGCCAAAAGTTTTATTTAATATTAGATACAACTTTTTGTTTGCGAGGGGGGCACCCTTATAAATAAATGTAAAAACAGCCATATTTCACAAAATAAAAGTACTTTACTTATGCTATTTATGTTTTTTGGCCATAAACCCCCCTCCGGTATCTCGGTCCTTGCTAAATGGCAAAGAGACAAAAACATGAAACTTTTTCAATTATCTGGTTTGTTCGCACATATTTTTGCGCAGACAGTCTCTGACCTGACATTTGTTAAATTTTGTAATAAATTGGTACAAATTGTTACGTTTAAAAAAAGCCCAGCTTGAGCATTTATAATCTACGTCAGACGCCCACCGTTAAAATTCATTTAATTTATTAGGATTTGGCTGACCAACATTTTGAGCTGGGCAGCAAGACTCTGATGCGAAGGCCCTGCGGAAAAAAACGGACTTTGCGCAATTATCCAAGATAAGCTCAAAGCCTAAAGAAGTTATTGTGTGTGAGTTGCCCATCATTGCATGACCCCCATTAATTTCTGAATTGCGGTTCGCCCTGTATAGCTCCTCACAACACAATAGATCTTTTTCTGAAAAAAGCAGGAACAGACGCAGTCTGTACCAATTTGCAGCATTGTTCCAAAACGCCATGGTGCAAAATTCACCTTCTGTGCGAAAATATCGAGAGTGTTTCAAAAACAGGTCGTACGATTAAACTCTGTTCTGTACAACACGGGAAAGTTTGTGACTGGTGTACGCACGCTCTCTATTCCAAATGTCACAGAACAAATATTAGCGAATTCCGCTGGATTTGCCACATCTCAGATTTACAGAGCAGAGTATAGAAGCCTTTGTTTAGACAGTATGAAATAAAGATGACCATTGTTTTGCTGGTTTTTTCTTTCCCTATTCTAAACCCGCCTCGTTGTCTAAGACCCTTCTGTCCGACCCGACACCCTTGTCTCTTCTCTTAAAAAAAACTTGGGAAGACAAAAAAATTGAATAAGAATTTGAGCCCGAGGAAATTTCGATGTCTAGAAAAGTGTTTATTTTATTAAAAAAAATAAGCTAATGTATTCATTTCTACCTTTCGATGATTGATAAAGCAAAACAAACAAGTAGAGACCCTAAAAAATTGAAAACGATTATAGTCATTTTTATGTAGGGATCTTCTCAAAATTTGCAGACTGTTAAGATTCGTTAGATTTCTAAAACCAGATTTCTAAGTCAAAATTTCTTGTAAAATGTTTAAACGTAACTTACCGATGAATGAATGCAAGCCGAAGGAACAACACAGTTGTAATATGCTGAGGTGCACAGCAAGTAAAGAGATGGCCTTCTTATATCCAATCACATGAAAGCCCATGTTTCACGACACCAAATCGACCAATTTTCGGTCAAATAACAGCGCGTCAAGTCAGTGGATTTCCTTTTTCTCGTTGGTTGATTTGACAGATTTGAGATTTCAGGATGATCAGTTCCTCCGCTAGTATTTCATTGACTGGCCATCTATATGCATCTGCTAACTTATATAGGCGCGTTTTGCCTAAAACAAATATTTCTCTTTTCCAGCCAATTTATTATTGTGAATGAAAACTGCTCACGTGCCGATACCAATCTCTTCTCAATGAAAGCTATTCTTAGATCGGACTTGACCCCCGGCTACCATACACTCATGCCGACATCATTTACCTCCGTCTGCTGACATTTGCTACTCGTCAATTTCTTTGTCGGTGCCCCGTCTTTGTGTTAACATCTCCCCTATATTTAAACGATTTCGGGAACAAACGTAGACAATAGATTTGATACCATATGTCTGTTGGCACTATTTTTCGCTAATCATGTCTAATAAATGATAGACATATACAATTGCTAAAAAACAGTACTTGATTCAGCGTGTTTTGGAGAAATTCGTAAATATTTCGCAGAAACGAAAACTCTATTACTTTACTCGGCAGAACTCGTTTTAGACTGCCCAATAAGCGTAAACACGCGAAGCCTTGGTCGGCTTCCTATCGACCTTTAGAGCACGTAGAAATTATTTCCGTTATTTTGACCTAATGACCATTTGTTTGAAACGCCAGCAACCACTTAAAATTTTGAGGCATACGAGAACTTTATGGAGAGATTTGCTCCTCCATTGAGACGTAGAGTAGGAAATACAGCGTAGGTAAAGAAAATGTTTTCAGAAACAATGATTACTGTACATAAATTTGTCAAGGCATTGCGAAACCGGTCTACATTACACCGACCCCTGTTTCTTATAAAAACAGTATGCATTGTAGCTTTCCGGAAGGGATGCGTTTAATTCATGGTAGGCGTTTAGAAGAGGAAGGCGCTTATTAGATGGGCTGTGTATTAGAGTGGGATTTATTTCCATGGAAACGATAGCCGTTTGTTTTAGACTTGGAGTCTATTAAAGAAAATTCGGTATGTATATGGCCTAATGTAGTTTTCAATTGGAAGAGAGACACTGTTGTCCTGACGGAGAACAGGGGGGAGAGAAGACTGTTCGGGGGAGAGAAAGTGTGCTTGGCTAATCAGAGAGTGCTTACTCGCGGGTTTATGTGATTATTTTCTACAAATACTTCCTTGCCATGAACAGTATGTCTTCCAATATTTTCGCTCGGGTACCAGAAATAAAAGCTCTTTTGATAGTTAAGAGTTTATATCACTACACCCTTTTTAATAAGAAACTAAGACAGTATTGTATAAGATAAGAAACAAAGAAAGTGTTTTATAAGAAAATTGTGCTCGGTTCTTCAAAAAGTTAAGAAAGTTCAGGGCTGGATCATGGAAACCTAAGAAAGTTGAAAAATTTTGAGATTCAAAGTTTCGAAGGAAATTGTGGTGTAAGAGTGAAATATTTCATCAATACAGTAATGTACTGAACTGGAAACGACAAATACAGTATGACATTGAGGGTTTTTGAGAAATATAGCATATTTATAGCATTTTATTTTCTCCATCACTGCGCATGCTTAGTAACGTAAAACTTTCCAATTTTACGTTAAGAGAGCGTTAAGAAAGTTTTAGTGATGAAATTAGGAAATAGCTAAGAAAATCTTAGGGCTGGGCTGAAACACAGCTATAGCAAAAGATTTTTCAAGAAGGTGAAAGCACAGTCACTACATTCAGAAGCTCTTTATTATAAAGAATTGCAAAAATCAAATCCTGTGATTTCATCTTTTCTCTGGCTAACTTCTTCCTTCGTCCCCTCGATTTCCTTCGCCACGAGGTGCAATTTGTTAGCGTCCCATAAGGTCAATTTCAGCAAAGAGTGCAGGGGTGGATGCTATGAGTTCTGTAAGGGTGCATGTAAGCAGCAGATCCATCGTGAGGGGAGGCAGGGGGGCAATTGCCCCTGGGCCCGTGAGCAAAGAAGGGCCTGCTGGTAATTAAACTGTCTCTTTTTAAAGTATGACTCTTAATGACACAGTAATTTTAAATCATACCTGTACTAGAAGAGAATAACAAATAAAAATTCAAAGTAAATGAAGACTATTATATAGACTAGCATGCAGTGGGCCTGCCCTGGGCCCAGTATGGCTCTCGGCGGCCCTGGTAAGAAGCACTGTTATTTGAATATGGTCAATATCATGTCTGCATTATTTTGTGCCTTATTCAGAAACTGGAAAGAAATTTGGCACTCGTTATGTCAAATTACTCGTTATGTCGAATTCCCAGTAGGCGCTCTTCTTTTATACGTAACCTAACTCGAGGCCTAGTTCTTGAAGTTCCTTATTTTTCGACCTCTTTTCATCGGAATGTATTACTAAAATTGTCTTAATACAGAGCCTCCGACGAAGAGGGGGGGGGCATAACCCTTACAATTTTTTGCTAAACAATAGAGCTTTTTTCAGATTATTCTGCTATGAGTGATAAATGTTCCCTTGCCCCCCCCCTAACTTTCCAACCTATGTCGGAGCCCATGTAATAGTTCCTCAATTTTGCTGCACGTTTGGTGCCATGAAAATTGCAAACTGCACTTTTTTTTGTTTGGTTTGAAACAAACACGACACAACGAAAACTCGACCATTGTAGCACACCTATGACGTATATCAGACAAATTATAGTGGGAAATGTCGAGCTAATGCCTTACTGTGAGGGAACCAAAAGATACTCCGGTTTTGGGTTTATGGCTCATAGGGCTTCAACCTGCTACATGGAGATTTGAGTTGCCCAGGGGTGAGGCTAAAAACCAAACCAGGGTGAGCCGACAATCTTAGAAATTCAAGTGCCGACGACTATAAAATAACAATGGTTGCCGACACATTTCATTAACTCCCCTTTACAGTTTCTTTAAAATGTTTCGAATCCTAAAATGTTTTGAAATGAATGGAAAAAACTTTTTTATCCGTCAATCAAATCTGTTATATATACTTTCTTTAGACTAACAATTTCGTTAAAGCGTTTCAAATATCCCAAATTTGTTATGCAAATGTTTTGATGTACATAGCTTGTAGGCCCTTGTACAGTACATCGTTTACTGGCTAAGCAAGTTTGAGCCAGTCATTGCTTGGTTTCTGCTAAAGACAGTATGATCTTGCTTTTGGATATCTTCTTTTAAATAGATCGAGGACAATGTCAAGGTCAAGCATGTTGGCCCGCTTTGACTGAATAAAATGAGAATGTCTTGTTGACAGTGAAAATGGCTACGCATTTAATAGTTATCCCAAGCCCTGGGGCACGACTTCAGAAGAGAATTTCCTGAATAAAATGGAAATGTCTTGTTGACAGTGAAAATGGCTACGCATTTAATAGTTATCCTAAGCCCTGGGGCACGACTTCAGAAGAGAATTTCCTGCGAGCGAAGCGAGGAGAAAACTTTTGTGACCACGCCATTTAGTTTACCTCAAAATACATTGAAGAATATTATTGGAGCAATTTTCTTCCAATGGTTTGAAATGTTTTACAATTCTTGGGCATACTTTTGTTATGGAGTCGCCGCAAAGGACCTAGTGCGCACATATTTGGCTAACCTATTTTACCCAAGACGAATTTCTTTGCGCGAAGCGATTCTTTTGATTCTAGACTCCGGCTGCCGAAAGTGAGTCATTTGAAGTTTCGGGTGGATATTTGCCCCTCCGTGACACCCATAGCGCTATCTTTTCCTGTTTTGAATTGCTGAGGGCTTTTGGGCAATACTTTTAAGCTCACATCCTCATCTTATCCCAACTGTTCGCTAAAGCTATTGCTTTAGGAACGTTGAAAGCAAAACCCGACAAAACTCTACTTTTAGAAAATTTGCCGACAAGAACTTTCTAGGGGGGTGCCCCACCCCCTGCACCCCCCGCCCCCTGCACCCCCCGCCCCCCCTTGCTGTTAGTGCATCTGCATCGAACAGATCTTGAGTTTTTTGGAACTGAGTTTATTAAACTTGGAGTCAACATAAGAAAGGTTGTTTTAAATTTTGATCATCAACCAATCCTGGATGCTCAGTATGTTGCTCCAAAAACGAGCCAAAACGACCCATAACCAGCCAAAACCAGCCATAACGACCCAAAATTACACAGAAAGACCCAAAACGATCCAAAACGTCGCAAATAGCATCGAGCAGAACGACCATTTTTCGCGCCTGTTGCGTCCTGTGCACGGGGGCTGAGAGTTGAAAATCCAGAAAATGGAGGCGAGGCGATGATGTCCACCCTTCTAGATGCAGAGCAGATAATATGTTTTCCTTTATAACGTTTTAGGATTTTTATTCTTCAGTAATCATTATTATTATATTAAGCTAGATTCTTTGATTATGTTGCTTGTTAATGTCACATGTTTGTTTGTCGCGCTATAGTGTTAGTAACTCCCTTTCCGGGAAATGTGCGTCACTGTCTTCGTGTTATGTGATGTTTCACAGTGTTCCTTTGTTTGTGTTTTAATACAATGTAATCCAAGTTAGAATAATTTAGTCTTTCTGTTTTGACGATAGAGATAAAAGCAACGAAGGAGTATCTCTTGTGCGTTACTTATTAGGGGCCTAGGCCCTTTGGCCTAGCCCATCGCTCCACTAACGAGGTTGGTTATTGACTGGTTCTTCACCGTCATGACAAGAACCACTATCGTTACACCTTTTCACTTCTTTCCTTTTCACTCCCAGTTGTACCTGTTTTTTTTGCTTGATGGTCAGAGGCCTAAGCGGCCAACGGCATTTTCCGTATAAACCATCCTAATAATAATCGATCACATTCTCATCATCATCATTACCTATTAAGTACGATGGTTGCCTATTCCAGAAAATAATTTAGATTTATCTATGTTCTATGGTGATTTTTGTAGCTTGTTATCGTGCCGGGGTTGGGCTGGAAACGGTCGTTCTGCTCGATGCTATTTGCGACGTTATTTGGATCGTTTTGGGTCGTTCTGTGTAATTTTGGCTGGTTTTGGCTGGTTTTGGCTTGTTTTGGCTTGTTTTGGCTTGTTTTGGCTTATTTTGGCTTGTTTTGGCTTGTTTTGGCTTGTTTTGGCTTGTTTTGGCTTGTTTTGGCTTGTTTTGGCTCATTGAATAATGACAGTGGATTTGTGTTTAATTGCTCGATGTGAATGTACTTGTTTATTGAGACAATCTTAACTCTGTGATAAATATATTAAATAGATTTCGCCTGTCTACTTAAAATAAACGGCTAATTTAATAAACGGCTCAGCCACAGAAAGTCTAGTTAAAAGTAGAACAGTCAACCATACAATTTTTATCGAAAATGTTTCAATTTACATTGAACTTTTTGTGGCTTGGCATTTAGAGGCCAAAGCCACTGTGGCTGGAGTGAAATAATTTAATTTCTAAAAAGTCATCAATATGGCTAGCTTCAAAGATTAACAACTTTGTTTTGTGTTATAGAAGAAATGCTTTAGAATCTGGACACTCTTTGGCATTTTCCTGTCCTTAACAACTCGAGATTTTAACGTCTAAAATGCAATTCTCTTTGAAAATAAACCTCAGAATCCTCCGAGTACAAAAAGCTTCTTGATATTCAGAATTAAACATCTTTACTGAGAAATATTTAGAATTAAACTGAGAATTTAACATTTTTGAAAATTTATATATTTTTGGGTAGTAGAAAAAGAAACGATGCACTTTCAACTGCCAATGACAATTTCCCCTAAATGGTTTCCTATTTAGAGTAGACGGACCGAGACGGACGTAGTGACAGTCCGAGCAATGATTGTTTAGGAGTAAGCTGTTTGCTAAAAGTATAATACGAGAATGGTTTCCTAATGTTTTGAGCCAATGCTGAGAATTTCTTATAAAATTTTCCTAAAAAGGGTTATGAAATCTGCCAAAGGTTTTCTATACTACAAGAAATATCCCTTGAGCATGAATCGTGGTAGATTTTACTGTAGCAAAAATTTTTGATTGACATTGAGGAAATTTATTTAATTCTTAAAATTCACTGGTAATAAATATTATACGTATAAGAAAAAGGTTATTTTCGCTGAAAATAACGGCAAGATTCTTTTTTGCTTTACTCTTTTTGTTGTTTGGTTATGTCTGGTCACAATACATCTTATCTTTTTCTAACAACCTCTCTTGCTCCTTTTCTGATATCACGAACTTTAGGTTTGTGAAAATTTCTTTAAGCAGTGGAATCACCTTTGGGGATTCAGAAATGCGGGCTCAACACTGACGGTCGATACCGACGTTTTTATGCAATAATTTAGTATTTACCCTGGGAGTGCCTAAGAAGGCATCTTTTCACATAAGTCTTCCTGCTCACGTAAATTCCCGAACGCGAATCGACGATTTAGCATTAATCAAAGAATCTTAGACCTAAATAGTGGCAAAGTAGTGGTGTCCCACTATTTATCATATTTGGTGTATTTGGTTTATTTATCCTATATTGGTGAAACTTGGTAACTCTAATTTTTCTGTGGTGTAACAGTAGAATTTAACAGCTGTAAAAACAGACAACAAGAAATGAATGGTCATAAGGAGCTTCTCATTTGCGGGGTTTTATTTCTATATCTGTGCAGTGGCTTTTCGTGTCAAGGGCAAAGTGTTTAGACCTCTGACATTTTTAGAAAATCGTTCCTTTTTTCGATATCCCTGAAACGTTACTCTTTTTATTTGTTCAAGGCCAGGCTTTACAAACTGAATGGTTTCCACTGTCCGATAACTTGATATTTGAGATCTATAACTTGATGTATTTCTTAGTTATTCAGAATGCGACTATTATATGGGACACCAATATTTTGCCATAACTAAACAGGGCGAGGGGTAAACCTCTCTAAAAAATCTCGTACACCTATTTTTTTGCCTGAAAATCCCCAGAAATCCTTTTGTTTTAGGCAAAATCTCGTACGCTATTTGCAATAGTGAATTGCCCCTCGTAACAGAGAACGGACGTTAAGCCAATCAAAAGTCTAGTTGCCCCTTAATTTTACAGTTTTGATAATCTAGAAGTGACTGAGTTGGCTGCAAGTGTCTGATAAATTGCTACAAATCACATTTAGATTTATACCCTTATGTATGTCTTTTTTTAATTCGATATATGTGTGTTAATTTTGATAATTTTAGTACTGCGCATTTCAAAATATATCACCAATATGTAGTACACGTTATCCAGTTTGTGTAATCTTGAAATTATGTCCCGATTTATGTCGCAGGAAATGGTTAGTTCCCAACTGCCATTGGCCCCGCTCACATCAGAGAAGAACATGTGCACGTTCTGAAATTTCCAAGGTATATGTTTGATTCGGATTTGACACGAATGTTCGTTAAAAAGATGATTCGGATTTGCTGGGTCTCCACCACATTTTGTCAATTTATCCTTCAAGATTTTCCATGAATTGATCTACGTAGTCTCTTAAAAAAGCGAAAAAATATCAACAAACAACATTTTCAAATTATTTCATATGTAGTAAGGTATTGACCTTACTATCACACACCCCCTAATTTACGCTCCCAGCCACTTCACTGTTTGTCTTGAGTTTTCAGAAATGTTTTAAAAGCCCGCTATATTCTTTCATTGCACTCATTTTTTTATAAGAAACAAAGGTCGATGTTGAGTACTCCAGTTTCTTAATGTTCTGAAAGTTTAAATACTCATTGTTTCTTAAGAGTTTCTTAACTATAATGTCATGAAATTTTATCACGTGAAGAGATTCGCTTCCGTTCCGATGCTGTATTTAGATGTGGGAAGTATATTTTTATCCCTTGTGTCTTAAGTTCTAGGCAAACAGGGCAATATTGTTCTTGGATTTTACAAAATTTCGTTGTTCTCAGTTTTATCACGATTTAATAGTTTCTTAATTTGTTTGCTTCTAGTACTGAAGTTTCTTAATTTTTTCTGACTGTCCAGTACTCGTTTCTTACATCCAGTTTCTTATAAAAAAATGAGTGTATTGTAGAGATCCGGTTTCCAAGAGTGTGGCAGTTTCCAAATTAATCCCAAATATTTGCAAAAATTCGTTTGATGTGTGCAATAAATAAGTGCAATAAATGTACTCGACATATTATGATAATTTTATTGCTTATTTTTAGCTCTTGACAGTTATCGACAGCAGCTAGTGTGCTACATTCACTCGAAGTAGTGCGAATGTTTGCAGCCTGGTGTCCTTGCAGCTAGGAGATCATGGGTTGAGGTCCGTTTATTTCTTGCCTTTTTGTGCCCTTTAGGATTTATGGCACACTATGAAAACCTTTTTGATTTATTCTACTTGATTTTCTTGGATTTTTGTATGCATTAATGACTTATGACTTGCAGTATGAAACTCTGGGTAGATTTTCTCATTGAAAAATGACCTCTGAAGCTCTGTCGTTCTTGATTTTAGTTACTTGTATAAAGATAGAAAGGTAAAAGTTCTCAGTGCGAAATTGGTCAGTCGAATCTGGGCGGTGTGATTCAATACCCCCCTCCCCCCCCCTGCCAACTGCATCTTTCCGCGCTTAGTAGGTCTGAATTGGTACTTGGTAGGGTACTCAACTGTTTGTCTTTGCTAAATTAAACCATAGCCTATAGAATTGGGATAGACTATGATTGAGCTAGAGTTAAGTATTCTAACACTCTACCAACATTTGCTAAGCTTTCGACTTTTTTTATTTGTTTCCTCGAATATTATCACGTTAACCTCAAATCTCTTCCGTGCAGAAGATCTACTGGCAGTACATCAAAGGAACACAAATCCTTAGCTTGACACTACTGATGTTTGCCAGCTGAAGAGGTTTGTCATCTCATTTTATGAAACACTTTCGATTACCTTTGGATTTTTTCTAAAGCCAATATAATTCGCACGCGGTTGTTCGTTATTTTTGCAACATAGTTGCTCCATTGTGCCCAAGGACTGGCTACTCGCCAAATACCCAAGGTATGCTAAAGTTTTACAGTACAGCAACACATAACTCAGTAGACGGGGGAACTTGAGTGTTTGGATAAAGTTAAATGACGAACGGACACAGCACCTATTGCATCTTTACAAAATCTTAGGGAAAAAGCTAATTTTTTGTAAATAACATCGACGGAAGCACTTCTTCTTCTCTAGTTTTATATTATCAGTTTAAAAAGTTGATTTTATTAAAGTGAATAAATTGATACAATAGCATCCGTATGGGGCCATCGTAAGAAGGGACAAGTGAAGATTGGTTGTTTTGACAAGATGAAGGGGCATGTAAATACCGGGGGACTGTGGGGGTATCACTATCTCTCCCCCCCCTAATCTTTGCAATTCTTTAAGTTTGTCGAAATTTCGAGAGTTATCGCAAAATCTAAGTCGTGATTCTAATGTTTATCCAGGTCAAAGAATAAAATTACATAACGCTTATGAAATGACAGAGCCGTCTAATGTTCAGGTTCTTTAAGTAAAGGCCTATTTACAATTGGGTTTATTGTCACTGGGTAAATTCGTATCCTCTGCCCTCTGCACCTCTGAGAGTGGAAAATGAAAAATTCATTAACAGATTTTTAGCACATAGAAATTTGGCCCCGTTGCTCTGAAGAAACATTTCAAAATATTCCTAAAAATCTAACTTAAGCACTTGGTGATACATGGAAATCAGGCTTTGCTAAGCTTTTCCTAACTGCCTGCCAAATCGTGTTCGTGCTTCAAACTTCCAATTATTATCTTCAGGATATACCTATCTATGTTCTAAGCGTTTTACCTCGATTAATCCCTCAAAAACATTATATGTTGCAATGCGTTTTTAAATGAAATGTTACGCAGAAAATTTGATTTGCGCGGTTCCTGATCTTCAAGGTACTTATCTATTTGGGATCCAACACATTTGTAGATAAAGAACTTTTTATCACTTTCATGTTAGTAGATCGATAGGTTTCGCAAAGATATCATTATGACCTTTCAGACAATCTTCAAGGTTTCGGCTTTGCGGTTCAGTGTTTTAGAATTTGCTAATATGTTTCTGAAATAAGATGTTGCGTAGATTCTTAGCTATCTTCCCTTCAAGGAATTTCCAAAACGGTCTTTTTGTTAACGTTTTGCTTGTTAATTCTATGTTTTTTGTATTAAAACGCCCTATTTTCTGTGGATAACTTAACGGATTTGGAGAGAATCCATCAAATATGTCTTTGGAAGGCCGGTTTAGAAGTGTCTTTTGAGTGATAAACATTTCCATGTTGAAGGAATAAACACACCCTGTCAAAAATTGACATATTTCTAGGACTAAAGCATATGAGAACCTTCAAAAATGTCAAATTATGATGATAAAATGGAAACTTTCTCTATGCTTTTTCAATTCAATTTTCTATGCTTAAGACTGGAATATTTCCTGCCAAAAAGTGACAATTTCTTAAGCCTATACCCTTGCATGTTCACAAAATGGCTTTACCACCATGTAGCGCAGTTATCGGAATAAAAGCCCTTTGTAGCATCAAATAAAGATGAATATAGAACGATAAGAGGGTAAATTATCATCCCATTGCATCAATCTCCACAGCACCACCCACATTCCTTCACATCACCCACCACTTTTCCCTCCCCCACTTCCATCATCCCATTTTTTCTCCACTGCGCTGCATTCACTCCATTCAACATCCACCAATCTGGCACCACCATCTCACATTTCAAATTTTATCCACATCGTATCTTGCTCGAGAGCTATTGGCTATTTCATTCAATTTAGTTTTCACTGTCTCCCAATCAAGACCGTTCGCCATCCTTATCAGCTTTGAACATCCCAACGGCCTGAACAGAACCACCGACCGTTAACTTTACAAAACAACTTATCACCTATCACGCCGCCCTCACAACCCACACCATATTTTTCCTACCACTATTAATCGTCATCACCACCATTACTATCATCAACATTACATTATTCTCAGTTCCATCACAATTATTATTATTATTATTGTTGTTTTTCTATATTCATATTCATAGTCATCATTATCATCCCCTTACATCACCCACCTCCCTTCCCTCCCCCACTTTCATCATCCTATTTTTTCTCCACTGCGCTGCATTTACACCATTCACATCTCACATTTCAAATTCATTCACTTGTCGTTTCATTTACTCTGATGAAGCTCTGTATGCCGGGGCGAAATATTAGTATATTCCTTAAATTTAATTTATTTTGAAAATTTTATCTCGTTACATTGGATTCTCGTCGTCGTATTGCTTTGTTCCTGTATATCTTTTAAATTAATTCACTTTAGCGCAATTTCCCCTTGCATTTTACTAAATGATGATAATACCATTAAGCGATGTTTTCGTAAAAAAATTAAATAACATCGAGGAAAGATAATCAAAGGGCATTAAGAAAGAATCTCTTTTATTTTTTAGTATTATGTGCAAATGCATTTCCTGGCAAAAATTGAAATTGTATTAATCCTATAGCCTTCCAATTTAAGAAAGTTAGCCATACAATTAAGCAATGTTGCCCTCATAAAACAATTAATGTCATTGAGTAAAGACGAATATAGGACAGCAAAAATTTAAATTCGTCCGCTTCTCAATATTTTGGGCAAAAAAATTTCCTGCAAAAAATTGAAATTTTCGTTAGCTTATAGCATTGCTTTTTTGTGAAAAAATTACGATAGCATTTACCGCTGTTTTCTGAATAACATACTTTAAAGGAGATAAATTCATTCAATTTTTATTTTTTTGGAAAAACATTTCCTACCAGTATTGACATTTTTTGAAGCCTATAGCCTTGCATTTCACGAAAAAATTTGCAATACAATTTAGCGATGTTTTCCCCACAAAACAATCAATGCTATTGAGTAAAGATGAAGAGAGAACGATAAGAAGGTTAGTTTGTTCGCTTTTCAATGTTTTGGGCAAAAATATTTCCTGCCAAAATTGACATATTCGCAAGCCTATAGGCTTTATGAAAAATTCCAAACCATTTAGCGCTGTTTTCTGAATAATGAACTTTAGCACCATCGATTAAAATTATACCAGACGGTAATTCGACCAATTTTCAAAGTTTTCGGCAAGAAACTTCTCCTGCCAAATATGGATATTTTCGCAAGCCTATAGCCTTGACCATTTTTACAAACAAATGGCCATACAATTTAGCAATATTCTTTTCATAAAGGCATTTGATAGCATTGAAAAGGGTGAATAAAGGAAGATAAAAAATGATAAATATATAATTTGTTTTGTTTTGTGAAAAAACATTTTCTGGCAAAAATTGACATCTTTGTAAGCATATACCCTTGTATTTTTGTGCCGAAATTGCCATACAATTTAGCGATTATTTTATAAAAAACGTTTGAAAGAATTTAGTAAATGATATTATATAGGGTGATAAAAAGGTAAATTCATCAGATTTTTTTGTTTTTGGCAACAAATTTTCTTCCAAAATTGACATTTTTTAAGCTTTAGTCCTTTCAATTTCACAAAATAATGGTCTCACAATTAAGTGATTTTTTATTCATAAAATTATTCAATATCATTATGTAAAAATGAATGTTAGCCGATAGGAAAATGAGTTCATTAATGTTTCGGGCAAAAGCCTTTTCTAGCAAAACCTGAAATTTTTGTAAGCCTATAGCCTTGCAATTTTACAAAATAATGGTCATACAATTTAGCGATGTTTTGTTCATAATAAAATCTAAAAGAATTGTGTAAAGAAGAATATAGAATGATAAAAAAGGTGAATTCATAAGATTTTCTTGTTTTGGGCAAAAACATTTTCTTCCAAAGATGACATTTTTCAAGCCTAAACCCTTGCAATTTTACAAAATAATGGTCATACAATTTAGCGATGTTTTGTTCATAATAAAATCTAAAAGAATTGAGAAAAGAAGAATATAGAATGATAAAAAAGGTAAATTCATTAGATTTTCTTGTTTTGGGCAAAAACATTTTCTTCCAAAGATGACATTTTTCAAGCCTAAACCCTTGCAATTTTACAAAATAATGGTCATACAATTTAGCGATGTTTTGTTCATAATAAAATCTAAAAGAATTGAGAAAAGAAGAATATAGAATGATAAAAAAGGTAAATTCATTAGATTTTCTTGTTTTGGGCAAAAACATTTTCTTCCAAAGATGACATTTTTCAAGCCTAAACCCTTGCAATTTTACAAAATAATGGTCATACAATTTAGCGATGTTTTGTTCATAATAAAATCTAAAAGAATTGAGTAAAGAAGAATATAGAATGATAAAAAGGTAAATTCATTAGATTTTTTTGTTTTTGGCAAAAACATTTTCTGCCAAAGATGACATTTTTCAAGCTTAAACCCTTGCAATTTTACAAAATAATGGTCATACAATTTAGCGATGTTTTGTTCATAATAAAATCTAAAAGAATTGAGTAAAGAAGAATATAGAATGATAAAAAGGTAAATTCATTAGATTTTTTTGTTTTTGGCAAAAACATTTTCTGCCAAAGATGACATTTTTCAAGCTTAAACCCTTGCAATTTTACAAAATAATGGTCATACAATTTAGCGATGTTTTGTTCATAATAAAATCTAAAAGAATTGAGTAAAGAAGAATATAGAATGATAAAAAAGGTAAATTCATTAGATTTTCTTGTTTTGGGCAAAAACATTTTCTGCCAAAGATGACATTTTTCAAGCCTAAACCCTTGCAATTTTACAAAATAATGGTCATACAATTTAGCGATGTTTTGTTCATAATAAAATCTAAAAGAATTGAAAAAAAGAATATAGAATGATAAAAAAGGTAAATTCATTAGATTTTCTTGTTTTTGGCAAAAACATTTTCTGCCAAAGATGACATTTTTCAAGCCTAAACCCTTGCAATTTTACAAAATAATGGTCATACAATTTAGCGATGTTTTGTTCATAATAAAATCTAAAAGAATTGAGTAAAGAAGAATATAGAATGATAAAAAAGGTAAATTCATTAGATTTTCTTGTTTTGGGCAAAAACATTTTCTTCCAAAGATGACATTTTTCAAGCCTAAACCCTTGCAATTTTACAAAATAATGGTCATACAATTTAGCGATGTTTTGTTCATAATAAAATCTAAAAGAATTGAAAAAAAAAGAATATAGAATGATAAAAAAGGTAAATTCATTAGATTTTCTTGTTTTTGGCAAAAACATTTTCTTCCAAAGATGACATTTTTCAAGCCTAAACCCTTGCAATTTTACAAAATAATGGTCATACAATTTAGCGATGTTTTATTCATAAAAATATCCAATACCATTGCGTAATGGTAAATATAAACCAATAGGAAAAAAAAGTTTATTGATGTTTTTGTTTTGTGCAAAAGACTTTTCTGGCAAAAATTGCAATTTTTGTAAGCTTATACCCTTGCATTTTTACCTCAAAATGGTCAAAATTTAGCGATGTTTTATAAAAAAAATTAATGTCATTGAGTGAAGGTGAATGTAGGACGAAAAGAAGGTAAGTTCATTCATTTTTAATGGTGTTTTAGGGCGTAAACATTTCCTGGCAAAAATTTACTTTTATTAAGCCTATAGCCTTGCATTTTTACTGAAAATAACCAAACGATTTAGCGCTGTTTTCTGAATTAAACCCTTGTCATCATCGAGCAAAGATGAATAAAGAACAACAAGAAGGTAAATTCATTCATTTTTCAATTGGCATTTTCATAAACCTATAGCCTTGCATTTTTACTGAAAATAACCAAACGATTTAGCGCTGTTTTCTGAATTAAACCCTTGTCATCATCGAGCAAAGATGAATAAAGAACAACAAGAAGGTAAATTCATTCATTTTTCAATTGGCATTTTCATAAACCTATAGCCTTGCATTTTTACTGAAAATAACCAAACGATTTAGCGCTGTTTTCTGAATTAAACCCTTGTCATCATCGAGCAAAGATGAATAAAGAACAACAAGAAGGTAAATTCATTCATTTTTCAATTGGCATTTTCATAAACCTATAGCCTTGCATTTTTACTAAAAATGACCAAACGATTTAGCGCTGTTTTCTGAATTAAACCCTTGTCATCATCGAGCAAAGATGAATAAAGAACAACAAGAAGGTAAATTCATTCATTTTTCAATTGGCATTTTCATAAACCTATAGCCTTGCATTTTTACTAAAAATGACCAAACGATTTAGCGCTGTTTTCTGAAATAAACCTTTGGCATCATCAAGTAAAGATGAATAAAGAACAACAAGAAGGTAAATTCATTCATTTTTCAATGTTTGGGACGAAAGCATTTCCTGCAAAATTGACATTTTCATAAACCTATAGGCTTGTGTTATTACAAAAATATGATCGTATCAATCAGTTTTTTTTCATTAAAAACGTCCAGGAGTATTAAGTAGAGATGTATATAAGACGATACGAAAGTAAATTTATTATTTTTTGTTTTTGTTTAAAACAATCAATAGCATTGAGTTGAGTAAAGATAAAAAAAAGGACAGCAAGAAGTTTAATTTATCCGCTTTTCAATATTTTGGGCAAAAGATTTCCTACCAAAAGCAGGGTTGCCAGGTGGTTAGGGTACTAAGTAGCCAAACTGTTTTTGAAAATAGGCCAAATCACGTTAATGTAGGCGAAATTACCCATAACACATTGACGTCATAATGCGCAAGCGCAGCAAAAAAAGCACAGTTTGCAGTATATCCGTTGCCCTTCCCGTCACTAGACTTTGTAAGCCAAACATATTGCGCTTCCCAAGACTTTTTGTACTTCCTTGCAGTGTCATATTTACTCGGCCACTTGGTCATCATAGATTAAAAACTCGTGAAAAATAAAGCATTATTCACTATTTACCGTAACTTTTTACAATTGTGTAGATCAATCTCTGCTATTATGCTTGTTATTGATTACTGATAAATGCTAATTTTATTTCAAAAGCTAATTTTATACTAGAGCTTCTCGTCTGACAAGATTTTAAAACGTTAGAACATAGATTGAAAACGTTATAAATTATGCTTGATATATCAGTCATTTTTCTGGTCGCTTCGCTCGCAAAGGACCTACAAGACCTCTCGGCGGCATTTCACACAACTAAGCCAAAAAAATTTTGTACCAAATTTAAATAAAGAAAGAAAAAAGTAAGTTCAGAGGAGTTATATCCAAATGTTATATCAATCCATGTAGATGGTCATCAGAACAAAATTTTGTTTTAATTTAAAACAGGCTTGGGTTAAGCCTCCCTTGGTGGTTGATATTGGGGTGAAAGGAATTTCAAAATGGAAGTTTGACTGTAGTCTTGATTCAAAGTATTTTTTATGGGTGTTGCCTTCATTTCCGAGAGTCTTTAGGGCGTATCAACGCAAAACCTCCCTAGGGGCTACACCCCCAGCACGATAATCCTCTCTCCCTTGACAGGGTCTTCAACTACAACCAGGCTTTCTTCATTGACTAAACGAAGATTCCCGATCTGCTTCATCAGCAAACTTTGACACCCCAAGGTGCTCTTTCTGTCGGTCCTGCCCCCGCCGCATCATGAATCTTCCGGCGCCTCTGATGGCCTTGACTATTTTCACAAACAAGTGGTGATGCCATTTAGCGATGTGTTCTGAATAAAATCATTTGGCAGTATCAAGAAAATATAACTATAGGACGACGTGAAGGTAAATTCTATTATATTCGGAAAAATTTGCCAAAATAACAAGCGCCTTTTCTTAAAAATTTTTCATGCCAATGGAAAGTAAATTTATAGCGTAAATGGTTATCTTCGTAGTTTCTTTTACTTAACCGCATGCAAGCACCATCCATCCATTCAAAATCACCTTCCCACCACTTCTTGGGATCCGTTCTCATTCTCCCTCGATTTTCATTTGAATGTTGTTGTACGTCAACTTGTCTGCTCGCATTCGGTTTGAAACATTTAGGCTTTCTCATATCTGTAATGTTGAGTATCCTTTCAAAATCTCGATCCAAAACTTGTCTCCAAACGTTCGCGTTGGTCTTTTTACCGCTCTTCATTTTCCCAATCGTCCTTTCCTTACAGAGTACTTCATGTTAAAAGCTGTGATTTTTTGCGATAGCGGCCAGGCTTCGTATCTGTAAAAAAATTTAAATTTTACCTGCGGTTCTATAGATCTGATGCTGTTATCTCACTTTATAGCATAGGACTTACATGTTACTTCTTATGGCTTAGAAACATATCGGTCGTTGGCTGAAGCAGGGAACTGTCGTTGATAAAGAAAATCTAATATTGCCCTTGTGATGAAATTTGTGGAATCAAACATTGAAACTACGGGAAAAGAGATTCAATGTTGTTGTTGCTGCTGTCGTTGGCGCTGTTGTTGCTGCTGTTGTTGGCGCTGTTGTTGCTGCTGCTGTTGATGTAGATTGTTGTATTGTTGTTTTTATTGAAGGAATTTCTAAAGATAGACCGAAAAGTTCCTTCATGAAGGTGAAATAGTGATCTCAATGTTGAGCAGATCTTTGTAACCTGTAAAACTACGATTCTTGAGTTTGGCACAAGTTAACAGAGCAGCACAAAACTAGACCTAAGGGGAATAAAACATAGAGTGGATTAGGAGCAGAGCAACGGCTTTGCTGCAGCAACAAAAACAAAGTGAAGCTTTACAGCTGATAAGACTTTCAAAACAGAATCACTAAAATGTTCGGATTATGAAAACACAGACTGTAACAGATTAAGAAAAAAACCAGGCGGATTGAAGGATTGCGCGAGGAAACGAAAGCAAAACGGTGTTCTGTTTCTGCCGGCGTCCTGTAATGGACTCGAGATGCTTCCTAATTATCTTCTTTCTAATCTGCTATTATCGCCGTTGTTTAGAGGTTAAAGACACATTGGAGTTCACAAGTTTTGCTTCAAGATTTTTTTGCAAATATATACCTCTTTTTTGTTGTGATTTTGTTTTTCAAGTCTTTATAAAGATGTAAAATTTTGTTTACCTTGTATGAAATATTTATTGTAATTTTCTCAATTATCCCAAATTGGAAATCGAAGAAGCAAACATTGAGATATATAAACTCACGATTGAGTTGTTTCCATTGCATTGATTGACATTTGGTTTGATAGCTTTTGCTCGTTGCGGTTCTTGCTACTCAGAATTCGTGCTCTAGAAGACATACTTCGTTTGTGTGAGAAAAACTTTAGTCTAAAAGAAAACCACGTGAGAATGACATGCTTTAATCTCCTGTGCTTATCTCATTGAGCATGTGTGCCTCATAATTAACATAAATTATCATACGTTTGAAAATTCAAATCTCCTTTCCATTTACAGCAATTGGTCACTGTAGCTGATGACGTAACGATAAAGGAAGCAGCTGCTTACTCTGTTTTTCTCGAGAGCATACAGCCTGTGTGGGATCACAGCCAGCAATTTGCGTTTCCTTCGTTTTAATCAAAACAACTATATTCCAGCCTTCTTATTTTCCCATAATTCATAATAAAAACAACAAAATAAAGATATATGCAAACGAAACGCAAGAGCAATTGTCAAGAGCAAGACCTGTTACTTCATTGGGTTAGAGGATGACGATGCCGAAAGATGTATACAACTAAAAATGGTACGCGCTAAACCACAATTACAACAATTTGATGATTGAGTGACTTTCTGGTAAGAATATTTTGAATTTTTATAACCATTTGTTTATAGGTTTTAGGATAACGAAGTTCGATATATTTTATCGATTTACAGCAAACGATAACGAGAAGCGGTGGTGAATTTATATGCCAATTAATGAAAAGGTGGTAGGGAATTTTCATTCGATCATATCACGATAGCATCCGGTAGTCTCAATTAGGTTAATATTCTTGCAATATCAAATTATCAAGAGACATTATCAAATTCATTTTGAAATCAAGACGTTTATTTCAGAACGATTTTAATTCGGTTGCAGAACATTGCAAATCTTGATCTATTTAAATATATGTGTATCGGAAAACTTATCTTTAACTTCACACAGTTTTTGGAGATTATTCATAGCAAAATAATAATTAAAATTGACTGAAACCATCTACAATATGCTTGGAAACAGATGGAACAACGACCTGCCTCGATAACCATATGCAGATGATTGCAACTAAAGCCGAACATTTCCATTTCTGTAATGCTATGACAGGTTAAATTTTAGATTAAGATTAACATAACGCATTGGTTTTACAATCATTTCTCCATAAACTTGCCGGGACAACAATTTTGCTCCGATTTTGTTGCAGTACCAATTCTTTGAGCAATGTAAATTAAGACAGCTTTTCTAATACAGCGCTTTGTTCTAGGTCATCAAGTAGTTTGTGCAGATATGAGGCCTGAAAGAGTTGATGTTAACTTGTCAGTCAATCTGAGAGGAAATAATACAACTGCCGGGAATGCATTTAAACCGATCAAAGAGGTATTTACTGCAAGTTACTTTGAACTGGTCGTGCTCGCGTTGCTCATTGGGACGATCCTAGTCGGCAACAGCCTCGTCTGCTTAGCGTTCAAAGCTGTGAGCAGAAGACTTAAGACGATCACAAACTCATTTGTCATCAGTCTTGCTATGTCAGACATCTTGGTCGGCGCCTTCTCCTTGCCACTTTGGGTCGCTTTCAGAATGGGTATGTGTATTTATCTATCTATGCCACAAATTTACATACAATCTTGCGATATTTTTTCACGATAAGTTAGGCTTGTCTTGAGGTAATTTCACCGTTATCTATAGATTAGTAAATACGTATTTTTCCAAGCCTCGTTTTGTTTAACTATCCACTCTTCATAATCTTTTTTGGCTATCTATAACTTAAAACATTGATGATAAAAAGAATGGTTATTTGCGTTTCAGTTCGTGGTCATACTTCTCAATTCCAAGACGCATATCAACAAGTTAACAGAAAAATAAGATTTTGCAAATAACTTTATTTTTAATACAGTTTCAGTAATAGTATATCAAATCTTGGAATTTTTCAGCACTTAAATTAATCATCTGATCACACTGGCTACTATTATGAAGTAGAATTATGTTTCCTGAAATTATATTCACGAATTAGGTAGCTTCACGACTCTAAAGTATTTGATTCTTAGGTCGTTCGATGCTTTAAAACTCGGCAATCTGGAATTTTTCCACTACACCTGTTTGAACGCACTAATGCTGAGACTATAAAATGAATCTGTTATAAATTTTACATTGTTCAAGCTATTGCACAATGATATTATTGATTTTAGGTTACTTTCTTGAAAACTCTGCGCCATATTACATTTACCTCGGACTGGATATAGTCTGTGGATCTGCGTCAATTATGAACCTCACTGTGATTAGTCTTGAAAGAATGTATGCCGTTCGCTTCCCGGCAAAGCACCGGAATATAGCACATAAGCGCGGAGTCATTGTGGTTGGCGTCATCATGGTCTGGGGGCTATCTCTTGCGCTCGCTGCTCTCTCCTCACTTAAGATTATGAACATCTGGCCCAGTTTCACTTACTTGGTTGTTGTTGTTGCTTTCATTCTTCCAACAGTTGTTATCATCACATCTTATATTCTGATTTTTCTTACAATGAAAACACGGCAAGAAAATCACTGGAGATTCAAACAAGAGATGCGATTGGCTGTTATGATTGGGATAGTCATTGTCCTTTTCTTGACTTGTTGGTTTCCATTCTTTTTGCTGAACATTCTGTTGCACCATGCTTGTCCTTGCTCAAACGGGCATTATCTTTATCCTCTCATTCCTGTTGTTAAGTATATGCACTACGCCAACAGCCTCATGAATCCCATCATATATGCATATCGATACCCTGACTATCGCCATGCTTTTAAAAAGCTGTTGTTCAAGTGTTCGTGTTGCAGAGAGCAGGTCGTAGAGCGCCAGAGAACAGCCTCCATCCGATCTACCCTGTCTTCCACTGTACTTCATGCCCATTCCGAGGATCAGAGCAGGGAGCGAGAAGTGCTTAGGCACGTGGGTAGAGCAGCAAGCAGGCTGTCCGTGGCAGATAATCGCGACAGGAGATTTTCAGATGAGCGTTGTTTGCTATCTCCATCTTACATTCCAGCCCGGGTCAACAATGGAGTGTGGCAAACGACATCAGTTTAAAGACAAGAAAACATCTGTAATTATGTATAATTCTTTTCGGGTTTCCTAAGGAAATTTTAAATAATGAACAAGAACTACGTATCATCGTATTAAAACTAATAGGGTTCATTGATGGATTTTGAAGATAATGAATCAATTTGGTAGTTTTTTTCAACTTGCAGTTCTTCTAGACTTTATTTGAATACACGAAAAATAGGTATCCCTGATGTAACTAGTTGGGTGCCATGACGATGATGTTAATGATGATGATGATTGGAGGTGATTGGTGGTGATAATGGTTCTGATTTTGATGATGATTGATGATGGTGATTTGTGATTCACGACGAAGGCTAATGAGGGTTTATGATCTTGATTGGTGATGGATGTTAATGATTGCTGGTGATTGCTGGTGATTTGTGATTCATGACAATGACTGATTAGGGTTGATGATCTTGATTGGTGATGGATGTTAATGATTGATGGTAATTATTGATTATAGCTATGAAGCAATCTTTTATTCGCACGAGCCTTAAGGTCATTTGGCCTAAATGTCTATTTATGTCTATATAGAATATAGAATTTCATATTACAGTAGTCGTGTGTGTAGGCCGTTTTCGTTTTCAACACAAATCTATTTTTCTACCGAGACAAAGAAAACACTCAAAAACCAACACACCATTGGCAGTCTAAGTCTGATTAAAAGATCTGTAACAAGTCCAAAAAGCTTCGAAACTTTTAATATGTATGAACTGAAAAAAAATTGATTAGAAATAACGTCGTCTTGCGTATAGCGCATTACTACAAAACTACATCACTTTTCCTCTTGAAGCCAATCGACAGATACTTAAGTGGCTTCATGCCATGTGTCAATCAAAAATTGACCAATCAATAAGCACAACACAAGGCAGACGCTTTTTGATTGGCTAATAGTTGATTGACGATGGCTGAAGTCATCTTAGTGCAAATGGCTTAACTGATGTTACCTGCAGAAAATGATGATTTGGTAAAAATTATATGTTACCCCCATTAAGTTGTCTTTAAAACTGCACTTGTTCGGCGGAGAAAAAAGCCGTAGTGCTAAAAAACTTTGAGATTGCTCGTTATCGATCATTTTGCGTATTTGTAGGCCTTTTCCGTTCAAACGTCTTTGTCTTTAACAATGCAAGTATTTATAGTAAAATTTGCAGCTACAGACTTGTTGTAAGTACAGACTGTTCACTGAACCATTGGGAGTTTTTGTAAGTTCTGAATTTGATAGATCTTAAACAGATAGCAAACTGCAAAGGCCAAACATGAAAGTATTACAAAATTCTGTTAAAATGCTGTTTTCCTCCTCTTAATTATTATCTTCAATTAAATTATTGAAAAGGCCTGCGAAAAAAGAGCAAAAATGATGCAAGATGTCTAAGACGTTGATCGATAGACCGAAAAATTTATCACCCAGACACAAAATATTTCGGCTCAGCACCAGATAATCATATAGGATTCACACAAAAGCACAGACCAGTTAAAGTATTTCAAATATGAAGATTTAAGATTTTGAGGATATCATGCAAAATGCGACGTAACTGATGGGATTTTAAGTAACAAAAGAAAATCAGAGAGAAATTGCGGCGCCAAGTACATCTGGATACGATAAACTGCAAATCAAACAGCCACATGCAGCGACCACGTCCACGGAAAAATAAAAACAACAGCTATCTGGCGCTGATTTTCGCTTCAACGAGAAAATTGTGTCTCACAATGCAAGTGTTTCAAGATATTGAGAATCACACCTGACAAATTATTTGAGCTATTGATCAAATAGTCTTAAAAGAAAACTGAGCACCTGCAAAACTCCATTTAGAATGCGAACCCGACATCAGTTAACTAAAAAAGGTTGCGACCACGATGGCCTAAAAAGATTCTAAGAACTTCTCTGCAAGCATGAACTGCTAATTTGAACTGCTTTTCTATAGGAATGAGTAAAATGAAGTTCAGGCTGGCTGTTGCTAATTTTACCAAAAAATTTGAGGCTGGATTATTCTTAATTTATTCTTAAATTATTAGGCTGCAAGCAGTGCAAGTTGCTAGCTGTCGTGCTTCAGGTCCTATTAACCAACAAGTGGGAAACGAGTGAGAAAACTCCTCGTTTTTTAAAATTAAATTTTATAAGAGGGTTTCACAACGTTGTTCAAAATTGCATCTTACCACAGCCTCAGCCTGTTCTAAACTTGTCATTAACTATTGACCAATTTTGCGGCTTGTGTTCTTATAAAAAAAGAATGTAATTCTTTTTGAAGAAATTATATAGAAAAGCTTTTCAACAGTTTTTAGTTGGATCGGATCATACAAATCGGTACTCTTCGGTTTATAACAAAGTTAATAGAACATCGACCTTGCTTTTCTATCTAGAAAAATCAGGCTTGATGAAATTCTACCTTAAATGTGAGTCTAAACGAAAATGGTTTGATTCACCTAAAGTCTGTTTTCATGGCAAAGCATCTGCAAGACTTTTTGCAGTAGGTTTCACAAATAATAAGAGTGAATAGTTAAAAAAATTGATGAATCGTATGTTCATTTTATCATAAAAAGCACTAAATATATTGATGAAGATGACGAAAAGAGAACAAGCAGTATCGAGGTGTTAAAATACTTAAAATTTGAATATATTACTTCATAAAGGCAATTCACGTTGTTTCGGTATTAACTACGACAATTGAGAAAGAACTGAAGACCATAAGGCCAAAAGGATTGAGATGATGGTTAAGGCCATAAGGATTGTGATGATTAAGAAGACGATTGATGATTATGCCGTTCAGCACGATGATTGATAGGGATGTTGGTGATTGATGAAGATCGAGAAGCTGGTTGTTAGTGGTTATGATGATTAGTGATGATAGTGATTGCTGATAAAGGCGATTTGTTATGATAGCTATGGTGACAATTGATGATTATGCCGTTCAGCACGATGATTGATAGGGATGTTGGTGATAGATGAAGATCTAGAAGCTGGCTGTTAGTGATTATGATGATTAGTGATGATAGTGATTGCTGATGAAGGCGATTTGTTATGATAGCTATGGTGACAATTGATTATTATGATAAAGAGAGTAGCTAAATCATTTCAACCAAAGAGGTGGGCGAACAGTCCATCACAAACCACTTATCACAGCAGCTGTTTTTTCCAAAGAAAAACATTCGATATCCGAGGTTTACTGTTCCTAATGTTTAATGAGAATAACTTGCATATCGACCAACTTTTATATCCAAAGTTTTTATTATAAAGAGACCGCTAAATGTTGCCTTCTGTGACTAATCTGGTTGACCCAGGACAAGAAAACCGCGATACCAACAGATATCTTAACGATGGGCAAACTGGTGCTGCCTTGAGGATTACATGCCCATCTTTCCAAAGACCATTTCCAACTAATGGAATAAACAGGATTAGCCCATGATATTTCCAAACAAACATCGTATTTGTTGCACTATATTGCCTTAAAAATTTCTAGGAAACCTTAGAAATAGAAATTGATAGGATTGGATAAAAAATCAGTTATAAAAACTATTGTATCAGCTTAGGCCTATTTGCGTTGAAATTTGATATCATTGATTGGTTTTAAATATGCATAGTGCACAAATAAGTAATCTTGAATTGAAAAAGCTGTGTCCAGAATGAAATTGCTTCAGAAATGAATCTGTCACGGAAGCCAATTAAATAGGCAGGAGAGACACAATGTGAAAATGAACATGTATACACAATAACAACAACAAAATATAAGATGTCGCAAATTGAGAGAGTTCATATAATCTTTACTGAAATACCTGCAACTTAAGTTACCAATATATACACAGGTCCTTTGTAAACAGCAAATGCGCAGTTTCTTGATAATTTACGGTAGTTCTGACCAGATCGAGATGGCTCTACAGCTCTCACGTGACGTAATCAAGAGGGCGATTGAATCCACCTCTTCTGTTCATGTATTGTCTGAAAGAAAACAATTGTTTAGTGATTACTACGAAGTGTTTTTGTGCGAGGGGTATAACATAAATAAATGCAGGGGAACTTGATATTTCTTAGATTTATTTATAACTGGGGGCGGGCGTAGCAGCCAGCGAGATAGGATGAGGTTTTCAAAATCTCCGTATCATTTAGATTTTTTAACGGTTTAGGACACCAACAACACAATTACTCTTCCCAGGGTCGTCGCTAGCTATTGTGCTCAGGGAGGGGGGCAGGGAAGGGGGGGGTGTTTAGGTCCAATTTGCCGACAACGTTGGTGAAGCATCCTTCGTCAGAATAGCCGGCGTAAAAATTTGCATTGGAGATTATGCGCCAAGAACCTTCTTTTTGAATAAAATAAATGGAATGAAAAGAGATGAGAAGAGCTCACAAATTATGATAGCAATCGAAAGACGTTTACAAAAAAGTTAAGGCAGATTTCCAATAATCAATCTGTAATAAGCATGGAACTCAACGTGAGTGATTTAATAATACGGCTAAAATTAATTGACATCCTTCCTTTATAAACTATAAAAGTCTAAAGACCGATTTTCAGAGGAAAGGCGTGATGTAGAGATTTCTTTGGCAATTTAGCACATGACGAAAAGCGGGCTTGTAAGTTAACTGTGGAAACAGGTTTGACGACTGTTTCTTGTGAATACACAATTCTTCAATGTAGATGCGGCAGACGTTTTTAGAATTTTATGCCTCATTTCTTTGCAGAAGTGTTGATTATTCATGCACAAGCATACGGGTCGAGGGGCTGCCAAGATGGGGCTGCAAATCTGGGAGTTAAAGACTGCGGCTGCAAGGCTGGGGGTTTAACGCTGAGGCTGCGAGACTCGGAGTAGAGGCTTGGGCTGCAAGGCTGGGGGTGCAAGGCTGGGAGTGCAAGGCTGGGGTGCAAGGCTGGGGGTTTAAGGCTGAGGCTGCAAGACTCGGAGTAAAGGCTTTGGCTGCAAGGCGGGGGTTAAAGGCTGGGGATGCAAGGCTGGGGGTGCAAGGCTAGGGGTGCAAGGCTAGGGTTGCAAGACTGGGGGTGCAAGGCTGAGGAACTGGGAGCTTAGGAGCTTGGGAGTTTGGGCCGCAGCCAATCTTAAATTGAATATTGTCATAGTTATCAGCCAATCTGGCAAAAAACGCCATACTTGACCAAAGGATTCGAAACGTAATAGACTAGCATCAACATTTGCAAATCGGCGAAACCCTAGAGTGGTTTCACGTGAGTAGTTTCAAATTCCTTTCAGACTTTGGTGCTCTGATCGAGTTATTTTTGGATTTGCTGTACTTATGCATGTCAAATGCCTTTAGGTCCTGCAAATGGATCATTGTTCTTTTTGCTTGTTGGCATATTTTAGAACTACAGTAAATTACAGTAATTAGATAAGGAAAGAGCCATGTTATCATAGATAGGCTAACATGGAACACATTTAATTGACAATGCATGTATACAGGTATTTCAGGGCGTAAGTTCACGTTTAGTGGTCCAAATTCGAAAGTTCTTGAAATTTGTTCTAAAGACGCCATCGTGTTCAAACTCTATTACCTTTCATCGTACACAGACAATGAATCATTTTTCTCATGTTATTATCTAACTGAGACAAAGACATAAGTGAAATGCTTCTGAGATTCATACCTGTATTTCTTTGCTTTCTCGATCTTAACACAGCCTTCCATTTGCCCCTTTACGTGTTTCCCCTGTGATGGTCAGAAAAAAGGCAGCATTCAATAAAAGTATGCTTAAATAAATTTGACTACGAAAGTCACGACTCTTTTTCAATAAAATTGGCCAGAATTGGGCACTGCCGTACGTCACTATTTGTAATTTCTTCTATCGATAGGAAGAAGGTCAAAATGGTTAGTGAACTAGGCCTATTGACAAACAACAAGAAAGAAGCGCTTTTATTCTATGGCGAAATAAACTGGGTAAGCTCCAGCTTTATAAGAAATTTATATTTACATGCTTATGATAAAAGTCAACAAAAACAAGCTGGCATATCAATAAGATCATTTGAATAGCTATGAGAAACAGGAAACAATCTGTTTATACAAGGTCTATCAATTACAGGAGGACATAATCATTGTGCAATAGGACCCAAGCTGGCTGCATAAAGGATTCAATGACTTACCTTGGTCGTATCGAACGAAGAAAACCCCATCAGCTGCATCATTTGAGTATCATCATCAACTTCTTCTTCTGTACGAAATTATTACAGATTTTTAAAAAAATAAGCTTTCACAATTGCTGTTTTTTCTAAACGTTGATCAACTTCGTTCAACGACAAGATGACCGAAAGGCTCGTACTTGTTTGTTATCAATAAATTCGTAAGAGATCTAAAACGAAATTGTTTTGCTCATTTGTAAAAACAGGCCAGATTAACTGATTTAATAAACAACGGAATAACTGATCAAAGTAAATGATATTTCGACAGCGTATCAGTAGGTCTCTAGAAAAATCTATTTGATAAACATTTTTTTTGAATCTGAAAATCTTCTACTTCACAATTAAGAAAAAATCAGTAACTATTAAAATACAGACATACATCCACGGCACAAGTATGAAAATCATTGTTATTGTATTTGCTATAACCCAGCTTCCGAAAATAGGTTATAGGACACTGAGAAGCTGTGCTTATCGAGCAGGGTCCTGAAATAATAAAGAGCTGGCGAACCCTCACACGCTAAGCGAAGTCTTGGTCATGAGTAACTCGAACCAAAGACCTAAGGATCTGTTGTCCACGACCCTTATTACTGAGCCGGGCTCGTTCCCTTGTCTTGTGTCCAGGGCCATCGCTAAAGGGAGGCTTAAGGGGTGTAACACCCCTTTCCGGAAAAATTCCGTTTCAAAAACGAGGAGTTTTCTACCATCAAGAGGTGCTTAGTCAGCAAATTTTGAAACTTGTCGGCAAACAAAGGATGACTCATCCAATTTGTCGACAAATGGGACATGGAAAACCCCCTTGAGCCCCATTGTGCCGATAAAAGTTAATCTAATAGGGCTCAACCTGAAAAGGAAACGAGCGAAAACATAGATTTTCCGCAAAAAAGAAATGAAAGTATCAAACAGAAATTATTGGAAGTGTGTTACCTTGTTCATGCGTCTTTGATTTGCTAGTTGATTCAGCCCTTAAAAAAATGAAGTTTCAGCTTAGAATCGGTAGTCTTGCAGGTAACATCTTCGTATATTCGGAATAATTCTACTACATTATATTACAAGTTAAACTACAAAACGATAAAAAAAGTGAGAAATGTTGAAATAAAGAAGGGAACACCCATTGAACATGAACAGACATTATGCCTGGCGAGTCAAGATCATTTGAAAAGGTGATTTAAGTTACAGTCACGAGACATAAGGAAGAAACATAAACAATGAAAAACAGGCAGATATGTGTGACTTGCAAAGAAGTGGCTTTGGCTTTAGAACGGCAGTAAAGACGTTTCAAAGTGGTCAAAATTTGTGAATAGACTTAAGACTGTAATGATTCCACTACATCGAAAAATACCACGAAATCTACAGAGTTTGAAACAGATTATATGGAAACAATAGCAAACGCTAAACTGTATTTTCAATTGAGGTTTTAACAAAAAAAACCGACAGTACATAAGCAAAAAAATAGAGAGGGTTTGGGGTTATGCATTAATTATGAACAATCAAAGAAAACAATTGACACATGAGCAGAATATGACAGCTGTTACCGAGCAAAGAATATCATGAAATTAAAATGTAGCTCAAGAAAATTATTAGAAATGTATCGAAAATATTTAGCATAATTATGTTGCTTGGATTAGCAACCAATTGAAATTGATTGTTTTCCGGTTAGCAAATCAAGCTAAAAGAGCGTGTTACTAATCTCATGGATAGAGTTTTCTATTCTAAGTTCGCTCTTCCTGTAAAACGGATACTTGTCGTTTCCAAAATAACACGGCAGGATAATTTTCATCTTATATGACTTTGGACTAGACTCACTACATTACCAAGTACTTTGGTAAGGCAACAACACAACCTGAGCCATAGTTACAGTACTCAAAAAGCAGTGATATTGTTTTCATACTAGCCTGTGTCTTTCACGCATTTAATTAAGCCATTTCTTTAACATTAAGGCATTTTAAATTCTTTCTGGTACAACGCGAGAGAGGTTTCTTGTTTCATAGTGCAAACATAGCATAAAATATCAAAGGAGAACGGCTGCTGATTTCATTAAGGTGAAAATGAAAAGTAGAAAACTTACTTTGATCTAGATCTTGGTGACCTGAAACAAAATAAATATTGTTCAGCGATGTATGGCATACAGAATTTTGAAAAATTTTAAACATTATATTGTGGAGAAAGGTCGAAAAAGTATAAGATTATTTAATTTGTCGAGAAAATATTCTTCCTAACATTCTATGTCACTTTATAATAAATCAATATTATACCCCTATTGTGTAGACGCAATGAGTTCGTATTCACCCTTGGACTCCATTGGTTATATTTTCAATAAGCAAGCGGCACTGATCGGGCAACTTTCAAAAACATTTGCTTGCTTTTCTGAATGGCGTATTTCGATCCAAAATATAAATTTATATCTGGCTTTGAGTTTCGATCTACGTTCTGACTTATTCTACGCTAAAGAGTGACAGATGAAAAAGTTTAGTCTGTCACAAAATGTTTGAATTTTTTAAAGCCAATTCAAGAGTTGCCGACTGGACAGCGAAACAGAAAGCAAATGCGAGAGTGATAAATCATTGTAAGGATTTTGCGGGTTGCCTTGGAGTTATTCAAGTACTTCCGGATAGAATTAGAGATGTTTTCTGGTGAGCCTTGCTGTAACATTGACCACGTCTTGTTTGTAGTAGAGCTTTCAAGATTCGCACGAAGAAAACCGGAGATTTCGAGTAGTTTTCGAAGATCTTCCTACATTTATCGTTTGGATTTTAGTGCCTGTTTAGTAGATCCGTTAACGTTATACTGGAGACAAAGGGTCAGGGTTTATGAATGTTGTTTTGATAACAAAGCTTGAAAGACTGGCGAAATGTTAAAACGCAAAAAATTCACCAATATAGTAAGGCAGCAGGGTGCCTAAATATGAGACTTGAGGAACATCTAAATACAGTTAAGTTGTGTCGGGAATATTCGACTTTAAAGCGACAGATTTAGTGAATTACGTTCGTCAATATCCTGGGAAAATGAACTTTGAAGAGCTATAGAAAAATTATCTCCTCGGACAAACCCATATTCTTTGAAAGACTGATTTTTGCTTGAAACTGACAAGTTTTGTTTGGATAAAATTTTACCATTTATAAAACAAAGATATAAGACTGGGTGTAACTCTTGACTGGTTTATATTTTATTGCTAACATTTAACGTCCATGTCCATTCAGGATATAGAAAGTGGCTTGAAAGGCAATACTGGAAAGTTTGCAGATATGATACCGTTCATTTTGTTGATCAAAATGGAATGTAAGAATCGCACACACGTGAAAAGATACCACATGGAAAGATTCATAGGGGTGAAATATTTAAGTTGATGTTATAGTTTTGCCAAGAAATTGGTTTTACAACTGAAAGTAAATGCCAAGATGTAAACGATGTCTTTATATTGAAAGCGGCAGAGTGGCGCTAAGCTACCTAAGTTCATAATATGAAAAAAGATGAATTAGATGAATAAAAGACAAGGAAATAAGCAAAGAGAGAGAATTTGAGAATGAGGCACAAAAGTGTAAAACGGAGTTACGATGCTCTTTGTAACAGCATTGCTTCAAAGTTTTATACTAGTAAGAGCTCCGGTAAAGAACTAAATTATCAGTGAAGCAGAGATTCAAGTCCTAACACAGGAATTGAGAGAGAATCAAAGAAGAGAGGAGGTGAGATCAAGTCTTTATTATAGCTTTGAAAAAAGATAGGTACCAAGGTTCCAAGACACAAAAAGAATGTAAAGCATTACAAAGCTTACAAGTTCTGGCAACAAAGATGAGTTGTAGGATTTTGTGACAGCTGTTGCTCTTGACAGGACCTGGTCAAGAAGAGGCATGGAATATTAAGGAGTTCCTCCTAAAAATGGTACCAGTACTCTAAAGAACAATGGAATCAATATCTATAAATAGATGAAACAGGACCTAAGCGAAGAAATGGGAAAATATGGACCTAAGCGCTTGAGAGAGGGACCCAAGTTTTTTAGAAAAGTTTAGCAACCAGATTATTTTTACTCATCAACATATCACTGATAAAATCTGCCAGTGAATTGGAATTTCTAGGCAGGCTCTTGTCCTATGGGGATGCTATGTCCCTTGTCCCCCATTCCCCCCTCCATTGCTATGGCCCTGCCTCTAAAGTAGGAAAATTTCTATTTAAAGCTTTGAGAGATATATAATGCATCAGGGGTTTCTAACATTACTTATTTTCAGGATCTCCTGCATAAACAACAATTTAAACTAAACATGAAAACTATTTACTAAGATCATTAGATTATAGAATGTCAATGAATTTGGGAAATGGACAGAGTGATTTCATTCCAAATTATTTCATACTTTTTAGGTCTAAAGTATAAGTAATTCTGGGTTAAATTCAATACTTCTAGTACATACTTTAAATTTGAACATTTTAAGCACGATGTTAAGCACTGACAGTAATTTTTAAAAAATTTGAATGTCCCTCTGAGGTACTCAACTTTCATCCATGGATTTAGCATTAATGCAGCCTGAAAATTCATGGGAGGCTTTTCAAATGTCTTACCGTTCTCTTGCACCATCTCGTTCATTGTGTCTTTCCCTGTCTCTGCGCCGAGGGGACCGTGATCTGTGTCTTCTTGGAGATCTGGATCGACTTCTTCTTCTTTCTAGAGGGAAATTATTTATGGATGAACCAAAGTTTCAATTTTTGATGCTATGATTGTGCCCAAACATTCTTCCCAATTGGAATGACAGTCAATCAATTGACTTATAAATGAAAAAGTTTTCCACATGGTACCATGAGGTTTTGTGGCATTTGAATTATGTTCAATATGTTTTCTTTTAGACTCATTTACAAGGTCCAAGTACCCTTCAGCAAAAACTGGTTTATGAAAAACATTATTCTCTATTAACAACAGTAGGACTCCAGTATGCCAGCAACATTCATTGAACAATCAACTAATTTATAGGACTTCTCAACACAAGTGCAAATTAAGCCATTTTCTAATTGAACTGTAAATTCATTTGAATTAAAATCAAATTGATCACTGAAAAGTGGCTAGTGGATTTTAATGCCATATAAAAATTCTTAAGAATAATTTTTTCATTTTGCCTCCAAAGAAGGATGCAAAAAATATTGAATAGTAAGAGAGTAAAATATAGAAGTTGAGAAATTTTCTATAAAGTTAAGGCTGATTGCTTCTTCAATCTCAAGTCAGCAGGACAAAAGAACAAAACCTCGAATTCAAGCCCTGAATTTGTCTGAAACACGGGGAATCCATATTTTTATAGAGATATCATAACTGTATAACTGCCACTACAGTCTGCACAAAGAGGATGTGAATCTATTTTGCGAGAGTGTGGTGAGAGAGCAACAATGCATGCAGATGAAAAGGAGTATAAGTGACTGTGCAAAAGTAGACAGCAGTCTTCATCATGTGGAAATTACGATATGTATTGAACCACACAATTTTTTAAGTGCTACTTCATGACCCATTCATTTCCAGTAGGATTTGAAAAAAGCAAGAGGATTAGCCTATTTTAACCAAACAGTTTTGCTAATACAGTCAAGTGGTTTCCTAACACATCTCAACAGGAAGAAAAAAGTATGAGAAAACTAAACAGATATTCCTTTGAACAGTCTTTCATATTTCCTAAGAAATTCCTCAATAAATTAGTTATCATCTGATAGAGTTTCTTACTGTCTTTTGCATTGTATAATATATTGCTTTATTGTAATACAATGAACCAATTCTTGCAATACTGCTTTAAACATGACACAGCTGTTACATCTATTCTTCTGGGAAGATGAGGACAGCAAATATTTTGCCATTTGACAGACCACAATAGGCAACTTTCAAAAACTGAGTGACTTTCAAAATTCAGTAATAAATGGTACACTCACTCCATTAAGCTAATCATTTTAAAAGATTATTCACTTTTGCTTCCTTATACCATAAATTTGTTGTTTGCAGGATTGTTACTGGTTTCTGGAAAAAAAATCAAAAGGACGACCATTTTTTTGATCTTAGGACTTGAGGGAATCTTAGGCCATAAGTGCTCCTCATACTTTTCTTGTGTGCTTTCAAAAGGTAGACGGTAAATACTACATTTTTTGCATGAATTGGTCAGTGGATGAGGCTAAAAACTAGGGGGGGGCACAGATCAGCATTTGGTGCGAACCAGCAAAAAGTCAGCTTTGTAGTGATTCCATTCATTCTAATTTTTCCTCACCTATCGCCATCCATTTTTACTTTGTTTATTTTACCTACAGTAATTTCTTCACATCACTACCTCATCACTACACTCTACGAACATATCACTATGTCAACATTTCCTCTCTTTTGTTTAGGCCCTCATTAACCCTACACATCTACCTAAATCTCAATTCATAAACTATTCACACTTAGTCTAGCCCTTCCTATCCTTTGTTTTCCTTACATCATTAGTGTTAATTCTAGATATTCATTTCTGTATATAAGCATGTTAATTTTTATGTAAGTCAGTTCAGTTCAGTTCAGTTCAGTTCAGTTCAGTTCAGTTCACATCAGAGTTACACAGGCAACACACTGTCTCTCTCACTGGCTCCGTGTTCTCTGCACGTAAAATAAGACACGCTGGGTTGGAAATGACACGTTAGTCAAGGATGGTTTTATTAGTGAACGAATCGCACATAACAAGGCTCAATTCTCGTTACACTAAAATGGTGACCATGACGTGACCCGACATGGCTAAAAACAACATCCTTCGACGTTATTTTCAACCCAACTCAACGCAACAGAATTTGTCAGCTTCCAAAACTCAACTGGATTTGTCACACACTCGAGCTCAGCTAGACAACACAGCACCCGGACACAAGTGTCTCTATTCGCCTCACATCCTCGGCAGCTCCACGGCACTATCCGGTGCTCGGCAGTGTCTCACGCTCTTCGCAGGTTCTTGGTTACCCTACTCATAAAACCTTGGCATCCACGCACTCGACTCACTGCAGTGCCCTCGCATCCCGGTTCTTGGTCACCCGACTCACAAAACCTTGGCAATTCACTCATCGCAGGTTCCTGGTAAACCTATTCACAAAACCTTGCTCAACATCGGACTACGTCGCAAATTCAAGTCAATTTTCATCGCTGCTTGCAGACCCGCACATGGTACACGAAAGCAAGTCAACGAACAAATTGGACATTCGAACATTTAAGTAATTTTTATACGTATATTTCTATCATCTTAATTATTCGCAGCTAACCACATACTAACACTTATCGAATCCTTCGCTATCGCTTGCATTCTAGGGGGGGAGCTATGTAGTGATTCCATTCATTCTAATTTTTCCTCACCTATCGCCATCCATTTTTACTTTGTTTATTTTACCTACAGTAATTTCTTCACATCACTACCTCATCACTACACTCTACGAACATATCACTATGTCAACATTTCCTCTCTTTTGTTTAGGCCCTCATTAACCCTACACATCTACCTAAATCTCAATTCATAAACTATTCACACTTAGTCTAGCCCTTCCTATCCTTTGTTTTCCTTACATCATTAGTGTTAATTCTAGATATTCATTTCTGTATATAAGCATGTTAATTTTTATGTAAGTCAGTTCAGTTCAGTTCAGTTCAGTTCAGTTCACATCAGAGTTACACAGGCAACACACTGTCTCTCTCACTGGCTCCGTGTTCTCTGCACGTAAAATAAGACACGCTGGGTTGGAAATGACACGTTAGTCAAGGATGGTTTTATTAGTGAACGAATCGCACATAACAAGGCTCAATTCTCGTTACACTAAAATGGTGACCACGACGTGACCCGACATGGCTAAAAACAACATCCTTCGACGTTATTTTCAACCCAACTCAACGCAACAGAATTTGTCAGCTTCCAAAACTCAACTGGATTTGTCACACACTCGAGCTCAGCTAGACAACACAGCACCCGGACACAAGTGTCTCTATTCGCCTCACATCCTCGGCAGCTCCACGGCACTCTCCGGTGCTCGGCAGTGTCTCACGCTCTTCGCAGGTTCTTGGTTACCCTACTCATAAAACCTTGGCATCCACGCACTCGACTCACTGCAGTGCCCTCGCATCCCGGTTCTTGGTCACCCGACTCACAAAACCTTGGCAATTCACTCATCGCAGGTTCCTGGTAAACCTATTCACAAAACCTTGCTCAACATCGGACTACGTCGCAAATTCAAGTCAATTTTCATCGCTGCTTGCAGACCCGCACATGGTACACGAAAGCAAGTCAACGAACAAATTGGACATTCGAACATTTAAGTAATTTTTATACGTATATTTCTATCGTCTTAATTATTCGCAGCTAACCACATACTAACACTTATCGAATCCTTCGCTATCGCTTGCATTCTAGGGGGGGAGCTATGTAGTGATTCCATTCATTCTAATTTTTCCTCACCTATCGCCATCCATTTTTACTTTGTTTATTTTACCTACAGTAATTTCTTCACATCACTACCTCATCACTACACTCTACGAACATATCACTATGTCAACATTTCCTCTCTTTTGTTTAGGCCCTCATTAACCCTACACATCTACCTAAATCTCAATTCATAAACTATTCACACTTAGTCTAGCCCTTCCTATCCTTTGTTTTCCTTACATCATTAGTGTTAATTCTAGATATTCATTTCTGTATATAAGCATGTTAATTTTTATGTAAGTCAGTTCAGTTCAGTTCAGTTCAGTTCAGTTCACATCAGAGTTACACAGGCAACACACTGTCTCTCTCACTGGCTCCGTGTTCTCTGCACGTAAAATAAGACACGCTGGGTTGGAAATGACACGTTAGTCAAGGATGGTTTTATTAGTGAACGAATCGCACATAACAAGGCTCAATTCTCGTTACACTAAAGCTTTTCCTGCGCTTGCACGAAATCTGAATCTCAACAGTTTTTCTGTCCACTTGTGCACCCCCAAAATTTTATTCTCCTACAAGTAAAGAGTCACTTTGGTACATTTTTCTAGGAAAATATGGCTGTCTGTGAAAGCATGAGCCGATTTTTGATGACCTGGTCAGCCTAAAATTTAATGTTTTTCCTAGCGATTCTTGTATTTCTCTTTTGGCTCCTCCATCAGGTGCAATGAAAATATCAACTTAAGGGTAAAACAATTGAAAAAAACTCTCAAAATGTTATTCTAATATATTCCTACCTTTTCAGCATGTTTGGGACAAAAGTATTTCCAATTACCCTTATTTGGTTGATTTTGGCAGTGGTATCAATAAACAAATTCTGTTAAATAATTTCGCAGGAAGCCCATTCAGTGAGACAAAAAAATTTGTGTAGAAAACCAAATATTCAATTACAATTCTATTTCAATTTTCTAGTACAGAATTTAATTCAGAGACCAAAACAAAAAACAACTCTTCTATAGCTTTTTCAAATTTGAGATATCATCGATTTTCTCCAATGCTGTCAGAGAATGGGCCTATGCTGTCCTGACTTTCGCAGTGTAAAAAGATGTGAAAAGTGTTTTTTTGTTATGTTACTTTTATTGCTCTTTCTACTGAATGTTAATAGTAGAATTGATAATATCAAACTGAGATAAGTTTAGTTGTTAAGTATCCTTTGAAAGTCTCAAGTGACTCTTGGTTAAAAAAGTTTCCTGATAATCTTCAGCCTATTTTGGACTAGGCCATACCTTTGAAGAACAATATTTAGTATTATTCAATATACATAGAGATGATATAGACCCATACTGATCGCTCATCACTCTTACTAACTACTCATTCACAAATAAGCCACTCTCAATTAACAATCTATTCGAAATCAAATTAAATATAAAGAGTTTTAAAGTCAAATCTCGTAAAACCAGTGACTTAAAATTACGATCTTCTGAAGACTTCAGATATCAATAAAAATTTACAAGAGGCAACGGCCTAAAAATCTGCCATGTTTCAAACAAACAACAGACATGAACCTTAAGAGCAAGATAATAAAACTACATGTAAGCTGAGAAGAAAATAGACTTACCACGCCTTACAGGCGATCTGCTTCTACTTCTTTGATTTACGTTCCCCCCAGGCATCTTTTCTTTCTCACTCTGTTGATGAAAACCTTCAAAAATGTTGAACCTTTTCTATTCTGACTCTCAGTGCCATAAACTGACTATGGAAACGAGGCAGCTCAGGTCTAGTGCTGTCCGGATGAGCAAAGTTATCTAAAAAGGTGTATTTTCCAATATTTTTTCAAATCAATGCACGCTAATTCTCGAGAGTTCAAGTCTACTTGGCATGTAGACAGCCAGAAAGAAGGCAAAATAATCGACAGCCACGTTGCTGGAATGTATTAAAGCAGAAAAGGTGATTTGGAGATTGCTGGACATTTATCAATCGACTATTCATTCATTTTTCAACGTATTTTCAAGGAAAACATAATTTGAAGGCAATTCAACAAGGAAGATTAATGAACAACACAATTTGCACCCAAATCTACTTTTTAAATAAGCGCCCCCCTCGATAAAGCGCCTCCTTCAAACAAGCACCCACCCTGGAGCCTCAAAGCAGGCACCGCGGAGCAGGGGGCTGGGGGGGGGGGCTTTAGCCAATATTAAGTAATTAAATATCAAACTACCAGAAAAGCCTCTTTTTATACGGTTTTAGCCCCCCTCCCCACTTTTTTAGACCCCCCAGTTTTCTCAACGCTCCGCGGTGCCTGCAAAGATTAAATAAGTGCCTGGACGCTTATTTGAGGCATTACGGTATATGAAAGTCGGTAAAGATAGAGATGGAACTTGCATGGCTTTGGAAGGGGGGGGGGGGCTGGAGACAAGACAAGTCCATTAATCAGTAGGCAAGAGCATCAATTGATAGTCAACGGACAAGAGCAATGATCGCTGTTCATTGGACGAGAGCAGTAATCAGTGATCATTGGACAAAAGCAGTGATCAGTGATCAATGGACAAAAGCAGTGATCAGTGATCAATGGACAAAAGCAGTGATCAGTGATCAATGGACAAAAGCAGTGATCAGTGATCAATGGACAAAAACAGGGATCGGTGATCAGACGAAAAATGCAGTGTGTTGGGTTTATTTTACTAATAAACAGCTGCAATAATCCAACATCTCCAGAATACTCCCTATCCAGTCAAAACATGAAATAGCCCCCTTTTCTCCCCCCAGAAAATGTTATTGAAGAATGATTGTCAAGACGAAAGTAAGAAACTTGGCTAGATCCTTTACTTAATTTGGCTGTGCGATTTCGATCAAAAGCTGCCATCCACAATTCCAAATCATTGGCAGCAAAAGTTCCTTTGACGCACTTTTTCCAGCTGCAGTCATTCATTAAGGAAACTAGCAGCTGTGTTTCCATATAAATTCTTTGAATGTAATACTGTCGAAGAATTGCACAATATTCGTCTAGGCATAGATCTAAATAGCAAGAGGTATTTTTGAATCGATAAGTGAATAACAAGCACATGACACCGAAGCGTGAAAGCGTTATTTTGGGTCTAGTAATTTGACAATTAAAACATATACTACCCAACTTTACCGATGAATAGAGCACATGGCCAATTTTTCGATCGCAAAAGCAAATAAACACACTTGACATCTTTAAGCTGTCTCTGACAAAAAAATAATAGCATTTTGTGCGCGCAAACAGTCGCTTAGGACAAAAATGTCATATTATGAAAATCCATTGATTCCTTTCAGCATTAACCAACATACATTATGTGATCACATGTAAGCTAGGCATGCATCAGGTTAACAAAAACGAATTATGTGCCGAAAACTGTCGAAAAGAATACGCGAGAATGGGTATGAATGGGTCTGTTGTAAATTAAGTTCGAAAACTTCGACAGGTTCAAGTCTAGGCGTTAACATATCGGCGAAAAAGTTTTGAACGGGATTTCAGAAGACTTCCGACAATATTTCAAGAAACTCCGAATAATTCTTAGTCTGTGATTTCTAATGAAAAGTCGCTAAGTAGAATTGTCGATCAATCATCTTTGTTCAAAGTTCTACAGAAAGCCATACAAGGCCAATCAAAAGTTTGCAAAAAGAACTTTAGCAGGTAAATCTATGGCATCTGAAACATTGATTCGGAAGGGAACATATCCTAGGATTGTGACTTCACGGCCTCAATCCTATCTTAACGTGGATTTGGAAAAAGTCAGAGATGCCGGAGAAGGGGGCGCGGGGGGGGGGGGTCAGACAGCCTTGTTGATAAGAGGGGCAAGGGGGACGAAAGGGCCCTTCTCATAAAGAGTCATTGATATAGGCCTTTTGTAATTAGCAAAGAATTTCCTGTGAAATTCTGACTGTAGAGCCTCAATCATGACGAAATTTCTCAAAACTTGTAAACAATTTTCATGCTAAAAGCTAGCCAAGTTTCGAGATACCTAAAGAAGATTGAAATAAATGACAGTTAATCTTTCAAATGCCCTTTTTATTTAAGCCTGCCCCCTTGCCACTTGGTCGTTCCGGCGTTCCTGGCAATAGTTTTTCTGGGAATTCCGGCTTCAGCATAAGATGTGTCTTGCGTCTTTCCGTGTAAAGTGGCAATGGTTTACGGCCGCAGTTTTGCGCTTTATTTTATTGCAGAATGCGGCTTTGGTTAATTTTTCTACGGTTTTCAGTGTTAATGAAAGTTTTAGTTTATTTGCATGTTTGCTTGCCATTTACATTCCCAAGAGATGCTTGCCAAACTCAGTGAAGGGTGAAGGCAGCAATTGTAACTGTACAGATTATTTGATGTTAGTTTCTACAATAGTGAACGTACACCCATTACGACTAACAACAATTTCAAGGATTGCATAAGACAGATTTCTTTCTGCCAAAAGGAAAATGCGTGTTTATTTTTGAGGAACAAAGTTTTGAGAAAATCGAATTGTGTAGCATTTTGTGCTGTCTTTATTGATTCTGGGAGTGAATTCCAGTTCTGAATTTTGGAATGTCAAAAGGGTTCTTAAGTCAAAGGTTGCAACCTGTTGTTTTAGGTACAAAGTGCTAAAATTTTGACTGATTGGAATGATGTATGGTAGTTTCTTTTGAGTAAGACCAAAAGTCTGAATAGGTTGATCGTATAATGGCCTCTAGTTAATTTACTCTATCTTGTCCTGACTTACTTTACCACACAAAATCTATACAATTGTAGTGACAAGGTATAAATTAAGTCATATATTCTCTATGTCGCCCATAAATCTTGCTAATCTTTTCAGAAAGCATCAAGTTTAAATCTTCCTCGATCTGGACACCAAGCAAAATAAAATTTTCTCTTTTCCAACTGCAAATTCTTTGTAAGTTTCAAACTCACTTGTGCTTTTATTCTTCCTTCCAATTGCGAAAGCTTGAACTTTAGAGGGATTTACATTCATTTCATTGGATTTAAACCAATCAAGACATTTATTAGTGTTAATTTTTTCAAGTTGCGATAGTTTATTTGTATTTTTGCAGTGAAAAATCTAGTTAAGGCAAATACTGAAAATCAGAGTTCCAAGTATTGGTTCTTGTGGCACTCCTTGTACAAGTCTACCCCAGGAGCTGCAACAACCTTTCACTTTGACTACTTCATTACTTTGAGATAGATAGCTTTGTATAAGCAAAAAAGAATTTCCATCTACACCATAGGCAAGTAGTTTTGCTAAAAAAAGGTTTTTTTGGAGACAATCAAAGGCTTTGACACGTAAGGAGCTGCACCAGAATGTTTATCCTTCCAGACCAATTATTTTCTAAAAGAGTTGCTATATGCACTTTAAGTATTTCAAAAAATGTTCTTCAGAAAATAGAGAAAGTTGTAGTTCTATTGCTTTCTCAAATACCTTAGAGTGTGTTGTGAGTAGACTTAGTTGTCTAAAACTTTCTTTATTTTAAAGAAAGCCATATGTTATGTTTGGAAATAGAAAGATCCAATAATTGTGAATGGTCTCTTTCAACGAGAGGAAATAGAAAAAAAGAAGGGACGTGCTCGTGTAGATTAATGAGGTCTGCCTGTGGCCTGAATTCATTCTTGTGGATCCCCAAGAGAGCCATCAAAGCGGTGCCAACAATTTACTCTTTTAGACAATAGACTGTAGTTTAGTTGTACATAGGAATTTAATGTTTTAAAAATTAGACTGTAATTTCAAATGTTATAATTAAGTTTAACTTTATATACTTTTTGTTGTATCCCTACTTAGCCTGTAAGCTAAATATTCTTGACACGTTAATAAAGATTTTGATTGATTGATTGAATTCCTTTAAATCATATTACTTGATACAATGTTATTTGACAATATATAAACACTGAAACAATGCCAACAACTTTAATGCAAGCAACATAGCTTTCTACAAAAGTATTCTGTCTGAAACAAGGATAAGAATTAAAAGGAACGTGTTTATTATTGCCTTTCATTTTTATTTCTTACCAAGGCAGTTAATATCAACAACGCATTTATTAATTTCTCTCCGAGATGGCTTTCAAATCTTTGAAACTCACACTAAAGTTGAATGAACTCATTCTGCCTTGCTCTGTTTTGGTTGCAAGTTTATGTTCGCCACCGGAATTCCATCTGTTCTTTGCGAGTAGTGCATGTTTCTTCTTAATCCTGCAGAAGGTCAGAGAACATGATTTTTCCTCGATGATTGAAACTATAAAAGGATGATCGATTCCCGAATGTTTCCCAAGATTTAGAAGCAAGTTCTGCTGCTGCATGAATGTCTCTTAGCTCTCCCGCAACTCTAACTATTCCAAAAACTGCGAAAATCAGAGAGAGCATGACTTGGACTAAAATGTCAGTTGGCAAACTCGCAAAATCTTCCTCTTTCAGCTTTAGATACGTTTTAAACTGAACAGCCGAGTATCCAGCATGCACTAACGATAAGATTCCAACTGTAACAAGTACTTTACCAAAGAAACTCATTTTGAAGTTGACGTGACATAAAACTGCTCTCCTAAATGTTGACTTTCAAAATGGCGGAGACGCTTTGAATGAGCGCTATACCATTTGCCGGACCAATCTCGCCGAACAGAAAACCCATACGAGGCACGTAGTTCAGGGTGGCGAAGGGGAACAAAACAACAATCGTAGCAGGCCTTTCTATCGAGCATGGTAACATTTACAAAAATTGACACCTTCATGTAAGCTATCAGGGAGGTAATATTCTATGTGGGAATTCGCAAAATGATTTCAAAGATCTACAGTACAAGGAGAGATTCACAGAATGTTCACAGACAGTGCGATTCAATGATGTCTACAGCAGCTCCCAAACTGTTTTACCAGTTGTACATCAAGGATCAGTCTTTGGCCCTTTTCTTTTCAATTTCTGCACCAATGACTTTTTTTTATTTTATCAAAGGGGCATGTGCTCTTGTCAACTAAGCAGATAAAAAATTCTTTGCACATTTTTAAAAAAGCCTGCCGCAACTATATATTTTTTCGGAAAAGAAGGTGAACATAGTTCGATAACAATCAAGAGATCGCGAACACATAGAGTTGTACACAGGACATCAAACTATAGAATCTTAAGCTATAGAAACTAGAGAAGCTGGAGTCGCTTGGTGTTTTGGTGTCACTATAGATCATAAACTAAACTTTTTAACATTCGCATATCGGAAATTTGCGAAAAAGTAGCAACACAGCTAAACATGATTGAAAGACTGAAATATTTTTTTGTTTTTAAGGAAAAAAGATCGTCGACTAGAAATTGTTCTACGCGAACTTCAACTACTGCCCTTTAGTATGATTTTTCTCTTCGGCTCGCATACATGAGATCGCCAAAACAGGAACGAACTCTACATAGTGAGTAAGAAACACCGCAACTCGATGAGAATTAACAACAACAAACACACATATACCGTAATGGCTAATATTTCGTCCCGGCATACGGGGCTTCATCAGAGCAAAGAACTCTCTGTTTTCTTTACGATGACCAAATTATCTTACGAAGGACTGCTTTAGAATTAACAAAAAGCCCAATAACCCTCTTTTTCTTAGAAATACAAAACTATAAATGAGCTCAATCCTGAATCGATGCAAATACTTCCTCTAATCCAGGGGTGAAATACTAAAAAGAGAACAAGAAAGGGGAGGGGGCTATCACGCACAACGTTCCGAAAACAATATCAAAAGTAGAATTCGTCAAAGTTGCATGTAGAACTAGAGGCTCAACCAAATAACATTCAGTTTTGATAATCACAGGAATCTCGCTCGGATCACAAGCCTGAAATTGTTTACCCGAAGAAATAAAATCCGTAGAAAATCTAAATTCTTAAGAATGATTTAAAATCAGGGACGAGGCGACCTGAATATGTAATGTATGTCTAAGCAAGTGATTTTATATTAATAATGCATGAAAACATTTAGAAACTTTTACTTTGTATATACTTGTACGTTATCGAATTAGCCTGGTTTGCTGTGACTGAAGTTGATTTTCCATTTTAAATAAGGTGAAAGACTCAATAACACAATCAATCCTCGAAATATTCACCTAGGGGCGTATTTATTTGGGTCGTTTTTGAAATGAGAGTAAATCAAAAAAAGTCTTAAACGAGAGAGTGGGGGATTTTTAAAATATCATCTGATAATTGCCATGAAAATAGCTCGTTTTCGAAGCATTTGCACTTTTTAACGCTAATTTTGCGAAAAATTTAACACGCAAGTTGATTTCAAAAACACAAATGTGGCGAAATGCTCTATTAATGCTTTTCGTTTTTCGTTGAATATGTGACTTTTTATTGACTATTTGGAAAAACTAGCAGGTAAACTTTAGGATTGGGCTTATTAAAGCGTAGGGACTTAGTAACAAGTTTCTGTTGCCAGGGTAATGGACCGTTGGGCAATTTGAAATTCCAGAAAAACTGGCTTGAAAAACTTAGTAACATTGTACTTGTACATAATAGCTGGGAAGTAAATAGTCAGGGGTATGTTGCTTTGGAATTAGCAACAAAGTCCTTGCAACAAAAATTCCTAAAAACAATAACAACAAGAAAAGAATGTATATTTCTAGAAATTATAAGGGGGCACAGCCGTCCCCTGAGACCCCCAGCCCAGCCAATTGTTGACAAGTATCAACAATGAAGATCCCAAAACTAATCCTCGAAGGACACCACTAATAGCCAAATGCCAATTCGTTGACGTTTCTTCTACCGCAGATTCTCTCTATTTTACCAAGTTGCATTTAACCTTGTTATTCTGCTTTATTAATATTCAGGCTTCGTTGTTTCATAGTACAAAATGTAGAAGCTCGAACCGTACCAAATCTGGTTCCAATGGAGCATGTTTGCTCTGAAAATGTCTTCCTGTTTAGCCAATGCGGGCAGTGGTGTATCTTGACCTTCTAGACTAAGGGAGTGGAGGGTCATCAATTGTAAAATTTACCGACGGAGACATAGATGAAGAAAAATCTAGTTGCTATTTCACCTACTGATAGGCGTTTCTACCGATTGTGGAGTAACTGAAGAATTACCGAAAAACTCATAAAGTGTAAAAGAAGGAAGAAACTCATGCAGAACTGGGGGGTAGATGTTACACCCTAGCTACACCCCTGATTACTGGACCTGACGTGAACTAGAGTCAGTTTTTGCCTGGTTCTGTTTGGAACCTGTTTTATCCCGTGTAAACATGCCTTTTTTGGTGCCATTGAGCCATATTTGAATCAATGTCGGTATTTGTGGCAGGCACGGGCGGATCCAAAACAAACGTGAAGGAGGGGCAGTTGTTAGTTGAGGCGCTAAAAAATTTTCAAAAATTGATGACGAGAGTACGCTGTATACAACAATTTCAGATCCATTTTCGGAATAAACAACATAACTTTGAAGTAATCCTTGAAGCAAATTAACCTATTAGTCTCACGAAATTTTTCACCTGATTCTCATTCTTCAAAAGGGGCGCACAATTTCCAAAAAAGGGGCGCTATACTTGCTCCAGATCGTCGAGGGAGGGGCAACTGCCCCTAGTTGCCCTCCTTAAATCCGCCACTGTGGCGGTGAAGGGCTTTTGATACAAAATTTAGCTTGTGTTATTTTTCTTCATATCCGATAATCAACCTTATTCACTATATAGTCATCGATGTTTAACGTTTTATTAGGTCCTTTTTCACTGGGTAGCTTCCTAGAAATTCTGCGTTAACAGGCAGAACTTTAGTTACTATGTCTAAGTCAGCCTTGCGAAACCCTCCAACTCATTCTAACTTATAAATCAGGAATAAAATCACCTGTGAATATTAGAGTATTTTTGCACTTACGAAATGGTGTGTTCAGATTAGTAACCTTTCATCTCGGGCACAGCTTTTCACTAATGGGCAACTGTGTCTACGTAATATACAGTGAGCATAAAACAGGTCACAAAACAAATGCTCGATTAGAAAAAGAAACCTGATTATGACTTCGATACAACGTGCTCCTTAGTTCATCAAAGTTCATTCCTTTATTAAGTTTAAGTGATATTTAGCTTATTCAAATGATACTGTTGTGTTATATTCTATAAGTTATAAGCTAGGGAACCATAAATCAATCATATCGTTAGAATTAACAGGCTAGGTGCCTTATTTTTGTCGTTTGCACGTTGGCCGGTGTCATTTCTGCAGACCAAAAACACTGACGACAACGTTCAACACAGGGACCACAAGGGATAATAAAAGCAGAACAAATGTCAACTGTTCATCACAAAGCAACATCTGACGATATTACTAAGAGTTAATCTTTACGAACCGTTTTACAAAAAGTTTGTTTGACAAAAAATAATTATCAAAAGCTAACGTTGGGTGCAAATGTGGATACAGAAAATTGGCGAGGAGTACAAGGTGGAGATATAAGCAAAGACAAAACATTTAGAATTAAAGCAAATAAAATGTACTTGGCTTTAATCTGGGGCCTATAAAGCTGCACTTCTGTTTTACTCAGTTCAACTCAGCAACATAAGACATGCTCTCACGAAAACACCTCTTCCTCTTAAGAACAGCACATTGGTCTTTGCTGCATTCAAGTACAGCGTGACATTTATACCCTGATAAGAATCAAGCTTAGTTTTATATCTATAAAATTTTCTTAAAAAGCTAGATATCGTGCCGATTGATTTAATAAAGCGGAAAATCGCTTTGTTTGATGCTAAATAAGTTCAACGTAGTTCGCAGGAAACATCCCATAACGTCCATCAGGCGCTTGTCCTCTCCACCAGTTTTCGTCACATTGATCAATCTCCGTGATGACGTCATCAGGATCAAATGAAATTTCAGTTTCGTCAGCTAAAAGAAGTTATTTTTAGAGCACTGTGAGAGGACTGGTACTAAGCATCACATAAAAACACAGAAGGGTATAGGATCTTACGAAAAGAGGCATAAAATGAAAAATGCTTTAAGATTTGTATGCATTTGGTATGATCAGCGTGGGGGAAAGTTTTTATCAATAATATGGAAAAGAAAGTTGAATTAAGAGCTATTTTCATAAGGGTAAAGCTGGTTGGAATGATATATGTTGAAACATAAAGATGACCATTTATTCTTGCTTGCTATTCTGTTTATTTTCAGAAGGGGTAACTAATCATAAAGGAAAGCGAGAAGTATAAGGAATTAATATAGGGTTTCCAAGATCAACTACAGAGGGAAAAGCAGTACTTGTGCGGTGAGGAGGGATTAGGTACCAACTACCACGGGTAATATTCCGAATGGATTGCAAGTCAAATAACGTTATAAGAGCGCGGTAAAAGATGCCATTGAGCACGGCCAAAATAACAGCCATTTTCATAATTGTCAAAATTTCAGTCACAAATTTGAATAAAATTGAGTTGATGGTACTTGATAATAAAACAGAAATTACGCGAGGATGGGGGCAAACAAGCAAACTGGTTACATAGAAGCGAAGTTCTATTTTATACCTGCTTGGTAATCGTAAAGGGCTCGGGCGGAGATCCCTTGTGGCTGACTTGTCATTTGAGCCTCTTCGAGTTGGCTTTCGGTTGTGCCCTAAAAAGTGACGAAGTTTCGACGTAACTGCATCATAAAACCAGTTAAATTCAGTTTCTAACTTAAGGCACTAAAATATAATCTAGTGAACCTTTAAAAAATACCAAAGCCGTTGATAGATTTAGCCTCGGTATTGCACGTTTATGAAAAGTGAACGTGAAAATGCATAATCTGTTTACATTGTACGTACCGTTGCCTCTTGTGAATCAAGCAACTCGACGTAATTAGCAGGGAACAGTCCATAAGCTCCACTTGGAGCCCGTCCTTTCCACCAACCATCGTCAACCTTCTCAATCTCTTCGATGATATCACCAGGATCAAAGCTTACTTCATCCTCACCCTCTGTTAACGAGAGAAAAATAGCTCTTAATTACAAAATCACATTAGAACTTAATAAACAAGGCTACAAGCAACGAGGAATGGTTAGACGAAATATCTTCCAAGTAAGAACATAACCTATGTTGTACAAAACTTGCAATGCTACATCAGGCCATACATTTCTTACAAGTCCTTAAATACTTGGTTATGTTATTTAAACTCTATGATTGGAAGGTTTTCAATCCTCTTTCAATGTCGATGCTTATATATAATACATATTTTCAAATTTTGCTGCCAAACAATTTTTCTGGCATTATACTTCAGTACAAACAGAGTGATTCTAAAACAAGTACAGTTCAAAGCATTTTCTTGAAATCAAGATGAAGGGACTGGCAGTTTAACTTCACAACAGAAACATACAACAAGAGGCTTCTAAAGGCATCGCATTCTGTTAATTTAAAGACACGTTGATCAGTGAAATAACCCAAAAACCAGCAGAGTTTCGTTGCTTGCTTTTATTAGTGATGCTTCTCACTCACAGCTTTCTGCTAATTGCAAGCAGTTAAGCAGGGGAAATTTGAGTGGATGGCTAGAAAAACTGCAGAATTCAAGTGCCTTTGCCTGTTCAACTCTCATAAAAACACGAGACGTAGAAACTAAGGCATAGGCATACGCGCAAATGTTTATTAAGAAACTGTCTTTAAGAAACGGAGCCTTAAGATGACAACAAATATCAAGAAGCCATAGTACTGATCAGCCTCAACCTTTAAAACTGCTCGGAAATCCATCTTTGAAGATTAAAAAGAGGAAGAACTCTTTGCTATCAAATTTACCTCAACAATATGACATCTATTTGCTGTAAAACTGACATAGATAAAAGGAGGAAGAACTCCTTGCTATCAAATTTACCTCAACGATATGACATCTATTTGCTGTACAACTGACATAGATAAAGGGAGGAAGAATTCCTTCCTACTAAATAGATGATATAAATTTCATGCCATCTTATGTTACCTGTTCCTTTTTTTCAAAACTAGCTCGCTAGCAATTGGTATTTGAGAAACATTTAGAAACTGCAACTCTTAAATCAACAAAACTGAAAGCAACCATGGGACAAGCTTCTTATAAAAATTCGTGAATTAACATTTTGCTATAATGTGCGTAGTTCTTTGTAATTGATGTTGATCTCTCTTTAGCGTTCTGTGCAAACGCTACACGGAAAAAGAGATCAGTAAAGCAGTAAGAATTAATCCTTTAAACCAGAGACAGCAAGTTGCTACATTGATCAGATCTCTCGGCTTTAAAATTTTGTTTCACTAGTTCCAAAGCAATGAAGTTTAGGAGGATTCATAAAGATATATGTTTTATGTTAATAAACAACCGATTTTTAAGACAGTTTTGTGGTTGCATCACTTCGATTTTGTATGTTTGGGACCATCACGTGTTTCCTAAGTTGACGATGCTTTATCTGACATTGCTGGTCCTAATGTCAGCGGTTAGGTACTGAATATATGCGCTGTCAGCGGAATATAAAATTACTAGATCCAGAATATACGCCCTTAGCTCCTTCGTCGCTTCGCAATCACAGTTAAAAGGCAAGCAAAAGCTAGCAAGCCTTTGTAGGTAAACAAATTAAACGCAAAGATATACGAATGTCAAACTAATGCATCTTCAATGATGTCCCACAAACTTTCTGCCTAAGTCCTATTTTTTTGCTATTGCTTTAGACAAAAATAGACAAAACTGACTAAAATGAAAACCAAAGCAAGGCATGTCACTTAAAATTTTGGTTAGAGGTCAAAATAAACTGGATAAGATATAACCTAAATTCATGGTACCCTTCACGAATTGGAAGAAAATCAGTTGGGTTTCAGACCTGCCTCTAGAAAAAAAATTCATTGCTTTTTAATTTGGATGGCCAGAAAACGCATTGCTGATAAAATGATCAAAGTCGACGCTCTTTCAAGTAGCAGTTTTCGATACGACATTTTTTCAAAAAAACCTAGCAGAGACACCCAACCAAGAAGGGGAAAGACTCAGAGTGCTTCACGAGCTTGCCATGATTTGACAGCCTGCTTGAGAGCACTTTTGAAAAGGCTGCAAAAATAATCTTTATTCGAGGTCATAAAATCCAGAGCTTGTATATACCAGGTCATGTTTTACTTCAGCCCTGTATATGTTTTGAAATCAATTCCTAAATCTTTTAAACAATCTTATGCAATGCAGGGCCCACGCCACAAATTGAAAAGTTCGAGGGCAAGACTAGCAAAAGTAGGGAGCGAAAGCTTCTTTACCCTTACAGCAGCTTTAAAACTAGGTCGCAAAAAGTGGGGAGGAGGCCATGGTTACCCTGGCCCCCCGGTGGCGTGGGCCCTGCAATGAATAAACTTCCAAATAACTGGGATTAAAAATGTACAAGAGCAAAAGAGCTACAAACTACTGGTGTTCTTGAAACAGGAGCAAATACGACATCATAACTTATATACATGAAACTCTCGCCAATAAGCAGTATGGTAGTAACATTTTAAATGTAAAGACGTTTGAATGGCTGTTTCCTACAGATAGCCATACACGTACAGCAGAGAACGTTTATCAAGTCTTTACTTGCTTATCAAGGCAGTTTACTTTTTAAAAGAACCTGTTAAGCTCGTGCCTTCAGATTTTTAGCAATAGGAACAAGGATAATTGACTTATCTTGCTTTTACTAATAGGGGACCAAATGAACCCTTTAACATGGATAACAGTAAATCATAAATGGTTGAGGTTGAAATGTAGCACGTAGATCTACCAAATGAACGATAAATGAACGATAAAAAATGCTTAAAATGTAATGCCGATGGCGCCCATGCAGAGCTATGCGGTGGAAAAAGTATAAAGGCATAACTTTTTTTGTGGCATTCAAAACTACCATTTTTAATCTTGCAAATGAAGCTTGATTAAAGCTATTATTGAAATTCAAATCTATTCAGAACAGAGCTTTAATAATAATTTAAGGAAAAATAGACAGCAGAAAAACAATAAAAAATGTCTTATCGAAAACAATAAAAAAATACAAGACTTGGCTACTTTTCGTTAAATGCCAAAAGAGTGCATCTATGGAATTTATGATCCCACGTCTAGAACCCTTTAATCAAAATCAGAACACCCCTAATAATAAGCATGCAGCTAGAATTCTGGGAGTCAAAATAGAATCAGGAAAAAAGGATTCAAGGATCAAAGATACTTGAGCGACTTTCCGAGCGGCTTTTTCTTTCTTTCTTTCTTTCTTTCTTTCTTTCTTTCTTTCTTTCTTTCTTTCTTTCTTTCTTTCTTTCTTTCTTTCTTTCTTTCTTTCTTTCTTTCTTTCTTTCTTTCTTTCTTTCTTTCTTTCTTTCTTTCTTTCTTTCTTTCTTTCTTTCTTTCTTTCTTTCTTTCTTTCTTTCTTTCTTTCTTTCTTTCTTTCTTTCTTTCTTTCTTTCTTTCTTTCTTTCTTTCTTTCTTTCTTTCTTTCTTTCTTTCTTTCTTTCTTTCTTTCTTTCTTCTGTCTTTCTTTTTTTTACTACATTTACTTACTTGATTGTCTTTAATATTCGTTTAAGAGGGGTGTAAGTTATCCAGATAGTACTTTTGTTAGGCATTGATGAAAAGAAAAAAATCTATGGGTCTGTTTATATGAGCAAATTAATCCCACCTCTCAACCCATAATCTGGCAGATGCGATAAAATCGTCGAATGTTTACATGCAATTTCTAAACCACCTTCCAGCTGTATATGGAGAAAATAATCCCACCTTCCAGCCTGTTTGCTGACAAGTGGGACGAAATTTGATCGCGTTTAAATGAACATTTCATCCAATCTTACAGCTTCATCCCACTGTTCAGCGTTTATATGAAAAAAATTCATCCCACCTCAGTGAAATTCCACCTCTCATGAAGTGGGGTCTCACTTAGCCGGACTGGCTTGCTTTCCATATAAAAGCAAGACGAAAAACACAAAGGATTCTATAGAAGAGTGGGATCTCACCTCTCAGCTCACAGGCTGGAAGGTGGGATGATTTTCTCAATATAAACAGGCCCTAAGAAAAAATATTATTTTTCCTGTGCTTGGAAATTTCAGAATATAACTGTACATGAACAAGAAACTAAACTTTAGAAAAGCATTTTTTTGTATAAAACAGAATGCTACAAACCTGCTTGGTAATCGTAAAGTGCTTTGGCAGAAAAGCCTTGACTTGCTGGAGCCGGTTCCTCGGCCTGAGAAGCTGGAGCCTGTTCCTCGGCCTGAGAAGCTGGAGCCTGTTCCTCGGCCTGAGAAGCTGGAGTCTGAATGGTTGGTGCTTCTGTAGGCTGCTTCTGAAATGGATATCAGATATTATATATACACGGTGTATGAAACCAGATATGCAAATAATCTTTTGGTGGTACAAAACTTGTAAATAGCTTTGAAAAAAGCAAACATTTAGTAAACTAAAGCTTTTCGTCTGACACTCTTCAGAGTTTAAAACGTCAGAACATAGACCGAAAACTCTACGCTAAGAAATATATATACCCAGTATATATACACATCCCCAAAGAGAACAGCCACCTCGGTCTTGCAAATCCAAAATTACTAATAAGACCTGCGATTCTGCTATCGGGCAGCATTTGCTAGAAAACCCAGATTGTGCAAAAAACTATAATGGCGACATGTTTCGGATTATTGGTAAAGCCCGATCGTCGTTCCACCTAGCAGTTTTAGAATCTATCTACATAAGCACGAAAAAACCGCTACTGTGTAGACAAAAGGAGTTCGTTTTCACCTTAGGACTCCATTGGTAACATTCTAATAGGCAAGCGGCACTGATTGGTCAACCTTTACAGTCATGTGCTCGTGTTTCTGATTGGCCTATTTCGATCCACAACTGGGTATATATATTTCCTAGCGTAGAGTTTTCGATCTATGTTCTGACGTTTTAAACTCTGAAGAGTGTCAGACGAAAAGCTTTAGTTTACTAAATGTTTGCTTTTTTCAAAGCTATGAAACCAGATATATAGAAAACAATGGCAGCTTTGGAACTTTATTAATTGGGACATAGTGCGATGGTTCGGGAAGATCAAGAAGCATCTACTTGTACAGATTGTCTCATTTGGATTTCAACATTGATTATTTTATGTAACGAACCATCTACGAACACAAATGCGCTTCTATGAAAATATAAAATGGGCTTGCGGCAGTAGAACTGCACAATTCTGAAGAGCTGTCTCTTGGATTTCGTATTCTGTGATATACCCCCTCGCCATTCAGCAGCACTCCAATTTGTGTCATCAAATTTTTTTCTTGCAAATTTAATTTTTTCAGATTTTTGCAAATTTTTGCAATTTTTTCAGCAAATTTAAATTGCCCTTCAAGAGATTCTAAGGGAATAGAGTTTTTTGGTAAAAAAAATATCAAGGGTAAAATGTATAGGCCTTTTGGTGGTTGGCTATAAAGAAAAACTTTACATTTGACATGGCTAGGCTCAAATTCCTGGCAAAACTCTTGGCAAACTAAACCAAATTTTTTTGTAGTTTGTCAATGGTTTCTCCGTTTCGACACAATTCTATGATTTAGGCAACGTCTATATGGACCTGGCTTGAAAATCTGCGCTCTAACCTTAATGAAACAAGTTCTACGTCTACACGGAAACGTACATTTTATAAAATTCTTGCGCTTTTAAATATACCATTATTTAAAGCATTTTAAAAGAAATGGCTTAATTTTCATGCAAAACTTACTAATGCAGATGAGGCTTCGATATTGCCCCATCACTTCCAATTGGGTATTTACAAAAGAACTGCACCAGGTGGGTGCTATTTAAACCATAAAATGTCCATTTACAAAAACAGCGTTATAGCATCAGGACATGCCGATGACTTTTAGCCGATATAATTCCTTCGTACTATTATAAGTTACCCCCCTCGCAGTTCGACCACTGGGAATATCCACATTCCGAGGCAATAGCTGGATTGGAAATTGGAATGAAATGGAACAAGGCATATATCAATACTTAACATTACATTTCTTAATATCAACTCTACTAGGTAAGCAGTTTATGAAAATCTAATGCATAACTGCAAGCAATCATTTGAGGCAATGAAGTTCTCTAACCTCCTCGTTGTCAATGATTTCGACGTAATTAGCAGGAAAGAGTCCATAAGCTCCGCTTGGAGCCGTTCCCCTCCACCAACCTTCGTCAACTTTCTCAATCCCTTCGATGATATCGCCAGGATCAAAACTTATTTCATCCTGACCCTCTGTTAATGAAAGAAAAAAATCTCTCACAACGTCACATTGTATTGAGGTCACCCTTGCCTTGAGACTACGTACACAAGGCTTTGACAATAGAAAAACAATTCTTGAATATAGTTAACTGTTCATTGTTTGAAGTTTTTGTTATCAGTGTTCTCGGCACTGTAATAATGAAGAAAAGTGGACACTCTCTGGAATCTGCAGTAAAGTATGAGCGACTATTCGTTAAAATTTGCGTACAACCTGAAAGGATGCCGAGGAAACAAAAGACAAAACAGTAGATTGTGTTTAAATTTTGGAGACTTCTTGAATTAGTAAGGTTTGTTGCTTTCCGTTTGTTTCTAGCGAATTAGATTTGATACCTACACTCATTTTTTTATAAGAACCAGTAAATTTAAATTCAGGGTGACTTTTCTAAATTTTTTCGAAAATTTGAGGCTGGATTGTTTTTTATTTGTTCTTAAATTAAGAGGGTGTAAGCAGTGCAAGTGCTAGCTTTTTCGCTCCAGGAAGGTGTTCAGGCCTCATTTGCCAACAAAGTGAGTGAGACAACCTTCATTTGTCACCAAGTTTGAATATTTACCGAAAATGCACCCACACATCGCTAAAAATCCTCGATTTTGAGAAAAAACGTTGTTCAAAATTGCATTTTGCAGAAGCTCAGCCTCAGCTTGTATTTAATTTGTTCTTAACTTTTGAGGCTCGTGTTCTTATAAAATTGTTCTTATAAAAAAAGAGTGTAGTTTATCAAAAATCATCCAACGGCATCTATATTAGCTCTGTTCCTCAGAATTGTACTAAGAAATGATTTGGCATGGAAATTGGTGATGGGCGAGTGGAAAGGAAGAATGGTTCAAAGAAAAAGCAAAATTTAATTGTAAAGTAATGTATGTACACACCTGCCCTATAGTCAAACAAGGCTCGTGCAGTGCAGACATTCTGAGTTCCTGAAGTGATCTAAAAACGGCAAAGTAATGCGATTACTATCCTGAATAAATGAAGAAAAATCCTCGTTTATTACGGTCAGCCGTATGTCGATCTTAGAATATTTAATAACAGATAACTGTACTATTATAAGTTACCCGTATGTAAGAAACCAAATCATGAAGCGCTGGTGGATGTACTTAACTACTTTACTACAATACTTTAAAGAAAGTTCTTAACTCCCCCGTTTATACCAACGAACTTTAACTGAAGGTTATAAACTGTAATTTGCACACTAGACATACCAAAGTTCGCAACAAGCACAGTGTACAAATCGACTAAGCACCGACGACTACATCAAATTAAAGGATACTGAATACATAGAAATGTTCTTTTGTCATTTTAAATGATTAAAACATTAACTCTCTATCCGCACTTCATGTTCTTTTAGGGCTATGCTTGCAGCACTGGTACGTACATACGGCTTCTGTTTAATGCTGAAAGTTGCCAATGGTTTATGCTATTCGTATTTAAGGCAGCTATCGGAGTCTTCCCAGAAGGCGTTTGATTCTTGTTAGGTGCCATCCGTAAAGTACGCATGCGCATATGGCGAAGGGGTTTGCCAAAGCAGAGGTTTGTTCAGGGGGAGGGGATATTTTAACAAAGGAAGTCTTTGAATTAAAATTAAATACCCCCATCATCCAACCAATAGGAACTGCAACATCCTTAATCAAGTCTTGGGGCTACATTCCTTTATAATAGCAGTCCATTTTCCGTTGGTGCATCAACACAGGTCGCTCCACCTAACCTATTTAAAACCAAACAAGGATGAAAAATGTTTTGATGCCGTTTTCTTGGAGTACAACCAACTATAACCAACGTAAGCAGATTCAATCAGGGCAATAATGGGCTAAACGTTTCGTCGCTTATCTCTGGTTAACGACCGAATTTTAAAAATGGGGACGACAAAGTTTTAGATATACTCCTTTGCTATGCATAATTGTATGAAGAACTTCAAGAATGACAATTTTTGCGTTCAGCGTTAACTTTTTGTGGCGCCGGTTTTTCCCCACAGCTTTGGATAGGAGGTGCGAGCGTTACTGTTGCGGCTGATTCGATGCTATTTTCTCTTCAGATTTCTATTGTCTTTGACGCTATACCATTGGCTGGTTGAAATTGTAAACAAACAGTCTGATTGGCTCAAAACATTTTTTATCCTTGTTAATAAAACCCAAACCTTATATATAACTTGATTAGCTCAAGTTACAAAGCAACTTTAAGTTCTGGGCAGGGATTTGACAAGAAACGTGCACATTCCCCTCCACTAAGGGGCCGACACACCAAAAACATAAAGAACAGTGAAAATCATAAAAAAATGTAAATAATCCATAAACCCCAAGAGATCAATGAAATTAACATGGATTCGAAGCAGTGCCTCCACTATTCAAATTTAAATTTCCTTAAAGCGAGGCTGAAATTTTTCAAAATTTCTTAAAATTCCTTAAACCGGAAATCTATTTTCTGTGAATATTTCCTTGTTAGTTCCATCCCAAAAATTGGTCATCCCATGACTAACAGTCAGTATGCATCTACAAATTTTGAACGATTAATGAATAATTCATCCATTTTATGCTTTAAATGGCCATTTGAATGCTAAGGTGTTGAAACAGTCAAATAATCATCATAAATTATAAAACTTGAAGAGGGGATCCTCTAGCCACGTATTCCGAAATTTCTGCTAGTATCTTTTTCTCTATTCTGTTGCTAAAGCTGCAGTTTTACCGTCAAAAAAATTTCGCTTCATCGTGACGATAGAGCAATTCGAAATGAAGTTTAAATCCAATTGTTTTAGCCCAAAGAAACGATCTGATTTATTCAAAAATACGGAAAAAGTTATTCAAAAACACCAGTTTCCTTTAGAATCGGTGATGGGTCGTCATCACCTAAAAAAGCTATAAGAAAATCAACAACCGACAACCTCTTGGGTCGTCATTAAGACAATTCTACCGCAACTTTTTCGTTGCTAACGCATAAGACGCTATATCCTCGTTGTTAAATTACACATCTAAAAAAGCAAACATTGAAAATATTTTGAACTTTTGGAAAAAAAGTTAATACTCTGAAAATTGCTTGAATCTTGCCATTCCTTAAAAAATTCCTTAGAACTTGTAATTCCTTAAAAAAATCCTTGATCTAAGGAAAATTCCTTGAAAGTGGAAACACTGATTCGAAAAAACACACCATGCTTTATATATAAAGGGGATTGGGAGGGGGGAGAGACAGGAGAAGAGAACAGCGCAGACATAGTACCCAAAGCAGATAAATACACTCATCCGAGTCAAGTGACAAACTTTCATTCAAAAACACAAACTTCAAAACCCCTACTTCTCTTTTATTCCCAAAGTCACAAAAGCAGCACTTGAAGGCTTAATGCAGGAATGAAAGCATGAGCCTTACCACCCAGATTTGAATAACACAAATAAAATAAAAACCCACCGTAAAAACATCTTCTACAACATCCCTTGTAAAATTAACTCTAATGAAACTATATTTAATCACTATGGACGGAGAAAACAAAGCTCTCATTCGCGTTGATTAAAAACATATCTCCCTTGATCCATTTGATCTTTTTCAATTTCCGTTCTTTTTAAAGGGAGCCTATTGTGTTTAGAGATTTTTGCTATTTTCGCGTCAGTAACAAGAGCAGTTGAACACACAAATTCACAATTTACTTCTTGCTAATTGCAAAGAAAACAAACGAAATTGAAAGGGATTCGGCGACAGGTGTCGGTGCTTCTTTACTTCAAGTCCCCATCTATTGAAGTAAACTTTCAAGACTGTAAAAAGTGACAAACTACCAAATTTTTTCGAATCCCGTTTAATAAAATTTTTCCTACCATTTTAACCCTTGTAATACTTGAATTGAAAATAAAATTTTTAAAAAAACACAGTGAAAGCTATAAAGAACGTTGGGATTCTTTTTGTTGGGCGGCGTGAAAAAGCCGAAGGGAGAGGGGGGTGGTGGGGCGGCGTAAAAAAGTACGGGTCCGTATTGGTGGGGGATTAGGATTGCATACGTACTTTATGGATGGTCGCTTACTTTTGCAACAACGCCCTGTCTTTTTTGGAAATTTCCTCTCAAAGTCTTGAACCTCATCTGGAAATCAAACAGCAGTCAGTACGAGGAAGCGCCGCTTACAGTGAAGACTCTTAAGCCTGACTTACACGAGACGAATTTTTCGCGTTAGTGCATCTGCTTAAAACTGTTGCTGTTGAGCAGGCCAATAAGCACCAACAATTCAGCAATTTGAAAAAATCTTGCCTATTTTTTTTTATTTCTGCCATATTAGTAGAACGATGAAACTTTCAAGCCAGTTTTCGTAAATTTGAAATTCAAATTTTTAAATAATAATCTGATATAAATCAACTTACATGGATTGTGTACAAGGAACAGGAAATGAATAATTACCAACCTATTTTATTGATATTTTAAAGGCGAGAGTGTTTGAGAAAAAGAATGCGGAAAAACGCAGGCCATCTGAAACCAAAACAGAAGTCAGGTGTCTTCCAATGCTGTTCTGATTGGTTTATTTTACAAGGCGAAAAAGTTCGCAGCAAAAAAGTAGGAATGGTTTCTACTTTTTCGCTGCGAATTTTCTAATCTCTACTTCTGCGCATATTTTTCGCGCATTCGCGGCGAAAAATTCGCTTCGCACGAAAAAATTCGTCTCGTGTAAATCAGGCTTATGTCTCTTGGTCTTCGTGGTTATTTTGAGGTCAGATGCACAGACAATTCCCAGAAAGCCAAGACGTGTATATATAAAAATTTGTGTCACGATCGGGCGGGACTTGAACTCAAACAACGCTCTTAAGACTACAACATATTGTAGGAACATTGTAACGCTACCTCGGGCTCTTTTTCGGTTTCAGCTGCCTGACTTTGGTGGTCAACCTCCTGCAACAATAACAAAAAACAACTCACAACAATAACAAAAAACAACTGCATGAAAAACAACTGCTTAAAATTTACGGTCAAGGCTACCTTGTGAAGACTGGTTATAGCCATCTTATCATACCCACCATATCATTCTTAATAGATAATTTTATCCCTACCAAGGAAACTAGAGTTACTGCTAGCTTGATAATTTTGAAGTTGCTTCTACAATTTTGGGAAGAATTTTTGGAACAACCTACTTGTCCTTTATTCGGAGATCACTTGGAGGTGTCCCTTCCTGGGAGGAATCTGCTACTTTGAGAGGTTTTTTACTGTGAGGTGTCTGTTGCGAGAGGGTGTATGTGAATGGGAAGTTTCCGTTAAAGGGAAATGTATATTTCCTTACTTGAAAAAATACTTTAACAATGGGCTGAATGAACAAAAAATGGGAATTTTTATAAGATTACCTCACTTTGCTGTTCGACTTCAGCTTCAGTTGAAAAGGTTTGCTGGTCAGGCTCCGGCTATAAAAGGTTGATTTAATGCTTTAATGATACATTTCAAAACACGAAGACAGGCCGAAATTTCAACAAATTTTTTGTGTCTCTAATCGCTACGTCAATCGAAAGCTAACATCAAAAGAGACCTTAAAAAAGCTTCGCACTCTAGAGTTTTTCTCACTGCTATATTACAAGGTCTGACAAAATGCTGTTCTTACATGCTGTTCTGTATCGGCAGCATACAAGTTCAGAGCCGAAGATTCGAAACCTAATTAATTTACTCTTATCAAAAATCCTTCTCATTTCGTACATTCACCTATTTTGGCCCCAGTTTCTTTTCTCGCAAAACTTGAGATAACCCAAAATTGAAATACGATCCTGTTCAAATTTTGAGACCTTTATTAAAAATCAACCTCAATCTGTAAGTTTACTTAAATCGATGTTGTAATGGAAAGATTAACACTGGCTACATCCATGCAACTCTGTAAAAACCTTATGCAACGTTGACTTTTGGTGGGAGGTGAAGCAGGTAATTAGCAAGAATTGTTATTAAAAATAAACTGTGCTTTCTTTTATCAACAAAAACATTGAACAAAATAACAGCAGTGCAAAATTTTCTTCGTCGTTCTTGAAAGCACATCAAGAAAAGGTGAAACTTTTATAACTTTACAGCCATGTGCTCGCAGTTCTGAATGGCCTATTTCCATCAACAGCTGCGGTTCTCGATCAATGTTCTGACGTTTTATACTCTGGAGAGTGGCAGATTATACCTAGCTGAAGAATGTCATAAAATGCTTCTCTTTTCAAAGTCAATTTTAAAGATAATTCTCTTGATCTCGAGATAAACTGAGTACTAAACAACAGTCCGTAAATCAAAGGAAATTCGTCACCGATCGACACCAGAAATACTTTAGCTGATTTGGATAGATTATAAATCTTCTTGACTCATAGGAGGAAAATTCAAATATACAGTCATTTAGGGATGTCTTTCAGTTGTTTTTGAACACTCTGCTACTTTGCAAGATGTTAACTATGTAGTTTCCTATTTTATTTATCCAAGAACGTCTATCTTCGAATTTGCTATAAAAACTTGGCACATTCGTTCCATTGCTTCAAATGGAGAGTGAGAGTTCACGAGGACTTCTAGCGTTGACGGTTCCGTTTTGTAGCGTTCCGCGTATGTTTTAGCGTTTTAGCTTCGTATCATATAACATGTTAAATAGGTTCTACAAACAAACCTTGAATAAGTTAGTATTTTAAGTATGCTTTTCACAAAATAAGTCTTGAAGCAGACGTTTGATTTGAGTTTATAGCCATATAAAAACGAGTTTAGAATGAAATAAAAATGCTCCAGAGATAAACATGCTATTTCTTCCTTACTTCAGAGATAAAAGCTCCTTTTCAAATACATTAGCCAAGGCCAGGACACACGGAGACCTCAAACGGATTAAGTGAGAAACAACCTGGACATTTCTTGCCGAAAAAAGTCAAGGTCAATATTCAGTTAAAAGCTGTTTGGTTGACTAGCGAGGCGATGTACTTGCTCACACCCTCTGCAGAGCTGTATCATCTTGTTCATCTTTATATTGTCGTGTCGCTTTTCCTTTTATATTTTCAACAATTAACTACTTGCCAGCACTTTCGTTTTTTTTAAATAACGAAAGGAAACCGTCCAATCCATAGTGAATCTTTTCTATGGTTTAAAACGGTGTGTAGTAGCTTAATGATTTTGAAGCGCCTTTAACGAAAATAATTCTCTGTAGTTTTGCTAATGACTTTTATTTTTCATTACTTCTGTGCGGCGACTTCAGCCATGGAAACAATTACGCGTTGCAGGTGCTAGGGTCTGTATTTCAGGATCTAAGCGCAATATTTCGCCGTACAAACGGATAAAACGTGAATATATCTTGTTAAAGCAGCCAAGAGCTGCTAGAAAAAATTAACTTTTAAATATATTCATACAACTGCTAAGGAAAGGAAGGGCGCAATGGCACTTTCCCTCTCTTCCCACATGGTATGAAAATATTGGGAACGTAATAGTCCACTCAACTATACTATCTGGCGTTCGGAAGGGATACATAAGAACAGAGAATATACTCAGATGGTTTTGTGCTAAATATTACTCTTTGCAAATTTGGAAAGAGACACATGCCCCCGTAACGGCTTTGCCCCTCCCCATTTCATTTGCACATTGTTAGATTGCGCAGCAATTCCTCGTCTTAAACGCTATTTTAAGAGTTCCTTTCAACGGCCATACTAAAGGCTTCCTTGATGGACTTCTTTCTTGCAGCTGGCGTACTTCCCAATATGAATGAACTTTCTCTTTCAATATTTAACTCTTTCCTTCAGTTTAATAGCCATTCATCACACAATACCCTCTTTGCGCTTCACAACCGAATCAACATTGCTCTTAATGTTATTTTAAATGTGTATTTATAAACCTCCAAAATCTTTTCCTTCTACTCAGCGCAATCTTAGTATAGTCTAGCTTTAAAGGACAATATGACAAATCGCCTGATTCTGAATTACGATATGCTTAACGCAAAGGAACGCAAAAGACATCTCTAAAAAGTATACAAGAAAACTGTTCAGGTTCTGTGAAGAGTTCATTCATTCATTGCCATACGAAAATTTTGGAGAAGGCAAATTATAAATTAACATACCAAATCCTGGGCTACAGCTGGAACATGTGGTAATTCCTTTTGCTCTTCTATAACAACAGGGGCTTGCTCCTGCACAGGGCTAGGTGGTAATTCCTTTTGCTCTTCTATAACAACAGGAGCTTGCTCCTGCACAGGGCTAGGTTCATCATGCGTAGTATCTACAGTAGAGACGTATTGCTGCTGTACAGCCTCCTGTGGTTCATTGATGACCTTAGGAACTTTTTTCTTTGGCTGTGTCGGAGGAGGAACTTTGCTCTTGGCAGCAGGGGCAAACTTGCTGCGCTCCGAGTCTACTGATTGTCGAGAAGAAATTGCAGACTGGACTTCCTTGAGTTAATATCAAGAGTCAAGATTATAAGAAATTGCTATAGAATAAAAATTTTGAGTTTGGAAAGTCAGAAATTAGATATTGATAAACAATTTCAGTAATATGTTGTACAAACTAACATTTAAGAAAAAATATTCTGAAAACTTTGAAATAAACAAATAGAAACTCATTATCACTGAATTATTATTGATAAAGATAAATCATTAAATCTAAACATTTTGTTCACTGGATTTTAAAAATAGTTTCAGCAGGTAGTCTTTGAAGAGGTTATCCATTTTCAACAGAAATTTCAAATGCAAGATTCCTTGTTTGTGATGTGTCAAATATCTTTGGGGATGACATAGGTGTCTTCAAAGTTGCTCCACGTTCATGTTGACTGCGTGCATGATGTGAGGGGGATGCCCCACTGGTTGACTTTTTGTAGCTTTGTTGTGCTTTCAATTTGGCCCTAAATCTCTCCACTGTGTTCTCCTCTGGCCGAAATACAATGACAAACATTTTTGGCCCATAAAGTATGAAGAGTCTAGCTGAAGTGGATATCAATGAAATGATCAGTATCATGAACTCTTTTGTAATTGGTGTACTCATACTAAAGTACAATGGGAGGAAAAAAAGCCAGGCAAGGCAAAACGAGAACATTGCAAAACTTGTATATCGAGCCTCATTATAATTCTCTGGGAGTTTTCGAGCTCTGAAAGCAAATATGCTACAGGTCAAAGAAATTCCAATGATGTAGCTCAAAAGAATAAGAAACAACACATCAAAGTCTGAACCACATGAAAATGTCATTTCTGTCCCATCAGCACTCTGTCCAACTTTTTCGATAAGCTTTGGTTGAAATACAAAATGAAAAATTGTACATAACAGGCAAGCAATAACCGTGAGTGCAAAAACAGTCAAAAATTGGATCTTGTTATTGAGAACTCTGCTTGTTTTTTTCAACCTCCCAGCAGTTGATGCTTTGAAAATACGAAGCAGTCTGTCTGTTTTTGTGAATGTGACTGAAACAGACGCAGTGTAACAAATTACAAAGTAAAATGCTCTCAGGCTGCAAATTGCACTGGTTGGTCTCCAAATGTACAACAGTGGCATTAAAAATATCACTGTCATACTAGCAAGTTGCAACAATGTCAACTCTCGATTCATTGCTTTGACCAATGGGGTATTCCAGCGATGCAAAATCACACCCAAAATTGCAACCTCAATGAAAAGTACTACCAGAGAGCACACAAAAATAGAAAGACCCCAAAAGTTGTTGAGTGCAATATGTTTGTACATTGGAACAACACATTGTGTTCGTTCTCCATTTGCAACTTTTTCCCCTTGGCAAAGAATGCATTCTTTCATTCCAGCTTTAGGCTGTACCATCTTACTGGCACATGGCACACATCTCCAGCAACAAGGCTTGGATGGAAATGTAAAGGCAAAATATCCAGCTTGGCATTGTTCAGAACAGCTCGAGTTTGGCTGTGCTGTACTCCAATTAGAAAAAACAGGCCTTGTTCCTGGTAACAATGAAAGCAATCGAGATCTTGAATCCCAACCACCAATAATTGTAAATTTTGTTGTACCATTTCCATCACTTTGCAAATTTGTCAATGAATATGAAGCAACTCCTGGATCTCCATTTTCATTAAAGCTGACTGTAAGGCTTGTTTTTCCAACAAAATTCACTTTCTTGATAAAATCAAGCAGCGTGTCAGGTTGAATCTTTTTACCAAACGTATCAAAAGCATTGTGCAAACCATGCGCAACTGAGTAAACAGCATCCATTACATTAGCAAATTTGTTCCTTGGTAAGCCTGTAGCAGTGGGAGTATTATTGCAATAGTAGGTGATATTGTCTGTAGAGTTACAGCCAAAATTGTTTCTCCAAAACAAATCCAGCCATGGGTTGTATGCAGTTTTATTTGGGGACAAGGATGTTAAAAAGTCTTCAAACTTTGGATACACCACAGTGGTTGGAATAATTCCAAGAAGTCCACTTACAACACGCTTGTTTACATTAAATACGAGCTTATTGCTCCCCCATGTCTCTGTGGCAACCCATATTCTGTCATACAGTTTCTGCTTTTCTGCCTCTTTCAAGACAACATCCGCTTCTGGGTATTGACACCATAAAACTATTACTGTCGATTTCTTGTCTGCAACAAGTTTGCTAATAATTTCAGTAACTTTTCTCTCTCCAGCCTTTGTTGTTTCGAAAACTTCACTTACTGCAACGCAAATGCCTTGACTTTCAAGGCGAGGAAGAAGGTTTTCGACACCAAGTCTCCCGTAAGCGTCGTCAGAGGCTATGAACGAGACGTAAGTCCAGTTGAATTTTTTCAGTATGTCAACTATAAACATAGCTTGATACTCATCAGGTGGAATTGTTCTCAGAAAGGAAGGATAATAGTTCTTATTTGACAAGGCTGTTGAGGTTGACGAATAGCTGATCTGCGGCATCTTCACGCCATTAGCTCCCAGCACGCTGGCAATGGTAATAGACGACGAAGAAGCAGCGTCTCCGACAACTGCGACGATTGGGGGTTTAGTTTTGTTGCAGAAACACTTCACCGCCTCCATAGGTTGGTTATAGGTCAATTGTTTTCTAGGAGCGGAAGGAATCACCTTTGGTTCTTGTATAATGTCGAGGGTAGCTTGCAATCCAAAATCTGCATTATTGCAGGAGTCATAAATTGCGAACCCTAACGTGATATTTGGCAAGAGTTTCCTATCCTTGTTTATTTGTTCTATTGTGTACAGCATTGCTTCGACCCACATTAAACCAGCCGGATTAAAAACAAATTTTTTGTGACTTGCTGCGTAATAATGAACTGGGAAAATGCCTGCAATAATAAAGTCTGCAGTCGTATTCTTATGCCATGTCAGCGATGTGCACTGATGTTGCGCTTCTGTGAACGGGAGAGGCGGTACAACAATCAAAGTGGCGATAATTAAATGCACCACTCTTACGACAGCAATGTCATGCATTTTCGGTGGCTTGCTTCTTCCTGGAGTTCTGTTCAAAATGAGAAAACAGCCGCCTTGCGTTACGCTCCATCAATAATTGCAAAGTCTCAATTCAATGACAATTGCCAGAGCAGTGTTCTCATCATTTACACGGAAGGTCGATTTCTGATTGTTCATCTGTGTTCTATCGGTTCTATGTGAGTTAGGCAACCCAATTCGTTATATCAACTGAAAGTCTTGAGGGTGTCAAATATTGTCTTTTGTTTCATTCAGGGGGGCGATCGAACTGACAATCAAAACAGCCTTCATTGATAACATTCTCCGCGGAATCGGATGTAAGAATTGCGCGCTCTTTTGATCGCGACCACATGTCATAATCAGGCGCGAATTACATCTACTTCTACTTCCTGAATGTTGTGTCTTTTGTTCCTGTAACAAGCTTGAAAAAGTTGGAAGCTGCAAGCACTGTACTGCAAGTTGCAAGCTAACCTCACTGCCCCCGGAAACATTGTGGAAAGCTCCATCACTGTTATTTATACTGAGATTTGCTTAGTAACATAGGATGCGGGGGTGTATGAACAAACTTTTATCATATTACCAGTCTGACACAATATATGATGACATAAACACGCACGAAAATCGCTCACTCTCTTTCAACATTGCCAAACCAATTATAAAAGGAAGAAGTTTTGTCAATATTTAATCAATCAAGGAACAAATCTTTTTTATAAGTGAACAGTGAATTTACCAGGAGAATTCTATTAACAAATGAAATATGAGCCGAAAACACGCTAAATATAACTGGCGGAGAAGGGGGTAGGTTCAAAAGTCCGGATAATTTCTTACATACGAACACTCTATTTTATAAGAACCAGTAGCTAAATTTAAGTTTAGGCTGACTGTTCTTAATTTTGAGGCTGGATTGTTCTTAATTTGTTGAGGGGGGAGGGAGGAGCAGTGCGAGTGCTAGCTTTTTCGCTTTAGGCCTTATGTGAGACAACGTTCATTTGCCAACATATTTGAGTACTCGCTGAAAAGGCACCCACATATGGCTAAAACTCCTGGCTTTTGAGATAAAAAGTTGATCAAAATTGAATTTTACAGTAGCTTGTTCTTAATTTGTTCTCAACTTTTGACCAATTTTGAGGCTCGTGTTCTTATAAAATTATTCTTATAAAAAGAAAATAGTTAGGCCTGTGAACAAAAATAACTAAGATAATCTTGAAATACAAAAAGAATGAGATTTTAATGAAAGTATTTTGGAATACTGTTCGTTGTTCCCCTAGACCTACTACATTGTGTACACTCTTTTTTAATAAGAACAATTTTATAAGAACACGAGCCTCAAAACTGGTCAAAAGTTAAGAACAGATTAAGAATAGGGTGAGGCTGAACTTCTGCAAATTGCAATTTCGAACAACGTGTTTTCTCAAAATCGAGGATTTTTAGCGATGTGTGGGCGTATTTTCGGTGAATATTCAAATTTGTCAGCAAATTAAGTCTGTCTCACTCACTTTGTTGGCAAATGAGGCCTGAACACCTCCTTAGAGCGAAAAAGCTAGCAATAGCGTCGTCATGGTGACAAAATTACAAATACGTATGCAGCAAAAAATAGGTCTTCATAATCTATTTTGAATGAACTATTGAACAACAAGAATTCGTTCACACGTCAAATGCGTGGGAGTTTGTGGTGTTACTTAATGACGTCAGGCGTAGCTAATTGGGAGCACAAGGAGGAACTTATGTTTAGTTTCGTATTCTTACATGATGTATCAAAAATGCAGTGTTCATAACAAAGTCATTGCGATTTCCTAGCAACGCCACTGTGATCTCCCTAGCGACGCCACTGTGGCCCCCTAGCATTCCTTTAAAACTGCCACCGTACAAAGGGACACATTTTCTAGATACTGTTCTCAAAAATGCTTATGTTGGCACCATTAGCTACACCCTACTAAACGCTTTCTCTCAGGTCAGTTTGAAAAACACATTTTTGGTTCGAAAACCTAATCAGATTTGGCACAAACACATAGCCAAAAAAGTATCTGCATGTTGGTGATCCTCCCCTCTTTTGAATTAAACACGGAAAATGAAACTATGGAAAATCACTAGGGCTGGAGGGGGCTGACCCCCTCCCCCCAGTTAGAATGATAACAAATTCCCGGAAGATCACAGTGGCGTTGCTAGGAAATTTCGGAAGTCAGGCAAATTTAAACTAAATCACGATAATCATTTTCCGAAAATAATATTGCTTTGGAATTGTGATCTTTTGCGATTTTCCATATCTAGGGGAAAAAGTATCAAAATATATATAGCTTTCGATTGCGTATTGAACATTCCCCCGTTACAGCTCGTCTAACAAGGAAAAATCAGATTGTTTCAAGCAAACACGAATCAATATTCAAATGAAACTGACAATAGAATTTGCCAGGCTGTTTACATTGGCAGCAGAGGTGCAGGTGCGTGTTACTAATCAGGTTGTTAATAAACTGCCAACAAACAAACTGCAAGCAGTTTACTTCAAAAAGGATCAGCTTGTAAGAACTTTATTTGAGACTTTTTACAACTAGTGAGAACATGTGATAATACAAACTTTTGAAGTTGTTATCCAAACAAATGTCATAGGGTTACCGTTTTTAGCTTAAAAACATCTTTAGAATAACATGATTCGATGCTGCAAGATGCATGAAGGACTGAAGCTCGATAAAGGAGTCTCCCTTAAAGGCAATCTGTCTCGTTGTGGATTGGTTAACGAGAACAATAGCTGGAACAATAGCCTAAACACGATTCCAGGACTCCGCCATATTTTTTACAATGCGATGAATTAAAGGGGGACTGGAAACAATAAAAAATCCCTTTGTTCTTATAACCAATCAACGTCGTGACAGATTGCCTTTAAGTCTCAGTTTTAATTATTGGTGAACAGGCAAAGTATAAAAACAAGCAGCAGCAACAGCAACTGCTAACTACGACGAAACAACCACTCGAATGAATGCTCCTTATATATTGATAAAATGCAAAATCAACCTCTCTTTTAACGACACTTCGAAAAAAGTCTTCCTCGTTGGAAAGGGGCATTTGTCAGAAAATATACAGAAAATGAAAAGCGCATTTGTAGAGTTTAATTGTCAAGCTTCTTCAGTTTACTGCTAAAGAGGAAACCTTCAGTACAGCTGTTTTTCTTGAATTCTTATGCAACTGAAGGGAACGGTTTTTCCTTTTCAAAAGCTCTCCTTCCATTGCATGTCGTCGGTCTAAAAACTAAATTTCGCTAGAACTCTAACCATTGACTCTAACCCAACCTCCTTTTGCCTTTTTCCAGCTATGCTGAAAAAGTATGTTCTTCCATTTACTTAAGAAAATATAAACCAAAGTCGATTGCAGGATATATTATGTTTTCAGCATTTTATCAAATCTTTCCTTGATTGCATCTCTCCGTGAAACGTCATTTCCATTGCAACCAAGGACCGAGGTGCAGGAGGGGCCAGGGAGCCTTGCCCCCCAAACTTTAGCAGTATAAGTAAAATACTTTCATTTTGTAAAATATGGCTGTTTTACACTTATTTATCAGGGCTGCCCCCCCAAACAAGAAGGGGGGGGGGCAGGTCTATGATTGCAACACATATTGTCAGTCATGAGACTATGTATGTTTCCATATCATCGAGATTGAGTTGGTGCAGCGGCGAAAACCGTTCAACCTACCATCTTCTAACAAGGGAAGTTACACAACAACACCCAAAATTGATTGATTACGCCTCCCACCTCACACCACCCTGGGCACCAGAGCAACAAAATTTCGATCTTGGAAATGAACAACCAAGCGGAAGCACGCATGCTCTTTTTTATTTTCGCGCTCTCATTTATGTAGCTTTGATCCCCAGAGTACCTTCACCCCATCCAGTCAAAGTATTTGTGAATCATCAGGGGGGTCGGCATCCCATTGCTTGAGAACCTTTGGTAGATCATTAAATTCTTCATGATATTCAGCAGAGAAACGTTACAATTCTTCCTAGAAGTCAACGTGCTCAGCATCATGGGGTTCCCTTTCAATAATCAGGGGGGAATGAGGCTCCCTACCACTATAGCCCAGAACATAGACCTTAGGGGGATACAGGAGACAGAGCTTTCTATTGTTTGTGTATCATTTTTCCCCTAGACATGTTTATAAAAAATCCCAATGGTGCATTGTACTTTGACTTTATTACAGTAGTGTCCCGCATATAAGAAACAACTTCTTTGATTTCAGGTCTGATGCGTTTCTTATAAAATGAAATATACACTTAAAATCATGGTAATGTTTCTTATACAAAAAACCATATTCTACTATTGATCATCTACTCAGACACAATCTAAATGATTGTGATAAAAATACCATAATATTTTGAGTTGTAGTTGTAATTTATCACTTTTAGGAAAAGCTACAATTAATACAGAAAAGTGCTTTGTTTGCATTGAAAATTCTTATTCGTTTGACCAGGTTCAGTTTGATTAAACTGGAAAGCTGAAAACAAACAGTTCTTCCAGTCAATGATTGTGAACCCTCTCTTATCCTTTTATTTAAATAACTGACAAAATTGTAAGTGTATAATTTTGTTCTGTTTTTTCAAAGGATTAAGTTGTATAAAACCTTTGAATAAGAAACAAGCATTTTTTCAGACCCAAACCCGTTTCTTATCAAAGGGCTTATTTTTTTGAAAATCAGGGTCTGTGTTTCTTAAATTGTGTTTCTTATATGTTGACACTACTGTATTCTAATTTTTTTTACTTTCTCGAAAATTTCATTGCCAAGATATCTGTGTTTCTGTTGTTTAAAATATCCATTTTAATATCTCTGTTCATACTTCTTATTCTATAACAGGCACCAGGTGCATTTTCTTTCTCTCAACCGCATATTGCATGAGGAAATTTCTGAAATCGTCGGCAAAAAGATTTCCACTGCAACAAGTTACAAATTGAGGTTTAGAATAAGGAAAACTGCAACGCACCGAGAATAAATAACAGCGAATACAAAAATAAATTATAAATGTTATGCTGATAACTCGCCCTGGTACACAGGGCCTCCTCGGAGTTATAAATTGAAGGCTTTTACGGTATCTTTTACTGTTATCCGCACGTGCAACGATTCCCATGGAAAATCAGACCGAACTTAAAAACACGTCAGTCGGACGTTTTCATCAATGGGCAGGAAGCTGGCTAAAAATAGATTAGGTCGTTGGCTAAATTGGCATGCGGCGTCAATTATAAAAGATTCTCATATTTAATTTCTTCTTGTTCGTGCTGAACTGCAAATCAAACACATGAACAATAATGTAATATATCATGAACCAGGCTCTCGAAATTTTCTTTGCCATACACTCTTTATTTATAAGAGCATCTTTATAAGAACACAAGCCTCAAAACATTCTTTTTTCTGAATAAGAGCCAGTATATTAAAGTTCAAGCTAGCTGTTCTCAATTTTTTCCAAAATTTTAGACTGGATTGTTCTTACAACATAGAATGTAGATGCCCTTTTTACTACTTTCTCCTTTATTTATTTCAATTCAGATTTTTTTTATTTATGCAGTACACTTCCCCAAAATACTGAAACCAAAAACTATCTATTAAAGAAAAGCATGGATTTACATATTTTGACATATTTAGACACAAACGTAATGATACAACAGAATGTCATAAAAAGTGCACCAGAATGTGCGATAAAAAGGAAATCACAATATGACTTCATTGGACTGCAACTTGTTAAAAATCATAACCTCAAAAGTATTTTATCACAAAGGCTCAACGAAAAGCATATTGTAAAACTTTTGTTAGCCCTCTCCCCTCAATCTTTCTACAATTTCAAATTTTGAAATTGGAGCACTAAAACAGCGCATTTCTTGTAAAACCCATTGTCTAAACTGTAGAATTCTTAAGCGATGACTTCACGAAAATGTGTTTTTAGAACATTTAATTTGGATCTCATAACCTGAAAAACATCATGAAATATCTCTAAACGTGCGAAATCAGTTAGATGTGTTCAAAATTGGCCGAGGTATGGCAACATTAGCACACACTCTTTCACCATCAAACCTTTTATCTGTGATTTTGTCTCTGTTCATACCTTTATGAGCAGAGCCAAAATAACAGTAATCCGTTAACAAACTTTAAATCTTTCATTTGCCATATCTCATCCGATTTTTAACACATGTAGCTAATTTTGCATGCTTAGAAGTATTTTATGGTTTTCTTTTCAGTTATATGGTCAAAATTCCAAATTTTAAAAACATATTTTTTTGACATCACACTTAAAAACTCTAAATTGGAACTGTTCTATACAAGAAAAATATTCAAGACACAGCTGGGCACGTACTCAACGAGTTCCTATAAACTCTATCTCTCTGTCTCTCTATCCGTGCAATTAAAACTGATCCTCTTAATAAAATGAAAAGAAAATCCTCAAGCACGATCAACTTCCTCCTTCAGTATTAAGTTTACATTGCAACGGATAAAATTATCGTATTCAAAGAAACTGCAACTCCAACGTTGATCCTTTACTAAACTTCGACCTCGAAAGACATTAAAATTGAAGCTCAAATAGAGTTATTTCAGCAAATCATGCGTCTAGCTTGAAGCTTATAAAAAAGTTTATTAACTTTAATTTTAATTGTCAACGCAATTATAGGAATTATGCGGAACAGCTACTTTCATAAAAGATTTTTTGTGATATATATGAAAATTCAAAATCATGTCTGACATGGCTCAAGAATAAATAGGCATAATTTAATTTTCAGATTTATCAGTGATACCAGATTTAATTTTTAGATTTAGCATTCCATTTGAAAACTTCATTCATTCTACAGTCTCATCAAATTTTACATCGTCGTTCACCATTCATCAAATTTCATAAAAAATATCTACAGATTCAATGAAAAGTATCATGCAAAACTTTTTCATAGCTCCTCTACCCAATCTTTCTACGATCGCAAGCTACATACAGTGGCAGTGTATGCCTTGATTCGTAAAACCAAAAGTTGACTAAACTAAAGCGGATATAACTTCAACAAAACAAAATTTTCCTTTCTTTGAATATTCCATTCAGATAATGAACTCAACTTTATGGTTACAGGCAATTGGAATATTTTTTGAGATTTTGAAAATGAGCAGTTGTTGCTTGTCAGATTTCTTCATAATTTTTGGTTTGAAAAATCATCGTATCATGATTCATGACTGCTTGATCATCAATCACTGTCTTCAATTCAAAATTTCAAGGAAAATCCATGAGATATCACATGAAAAGACTATTTCACCATTTAAACATCTTCAGCGCTTTTATCTCAATCTTCCTTGCGCATTTTTTTCAATTAAGGTTCCCTGGGTACCAGACTCACTCTATATAAGATAAGAGAGAGTCTCTCTCAAGACTGCAAATACCACAACAAAACACTGGTACGCAATCTTGTTTCGTAATTGATTTACCCAAAGCAAGTGTCGCATCCGACTGAAAGTTAAATTGTAAATTTTGAAGCGACAATAGGATTCGATAACAGTGACGTGAAGATAATCACTCGTATTGAAAGGGTTATTCAGACAATTTTTCCAGTACCGCGAGTGGCATCTGGTTCGTCCCAGATTCATGGAGCAATCTGTGAGACAATTTTACTCTCTTGCATTTAGTTTGACTCAAACAGCATTGTCGATATATACAGCTCTTCTTGTCCAAGAATTCTTGAGCAATCTGTGACACACCGCCATTCTCACAACTTTTTGGCATTTAGTTTGGCTTAAACAGCATTGTCGATATATACAGTTTTCTTTGTCCCAGAATTATTGAGCAATCTGTGACACACCGCCATTCTCACAACTTTTTGGCATTTAGTTTGGCTTAAACAGCATTGTCGATATATACAGTTTTCTTTGTCCCAGAATTATTGAGCAATCTGTGACACACTGCCATTCTCACAACTTTTTTGAATTTAGGTAAGCTAAACTAGCGTTGCTTGTCGCTCAGTACCTCTTTTCCCAGACGTCCTAAGCTCTCTCCAACCTACTGTAATTGTCGCAACTTTCTTGCATGCAGGATAGGTATAACAACGTTCCTTCGCTTGATATGGAGTACATTTGGAAAATTTGTGTGTAAAATGTGTTCCAAACGAAGTTTGTATGAAGTCCTTTGGTGCGAAATGAAATAATCAACCATTGATATTCCCAGTTTCGTTTTCCGGTAAATCGCGAGCTTAATTTGGTCAATTATCTCTTTGCACTAAAGTTAAGGCCCGATTTGTTGTCAAGAAACACACGCCGCTATATGCTAGGAAACATATCATTACAAAACCTTCTTTGGCTGGTTTCAGTTTAAAGATAATGTCAATCGACATTACATCATTAAGGAAAAACTTACGATATTGATAGCAACAAGCAAAAAGCCAAGAAATATAAAAGTAAAGAAATGAAGTAAGAAAGAGATTAGAAATAGCGAAAAATCCAACCTGCAATCTTTTCTTTCTCTCAGAATCGGATCTCTTACGGAATTCTTGGTCGTCTCTTTCCTTTTCCTTCATCATATCTTGATAGCGTTTTTTCTCTTCTTCTCGTTTTGGTTCCTGTTTTACCATGGCGGCCCTGCAAGGAAGAAATGAGCGACGTAAAATAGGTAAGATAATAATGCCTAGAATAACACTTAGTTTAGGATATTCTAAGAAACCCATATGCAAGCAAAACAGTTTTGACTCTTTTCAACGAAATTATAGCCTAATTACATAAAAGATACAGAAATTAATGTGCTAATAGAAAAATTATTGGAGTTTATAGAACAAACCTGGCAGTTAGAGAAGGTCTTGCAATTCACAACGTAGGAGAAAGCAGCATTATTAAAGCTCAAAAGAATGCTAAGGAATGACAATAAAAGAAAAACTAACATTAAATGGTATGAAGATTAGAGGATATCAGAGACTTTGACAGACGATAAAAACATGCTAGTTAACGCATTATCAAAATTCTTGAAATATGGCAAGCTGATACCGTTGCTGGTCAATCGATTTTGATCTTTCGCGGATCATCTCATCACGAGCAACTTCTTCCTTTTTCTAAAATCGAACAATAAAAACGCACACTTAAGGTTGTTTTCAATATGATTCGCTCTGACCGCGCAACTGCGCCAACGCATTTTCGGGCAAGTTCAAAGTCTAACAACCTCTTTCGCTACGAATGCGTCGCGTAGTCCAACTCGGTTGAACCACTCAGCCACTGGTCGCGATCGCCGATTTCCACGGAGTCGCCGTGAAAATAGAATGATTTATACACAATCTTTTTTGTGGTACAATTAAAAATGGCTTTGAAAAAAGTAAACATTTTGTAACTAATATAGAACTTTCGTCTGACGTTCAGAGTATTAAACATCAGAACATAGATCGAAAACTCTAAGCTAGGAAATTTATACTCATTTGTTGATCGTTAAGGTTGCCCAGTCAGTGCCGCTTGCTTATAGAAAGGATGATTTATGTGGAAGACGGCCTTAAACCATAAGCACTTATTAAAAAAATGCTAGGAATGGTTACCAGTAAAATTTTGTTTAACAGCTTTTGCTGCTATGGCAACGAATGATAACCTGGAATTGGATTAAGATTTTTGCGAAAAGCATCTTGAAATACAACCTATCAAAGAATGATAAAAGATATGAATGAAAGATATGAAAAGATATGATATGAAACCATGCAGTTTATTCGTGCAGAAACCCTGCAATAAGCTTTACTTAAAAGAGTTAATCATTTCTAAGAATTTATCGATCCTTAACTTGACATAATCATGATTTTTGAACACCTTGGCTATCTTGGTACGACTATATTTCAATCCACCCCCTCTCTCCATCCGCGGTTTTTGACTGGCAAAGCACGACATTGTTTACAAATCTAATTTTGCAGGTCTCATACAGTTCCCTGAAAGCTAACTGGAGAATAAACAAAACTAGACAAGGAAATAGCTAACCTCTCTAGCTTTGCGCTTTTCTTCCTCTTCCTGTCTCTTTTTCTCTGTCATTTGCTTTTCTTGGGATACCCGACTTCGTTCTTCTTCCTAGTTTCCAATCGTCATAATTAAACGTCAAATACATTTAAGGTTATCAACACTGACCGAAGTGTTAAGAAGAAACAATATGATACTTTTCTTATGACATGTTTCTTAGTGATAACGTATTAAGCACATTTGTTATTTTCTTAATATACAGAAATGCATAATATAGTAAAATGACTCTTCAAATTTTAAAACGATAATTTGAAAATGAAATCGAATAAAGAAAGATTGGATACAACCTTTCTAACCCAATAGAAGGATAATTTATGATATTTTTAATTTAATTTTAGATTTGAATCTCGTTTAAGAACCGAATCTTTTTGTAGACTTTATCATCATCATCATTACATTTAACAACCCTTTGGGTCATAAAAATGTCTACCAAGTCAACTACAACGTTAAAATTTATTGAGGTGATTTCAACATAGATTGTTAAAGGAATCCGAATTCGCCTGCTTTGCAATATTGTCTGGCAGGCTGTTCCATACAGAAACGATTGAACAAGAAAATGAAAACCTTGCAGCATCAATCCTTTTGAATTTAGGCATAATCTTCAATGAGTTAGAGTTCCTTGTAATTGAACAAGTTGCAGGGGAAAAGAAAACGTTAGGGTCCAAAGCAACCTGATTTGTGAACATTTTATGAACATATTTCAGTTGGAATAGTAATCTACGTGATTCAAGTGAGTCCCATTTCAGTTGTTGCAATAAATCTGTCACACTAGATCTCTGACGGTACTCTCACATAACAAAACGAGCTCCATTTCTTTGGACCGTTTCGATTCTTTGTTTCAGTTCATTAGTATTATTGTTTCAGTTTATTCGCCTTTCCTACTATTTGATCAACAGTCTTTATGCAGCGTAAATCCTTGCTAATATAAATGCCGAAATATTTATAAGATTCGACTTTTTCAATTGGTACCTCAGAGGTGTAGTATTCATTTCGAATGGTATTTCTTTTTAGCGTAATTGTCATAGAATAGCATTTGCTAACATTAAATTCCATATCTCAACGACGGCTCCATGCACAGAGCTTGCTTGAAACGTTCTGCAATGTTACCGCGTCATCTAGTGTTTTTTTATCCTTCTATAAAGAGCACAGTCGTCAGCAAAAAGACGTATGTCAGAAGAAACGTCATTAACAATGTCCTTTATGAATATTAAGAAAGTATGGGGCCAAGGACAAATCCTTGAGGAACACCTGACAGCAGGTGACAAGACGATTTTTCTTCATCCATTACGACAATTTGAGTTTTACCACTTAGAATACGTTTAATCCAGTGAAGAATTTGTCTCCGCAAACCGTAACTATGTAGTTTCAGTACTAACATATCGTGAGAAACCTTATCAACAGACTTAGAAAAGTCGAGGAATATAATATCGGTCTGGCTCCTCCAATTAATAAGTTCTGCAAGGCTGTTTACAAGCATCAACAACTGAGAAGTACACGAATATTTTTTACGGAATCCATCCTGCTTGCCTTATTATTTAGAAGCTTTCCAAATGCGAGTATATTGCTGATTTTATTATGTGTTCCAAAAGTTTACAGGATATGGATAAAGGTATGAAGGTAACAGGGTCAGATCTGTCCCCCTTTCTTAATATTGGGATAATATTTGCAGTTTTCCAATCCTCTGGCACTCTTGATTTTCTCAATGAATTTTTAAAAATAATAGTTAAACAAAGGCTCACTTCTGCGGGGGCTAATTTCAATGACTTGGCGCCAATCTTATCAGGACCGGTTGCCTTGCTGTCATCAAGTCCGCCGATTGCTTCAACACCTGAACACGATACTTCGATGTCAGGCATATCGGAAACGTCAGGAAAGTTATGACCAGAGTTACTGGTATCGCTAATGGAGGAGTCACTTTTGCTAAATGCCTCATAAAATAGAGTGTTTGTTTTTGTAAAGGTTTTACCAAGCCATTTAATGGAATGTACCTCCAGAACTTACTTGGCTTTTTATCTATAGCTTTTTTCCTTATTTGCTTTACTTTCTTTCTCTGGGTTTTAAATTTTGTGGCATCATTTTGATTTCCAGACCTTTTTGCTTTTTGAATAACCGTTTCTCTTTGCGAAGTTTCCTACGGACACTTTTAGTTATCCAGAGAAGACCGGATTTGTTTTTGCATATTTGAATGGAACAAAATCCTCAGTCAGTTAATTGATTGAATTTTTAAAAAAGTACCACAACACATCAACCGATTCGTAATTTTGCCTAGTAAGCATTTCATTGTGTACGCGAGTGAGGCCTTGTTTAAATTAAGGTAGGTCTGCTTGGTGGTAAAGATAAATTTTCTGGCACGACTGGATAATCTTTGAGGCCTTACATAAAAGTTAAACATGAGCATGTCGTGATCACTAACCCCAGGACAGGGTTTTATGTTGTTTACGTCGAGTTATAGTGATTATCAGTTATAATGAGGTCTAAAGTAAGGGATTCTCTTGTCGGGAAGTTCATAAGTTGGGTTAAAGGGCATGTGTCGTGAACATGATTGGCTAATGCAATACAGTTACCTCTTTTGTTAAGTACAAAGCATGGCATCGAGGGTGAATTTTTACGGCAGTAAAAATTAATTAAGAAGAAATGAAAAGCCACGAAACAATGGAATTCCACTCCAAATGATTTTGTTTCATTAGCCAACTGCTAATGCAACATATGCTCTTTAAGCTGTAATCTGCAAAAATTTCTAAGAGGAGCCTCGATTCACATGGTCGAGTTAGGTTGTTGTTTTCTAAGCAGTTTTCGGACCAATCAAAATCTGGCAAATTAAAATCCCCACATAGTAAAAAGCTGCAATTGTGAAAACATGTTAAGCTAAGTAAGCTTTGCTTACGTTCCGCTTATTCCGAATTCGATGGTATGATGAGCCAGTTATGACTGGGATTATATTGTTTTTTATCACTTTGACAAAAACTAGTTCACAATTTTTAGCTATATTTCGTTTTACTGATTTAATGTCTTTTTAACTGCGATGAGTACCCCGCCTCCGTGTAAATCTCTATCTTGGCGATAAAAATCACCCAGACCTAATTCTGAATCAAGCACATCGTTGTTAATTTTAGTTTCACAAGCGATCAATATAATCAATACCATTGTTTGTTATAAATTGCTTTAATTCTATCTCTATCTAATATTAAACATTATCAAATACACTCATTTGTAAGAAAGTCTACATTTTATAAAAAATGCAGCATTAACTCGGCTAGAAACTCTGCAAATGTTGATTCATGAAAATTCAACTATTTACACTCACCTCTTGCTTATTCCAAAACGTATCACGTTTCTTAATATCGATTTCGCGAATTGGATTTATTTTCTTGTATACTGCACCCTTCAAAGACAATAAGATATTTAAATGCGTCGTCTCGTATTGCAAGAAAGAGGAGGCGAAGAAATGAGTTCACTGGCACTTCAATTTAAGCTTCAAGTGAGGATAACTTCAATGGCGTAGAGAACAAAGATATTTGTTATATTCAATGCTGATTTTTTATATTCAGTTTAACTTCAAATTTGCTAAATTTAAAGCTTTAGTTTGTTTCATGCATTCCAAATTTGGATACATAATGCTATGTTATGATGTTATGTTCATTTCTTCCATGCCATTAACGATTCTTTATATCAAAACCTGCTAACAAAAACAAATTTCAGCTCCCGAAAAATCTAGCCAGGCAGTGTACTCATCATCTTGGCATTTAAACTGTGCCACAAATCTTACTTAATTTTAGAATTGCTTTATCCAATCTCATATTAAAAAATTCTAGCAGGATGATATTTCAAGAGGGGCTAAAGCCAAAAACCTGAACAGATTAAATGAGCTTGCAGCAACATTTCAAATAAGAGTCAAGTGGCCCCATCATAATCATAGAGGAGATTCCCCTATCTTGTAGGAGCTTGGCTCCTGGCCTCCCTTAGCTCCATTTTCTCGAGCATAAAATCGATGATATGCTGTTATGATTAAAACATATGCTACAAGATAGCATATTCTAAATACAGAGACAAATCCTATGCCTTTCATTTTGAATTCATCCCTCCTTTTTAGCAATTGTCATAGTGTGAAGCTGGAGTACAATGATACAAGGCTCTTGCGTTGATTTGTGGCCTAAGTAGGCTGTTTTCAGCCTTCCATATCAATTCTATACATAATCGAGCTATGGCCATGTAAACAATAATACATTTTGAGTGGTGCCAGATTCAGGCAAGCAATTCTACATTGGTTGGCACAACTATATGAATTGGAAAAACGTAAATGTTTTAATAACTTTCTAGAATCATAAAAGGAACAAGATTCTTGCATTGCTTTTTAACGTCCTTTTCTGACTGTCGTATCTCGATTATCAACTTTTAGTGGCTTTTTCATTAAAATCAAATTTTTCCAGAGTGGCTTTTTCATTCAAATCGAATCTTTACAGGGCTAATGTAAATTCTGCATAAGGAAAACAAGTTCTGGAGGAGCAAGGCAGGAAAATTGTCCCATAAAACAAACTTAGTAACTTACGACTGGTTTGATCTGCTCGACTGGTTTTGGTTTCTCTTTGTGGATACTGTAGTTTGCTCCAGATGACTTTTTCACTTTATCCAATACACTGTCATAATCTAAATCATTCTCTGAACGAGCGTTTATTGTCACGTGACATCCCTTTGAAGATAAAGCAATAGCCATTGAGTCAACAGAAAGTAATTTATTCTCGTTCACCCTATTAGTTTACTAAGAAAATAACTAAAACATTAAAGGACAAGTGACACGCTTTTGGCGCCAAATTGTTTTCTTCTTTTAACTTAAAGTAAAATGCTGTATGAGAGTGTTGTTGGAATATTTTTCCTTTCTGATTTCATTTTCCTACTTAAAAACCCTTTTCAAATTATGGCGGGAAATAAATCACGTGACACCAATCACGTGATTGTGATAATTTGTTATTGCTGCTACTGGTATACAGTGCAATATTAACGTTTACTACACGCTTCTAAACAAATTCAGTTCGTCTGGACCTGTCGCGTTGTGTTTCGTAAACTCTCTATTAATGACAGGAAAATTCCGAGTTATCACAATGTACGTCATAGGGTCACGTGATAAAAAGCAAAATCGCGCCCCCTGCGCCCCCTGATTAGAATTTTTTGTTCTAAACCAGGAAAAACTTACTTCTAAATGATGATCTATAAGTTAATGAAAAGAAAGATAGGGTGAAAAGTGTGTCACTTGTCCTTTAAGTAAAAGAAATACAACTGCTCTTTCAAGGGGTTGTGTATACGTCGCTCTGCCTCAAGATTAAACCATATATACTGCTATTTTGTCATCGAGCATAGAGCTCTGGAACAGAAACTGATTGGCAAAATATTTCTAGCAATAACTATCGCATGTTATATATACTTCCAACGTTTGCAAAAGCATTCATATCATAAAAAGGGACTTTTTTGACATTCCATTAACAATAACGTTGTATCTTCAAACATGTCGATAGTATTGATAACCAAATCAAATTGTTCTCTGTTTTCTGCCATTTAAGGATAATCTTTTGGCGAATTTTTAAAGATGTTGGCCCATAACGATTGGCTCAATCACTTTGTTGGCAAACGGGGCTTGAGCACTCCCCTTGAGTGTAATAGCTAGCAATTGCACTGCTTGAATAACCCTAATGATTCAAGAATAAACTAAGAACAATCCAGCCTCAAAGTTTTGGAAAAATTAAGAACAAACAGCCTGAATTTCATTTTCAAAAGAGTGCATGTGATTTACTTCTGTCTGGAAGTAATGCCTGTAGCAAAGAGATAAACGAACTGATACTGAATTGCATTATTGAATTCATAAGGCAAAATAAATGCTTCCAATGAGGTCTTCGTTATCATCTTCTATATCAAGTAGTATGGTATTTTTATTGCCTAGACTGGTACAATGAAGTATGTACAATCTGTTGTCTATTTGTGTAGTAGCATTGGTGCTAATGGATTAGAGTGTGAGGAGGGGGGGGGGGGGGGCTTAGGTTGGATCTTGTTGGAATATCATTGCTGTATTAAAAAAGAACTGCCAGAATGAAGCTTAAAATGCAATGAATCTTGCCTGATTGAAGGGGATACAGCCCTCCCAGCCCATATTTGTACTAGTTATTGCTTTTTTTCAGTTTAATATTGTTTCGTTTTTGTGTTTCGGCTATTGCCTCAAACTCATTAACTAACTAGCTAACTAACAAACCAATTAAATAGCCTACTAGCTAGCTAGCAAAATGATTAACTACGAGCAGCGTATAAAGTTCTGGCCTTGCCTAAAAATTATCAAAGTGCATCCATAACATTTAAGTACCTATATAGAATTCCATTCTATTCTTAAGAAATAATCAATTATGACTGAAATCGCAGGGGTTTGATTTGACAACAAAGTATACCATGATATGTTAAAATTTATAATGCATCCCTCAGAAAATTCATTTAAGTTAATCTTCATTTCAAAAAACACTCAATTAACACCTATTTTTGCTACTTCATGCCAACCTTGTGATTTTTGCAAGATCATTCTTAGATACCAACCAATATGGCAATATTATGTGCAAGATTTTCCCAACTTTCAAAACTCTAAACTTTCTGGATATACAAAAAGTCAACTAGAAATACTGAGGCTCAAATCAATTAGAATTTGGTCTCAAATGATGTATCATTTCAGATCCAAAACAGAAGACAAGAAGACACAAGTACTCACTTTGAATAAATTAGTAACATCACGAATATGATTTGCACATACTCCTTTAACATTGGCAGGAACACCTTCACCTTGCTGAAAAGAAGAAAAAATCTTTAGAAATATGAATAGCAACTTTCCTTCATCCTAAATCTTATTTTTAACTGATCTTACAAAGTCTTAATTTTGAAGTTGCAGCCAAAATACCACTCACCCAATTAACAAAAACAAGTTTGGGTAAATTTGTGTTTGGATCATTTACTCTGCAAACAGCATACATTATTTTGCCCCCGTTCAACTCATCTGCCATTTCTTCAAAGCCATCCTCTGGAATAAGAATATAATGATTAACTAAACTATATGATAAAAGCTGTACAGCTAAAAATTATCTTCAGAAGTCTGCATTTTAAGACTTAAGTACCAAAAAAAATAACAGTGACATTATGGGATAAAGACAAATTGACTTACAAAAGAATCTTCTATGAACAAATTCCTTTACACATTGAAATATTTACAAAGTTCTCAAGATAGAGACCAGCAACATTTTTTACTCAGGGGCCAAATTTACAATGTTTTCTTCAATAGAGGTGTGGAAGAAGTAGGAAAGGGTGAGCAAAATTGGAAAGTCAATTTCAGTGTCAAGCCATACCAAGAATAAATATGAAGGCATGCAGTGAATTGCACTCCCAAATCAAGGGGTGTAATGAGGTGCTATGTCTGTTTCAGTATAATGAAGTATTTATGAACATTTATTAAAAGTACAAAGTTTGAAAATTTTACCCATTTTTAAATTATTTATTTTGTACAAGGGTATAGATTTTCTTTTTTCAAAGCTATTTGTCAAATGGAATAAAAAAATTTATTTAGAAAGGACAAAAAAGACACAAAAATGACAAAAAACTGAGGTTTATCGCAATGCAATCAAAAATGGATATCAACAAAAAAAGGTTTTCAAAAATGCACTGGATTAATGTGTATACACAAATTACCTTTTTTTTTTCTTGCTAACAATTTACAAAAAACCACAAAAACGGACATTTTCAATCCATTTCTGTAAATAGTGTGAACACACAAAAAGAGGTTTTTTGGAACGCTCCCAGCAAATCTACGGAAGCAATGTGAGCTGTAAAAACCACAAAAGCAGGCTGTGAACGCACAAAAAGCAGCTTTTTGGAACACTCCAAACAAATTTACGGAAGCAATGTTAACGGTAAAAACCACAATAGCGGGTTATTTTCAATCTGTTTCTGTAAACAGTGTGAATGCACAAAAAGGGGCTTTTTGCGACTGCAAAAGGGTGGTGCAACCGCAAGCCATTTCCAGGATGGCCTGAGTGTGCAACTTGCACCACATATCAATTCATAACTGCAAACCTTTTGGTTCACCAGGTTACCTCCCAAAATAAGATGCTTCCTCCTGTCGCCCAATTTGAATCACATTTCTCCAAATTTTCAGGTATTTTTAATTAGATTTTCAAGAGAACATATGCATATCTCCCTATATATGCTGATTTCCTCATATTTACTGCAATTGAGATTTGTCCTGTGCAAGGTATGGAGTCATTATTTTTCTAGTGTGTTTTCCTAGCAAGCTTTCAAAGATTCGGCCAAAGCCACATGAAGATATGTGCAATGCTGCATCTAGTCATGTTTGCATATTATGGATTTTTAATTTTATAGCAGATAAATTGTATCTAGAGGAAAAGCTGCTTCTAAATACAAGTGCTTGTAGAGATCTTTGCTTTATTAAAAACTTCAATGCTTGCTTCAGCTGGAGATACAAAATATGTCATGTTAATTTCATATATTTTGTAGGTTATCATTGAGACCTTATTATTTTTTGAATTTTCAATTCTGATAACCCAAGGACTACAATTTGCTGACCAGCCAGACTTGGCCTGTGGGTTGTAAGTTTCCCATCACTGTCTGAAGACATGATGGAATGTTTAGAAATATGATTGAATGAAAGGTGCCAGAAAAATGATGATGGGGCTACAAAGAACTAATGGTGATAGATTGTAAAGAAAGACATACAGGGGAAGAACCATATGGAGAATCTAAGAAAAGAGTGTATTTAAATTTATGTTAGATGACAAAAAAAATCTGGCTAATATCTCGGAACACGATAACGATAACATGCCTCCTGTTTCCACAACTTTAAGAGTAAAAGTCTTTCCATCATAACCAAAGACTGCCCTGGAAGCAAGAAAGAAGCAAAAAATAAGACAGTGTCAAGATAATATTTGAAAAAAGAAATTAGCAAAAATATCTTTTTACCTCGACTTTGCTCAAGCGTATACAAAAATGCAAGCCTCTTTCAATTGGTGAAAATTTGAGAACTACCAGATTAGCAAATTTTGTGCTTTACTGGGCCTATTTGTGATAAAATTATTCTTAAAACTGGTTCTAGCTCTTGAAGGGTAAATGTTGGCTTGGATCATTTACTTTGCGAACAGCTTAGTTTGCCCCCCCCCCCCCCCGCGATTCAATTCATCTTTTTGTAATTTTTTTCTGTGAGTATAATATCTTTCAGTTTTCACTGTATGCTGTGGAATTTCAAATCAAGAGAACTGAGCTGAACTGAATCTACCATTTCTATGACTATTTTATTTGTATTTGGAAAGAGTCTAGGGTTAGTAACTATTCCCTCTAAGGAATTCAGCGGGACTTGGTAGTCCAGAACATAAATTTATCTGATAACAGTTACATATACAATTATATACCTAATGTTTTTACGAAATGCTTACCAGTTGATTTTGGATTCAGGGCGCGTCACTTCCTTCCAAGCTTGCTCGAGGGCTGCTTTATTCTTCACAAGGTCTACTTTTGCCATTTTGGTAAGTACTTTAATAGGTTACCTTATTTATTTTTGCTTCGAGACGCAAACAATCGATTATGATCTAGAAAAACAACCCAACATACCATAAAGAGGAAGTGCCTTCAGTTTTGCAGCCTACAGAACCTAGAGTCTCGCCTTGAAGTTCCCCTCGGATACGAGGCAGCATCCAGCCATGTGAATGAAAAATGGCGGATGGATGCCGTCTATCCTCTGATGTTTTCGATGTGCTGAAGAGTACCTATCAGCCACTGCGACCTGCCATAAGTGAGGAGGTTAGAGCCATGCGATAAAGAATTTCAAATTTATGCATTTATTACACTTTATGTTGAATTTCTCTACCCTAAATGGTCAGAATATGTTGATTATGATATCGATATGACCTATTTTATTTTTTTTGCAAAGAAAAGCCAATAAATTGCGCAGTTGGCAAAGACTTTGCTTATTGCCTAAGATAATTATTGACACACCACATCTTGTTAAAAATGGGTTTCGTCAATCAATAAATACCTTAAAAACTTAACTTTTTTACTTTGATCGGGTGCTTTTTTTGATCACTTCATTTTTAAGTTTTAATTGTTGTCTTTAAATATAAAGCCCTTTCGTATTTTTCCATCTCAATGATTCTACAATTCTCATGTATTTTTTTTATCATTATCCTTAATTTTTAAAGGAGCTGTACCACAGAATATCAGTCACTTTATCAACACCTCCGCAGTTTTCAGTTTTAAGAGTGAACACCCTGAATTCAACCATTTCTAAAGCAAAGCAACAGCTTGGCAAACTCTTAGACAGGTAAGCCTTCTAAGAATAGATAAGTTTATGTTTGAAGGTTCTAAGATCAGCACTTATATAATCTCTCAAAACTACTTCCAGGAAAAATGGTCACACAGAAATACAAAAATCTTATGAAGTACTTACTGACAAAGGAACACACATACCATAAAATCAATCATATACTCAAAGTTAAAGTGCAAGTTAAAGAATATGAGTTATATTGTTTTAGATTCTCTTCCATCAACACAGATAGCATGAGATTCAACAATGAGAGCAACTTCCAAATCATTTCCATCTTTTTTCCAGACCTTATCTCTGACACAGAAAATAATCACTAGTATAAAACATTAAATTTTATCAAAGGAGACATCAAATGGTTTTAATTTTTAAGAGTTCTTTGTTTCTCTTCCCAAAAAGGGGAAATATTGTAATTGTTTTTCTGTTGACTGCTTTCTCCCTTTTTTTATTTTAGCTCTTTAGTTTGATCATGATCTCAATACTTCTATTCTCCATTCTTCTAAATAATACACTATGTTTGCTGTAAGGCTGTTTCATTTGAATGTTGTTAAGTTGTTGTATTAATTACTATGAAAAAGATACCGCATAGTTTTGAGTTCAATACACCTCCTATCTTCTGTTTTTACTCACATTAAAACAACATGATTAATGATTTTGTTCTAGGCAGAATGAAGAAAGTGGTTTAAATTTAATCTGTGAGAACCATAAACACATACCAGATATCCTTGTCACCTCTTCCAATGGCAAGCAAAAAGACATTCTTCCAAATGCCAAAGAGGTAATTGTAGATGAACTGTGTGGTGCTGCCATCCTCAGAGGTGCTGATGTGTTTGCCTGTGGTGTTTTAGGCACACCTCCAGGTTAGTGTTTTGTCATTTCAAATCCATTATGTTTTTTCAGTAGTCTCATTCCAGATCAAATTAGCAGAATTCTTTCTAGGTTATCTCTCTTAATATTTTATGAAAAGTTTAAAAAAGGTTGGCAAAGATTCAAAACATTTCACATAATTTATTAACAAGGTTTCCAAGATTTTGCCATTGAAGTTATTTTACTAAATTGTACCATCAGCAAGTTTGACATTCTGTCATTTTTGCAATCAGGGTCATAGAGCCTAAACTCTTCATAGTTACAAATCATTTGAATCTGTATCTTTTAAATCAGTATTATCCTCAGTCATTGTGTTTTGTGGCAATGCAAGCGAATGTTTCATGCTAGTAGATATCAGTGCTTGAAGACTAAAAATTGATATTTCTGAATTTGTCTGGTTCTAAGAGACCCAAAGCTCTCATAAAAGTATTGATGTTTTGTATAAAGTGTGTAAGTGTAAGCTCAATCAGTTTTGTCATAGGCCAAATGTTTTTTGCTTTTCAAGAGCTGGTCAAGGGTGAAGTTGTATCAGTATATGCAGATCTTGATGGTTTATGCAAAAAAGGTTTCAAGAAACATTATGATGGTCAGAAGTATTTTGTTGGAAATGGTATAGTAATACTTGCGCGAAATGAAATTTTCAAAAAGATTCAACCAAGGTATATCCAAAATTTCCAAATTGGTAGTGACCAGTGTTGCAAAACAATCATATCATCCATTGCTTCATGTTAATTTTATCTTTTCCTTGTCTCTCTAAACAACCCCTTTGTAGCCTGCCCTCATTTTATTTGTACATGCCCTAATAGATAGTTATAAACTAGTAGTCTTAATGAATAAAAATGTTGTTGAAGAGGAGGGAGGGAAGTAAATGTGCTTCCGGTTTATTAATAAGCTATTGGAGTTACAAAATAGTCTTCTCTGACCCTTGGGGGATGCATGTAAAACCAAATCTTTATAATGTGTAGTTTATTTGTTATAAGAGATCTAATTTTTTTGCTGATCTAAATTTTATTGAGAATATCTAACAATAATTCTTTACCACTGTTTTTATTTTCATCTTATTTCCTTTCAGAGGTGTCGCAGTAAAAATGAATAATCAGCGATATGCCCATCCATCTTTTGCTCCTTTGGATCCTTTGATATTCTTTCCACAGAACTTACCATCAACACTAGTGGCACACAATCTTGAGCCAAGCCAAGGGGATATGATTTTGGACATGTGTGCAGCCCCAGGTTTGTAGTTTTGATTCTATGTTCAATTGAGTTATTTTCTATAATTGATTTTATTGACCATATCTTTATTGAGAGTAAGCATTTGGATGGGTGAGGGTATTCAGAAGACAAAAAGCAAATGCTTGGTTTGTTAAGATATGGTACAGGTAACAAATCTCAAAATGCTCATTTTTTTGCTAAAAGGTGGGAAGACATCACATGCAGCAATGCTGATGGGAAATGTGGTAAATATATGTAATTCTTTTCAAACTACGCTTTGCATCCTAAACCAGTTCATGCATCTCTTTCCACTTATAACATCATTTCAATTCGTAAGTTTTAGATCATTCACTAGCCTATATGTGTTAGTATTGATGGGAAATCAAAAGACTTTTAATTACTTACATAATGATTTTATTGCTATTGTAGGACATCTTCAATTCTTTTTTACCTAGAAGTAATTTTTACTATTTTCAATTACTTTCAAATTACATGGCATTTCTACTTGTCTCTTCAAAGGGTAGAATTTTTGCCATTGACAAATCAAAGTCAAAGGTTAAGAAACTTGAAGAAATGTGCCACAGGCTGAACTGGTCATGTGTGAGGTGCTTTGCGGCTGACAGTACAAAACTTTGTGACGTATCCCCTTCCAGTGAAGGTATTCCCTTCCATAGTTTACATTTAAAATTGATTGATAGCAGTATATTTTGTCCACATTTGTCCAAGTAGCTATTTTAATATAGAAAGAAAGCAAACTCCGTTTCTCATTCAAACAAACATTTTCATTTTGGACTGCAAGTTTTTGAAAGTAATCAATACTTATAAGGTAAACAAAGATGTACAACATAAACAAGGGCTATGTCAGGATGTTAAAGTGCAGAGGGATCATTTTGGCAAAAGGTCTGCAAAAACAGTAAAAATGCCAGAAAAAGTTCAGCTTTGAAGTGGCATTATATATAAATGAGATAAATGTGGAAAATGACAAGACAAATTATTTTTAAGATAAATGGCCCTCGTTGGGGGAAAAAGAAGGAAAGCCATTTTAAATATCAATTTATGATTGAGTAAGATCATTCAGGACCTACATAACTAGTGAGGATTTTATTTAAAATTACAGGTATCCCCAGGGATGATCAACATCCGCCATTTCAAACTGAGGTCTTTGATAAAATAATACTAGACCCACCATGCAGTGCTCTTGGACAACGCCCCCAGCTGCAGTGTAAGACAACCAAGTCAGAACTGGCATCATTTGCAGTTTATCAGAAGAAAATATTTCACCAGGTAAATGGCTTGCCAGTCATACATCTAAAATTATCTTTCTGTACAAAGGAGCTAAATTTAATCAATCTTTATGTTCTAAGGAATAACAGATTTTCTCTTGAACAGGCTGTGAAGCTGCTTAAACCTGGTGGGACTCTTATCTACTCAACTTGCACATTGAATGTTGATGAAAATGAAAACCAGATTGCTTGGGCTTTGGAAACCTTTCCAGAACTAAACTTAATACCACAAGTAAGATTAGTCAACATGTTATATCAAATCAGAAGTAGATTCCTGCCTTATACAGATTGCATAAAACAATAAACCACAGAATCAAGGAATGGCAAAAAGGAAACTCTCATTAACCTTTTTTTTGTTTTTTATGTGATGAAAATAACTGTCTTTTGTTTAACCTTTTTTTTGAAAAGACAAGCATCATCATTAAAAAACAATATGATACCTTGAGTGGCCTTCCTTGCTGATGACAAACTTTGTTAGCTTCGAATACATTAACACATTTGCTTGCAAAAAGCATAAAGTTCTTACAAATAGAGTTTCCCATATGCCTTCTTACTATTATGTGACTAAATGTTATTCCTTGTTAGCCTGGGAGTGCCAAGAAATAATTTTCAATGACATAAGTTCATTCAAAATGGATTGAAAAATATCATCAAGCTAGACAATAAATACACTTCTGCACCATAAAAACCTAGTTTTTAAGTAAGATTGCTGCAGCATAAAAAGTAGGCAGCCAATTACTAATAAACATTCAGGAGTGAAATTCAATATATCTTACTCAAATTAAAAATAAAATTTTCTTAGAGAATCTCTAGACATTTTTTAGAATTAAATTATGTTCTTGATTTTCTCTTTTGTATTTATTTCAAGAAACTGCATCTTGGTGGAACAGGCATTGCTGGCCACAATCTTTCCGAAGTACATTGTTTGTTAGTGCAACGTTTTGATCCATGTCTTATCTCTATAACAAAAGATTGCTTTAAATCTGAAGACTTTCTTTCAGTGAACAAGGACACAATTGGCTTTTTCATTGCAAAATTCATCAAATCTGATGATATCACATGCTGAGTCAAACATATTTTTTATTATTTATCACTTTGAAAAATTAGTGTAGTTATGACTACAATTTCCTCTAATAAATTTTCCTTGAATTTGTACACATGTAATATAGCCTAGTAATAGCAACATTTAAAAGCAGACACTTTCATTTTATCAACCTCAGTCACTTGTTGGTTCTTTTGGTGTTTCCATTCTATCTATTTTGTATGTTATCAAATACTCTGGATATGCCTAGAACAAAGAATAAATAGTCAAATTTAAACTGAGAATGGTGCAGGTACTATATTTTAAAGCATTGCCCAACTTTACTTAAAAACTAAACACAACAGTTACCAGTTTCAAAGAGAATCTACCAAAAAAGTCATTTAATTTGAATTGGAATTTAGCTGTGTCAAAGGACATAATTTTATTGAATGTCTGGTAACTCATAACAATTTCATAATGATTTGTTGCTTTTTCAAAGCTGTGTAGTTAGCCAGTTTTGTATCAATTTATCATCTTTGAAACAATTTAGTAATAAGGCAAGGTAGCTAGTGTTTCTCCACAGCATTAAGCACTCCATACTTTAGGGAAGAGGCTACATAGGTCAGGCAGAGAGAGGCTAGAAGATAGTTTTTGATGATCTCATACTGCTTTAATTCCATTGAGCATGATTAAGCATGGTTATAGGAAAAGAAGAGTGAAAGAATTGATAGGAAAATAAGAAATATTCTATTAAAAAATTCTTGCAATACTCCTAGTTGAAAACTAGCATTTACCTGCTCTCCCCGGTACACAACATATTCTGGATAAGAGAGGCCTCCAGCATTCGGCTTTCCAATAACAGAGTGGTGGCCTGGTGGTGCATGTGCCATCTTTACAGCCGTGAATTGGAAAAAGGGCTTACCCAGTGTCACTCTGCTTAGGATGATTTGCCTTTAAAAAAACAAAAGGCTAGGTAAGCGCAAAAACTTAGAGGAGAAGTAAATTAATGGGACCCATAAAGGCATATGGGAATAATTTTTTGGTGGGAAAAAAATTTGAAATGACTTTGAAAAAGAATTGTAAATGTTTGTTTTTTTCAAAGGATCAGAGCATATTTGCTGTACAAAGAGTTTCTGATTAAATGTTAATACATTTTGCATTTTTAGCTTCTTTCATATGAGGTCATTGCTTTTTGCATTCTTTAATCAAGGATATTCATTACTTGAAAATTGCTTTGAAAAAGTAAACATTTGAGTAAACTAAAGCTTCTCGTCTGACACTCTTCAGAGTTTAAAACATCAGAACATAGACCGAAAACTCTACGCTAGGAAATATATACATATCCATTTCTGGATCGAAATAGGCCAATTAGAAACGCAAGCTCTGTTGAGGTTGTCCAATTAGTGCTGTTTGCTTATTGAGAATGTTACCAATGGAGTCTTAAGGTAAAAACGAACTCTTTTGTCTACAAAATGTAAACTTATTTCTAATAGTTTTCAAAGAAACATTCTTATTTATTTCATGAATATTTTAACAAAACATCTTTTCTCCATAACTATGAAGTGTTAGAAATCTAGAATTCCAAGGTTAAAAAATTGGAATGATCTATCACTCTTGACATAAAAACAGCAGAAAAAAACAAAACTTTGTTTTTCGATGAACACAAACTTATTTCTATGACTTTTCAATACCAGATTTCATATTTCAAGGTATTTCAATGGCCATTCAAACTTCCATTGGTTGGACAATACAATAGACCTATTGTTACATTTCCAGTCGGCAACATACTGATTCTCAACATTTTAAGAATCATACATGGGTTATACAGAGCCTATTGTTGACTGGCGAGATTGTGGAGATAAATAGTGCCTCTAAGAGCACTGATGTCAGAGATATTTGGCCCGATGGCACTTGCAAGCTTCTTCTACATGTCAGGCAGGTGGCAGCATTTTAATGTTTTTAAATTCATGATTAACTTAATGGTATTTTCTTACCAACTTTCTATCTTGTTAACAGTAGTCATTGTGTTTTGTTTGTAATAAATTAATACAAGCTATGAATTAAATTCAATTGGATTAAATATTGGATTTGAATTTCTTTCATTTACAAATGCAATTTACAAGGCACAATAGGTTGGCCAGGAAAATGCTTCTGTTGGCGACTGGAATAACAAGTTAAACTGGTTCAACTTTTGCACAACAGCTGCAGGATTAATGCGTTGTTATCTGTGTCAATCAAAGACCAAAGGAAACCGATGCTGCCTCAGTGTCACCAGAGTATAGCTTACGTTACCTGAAAAATGATTCCATTAAATGGGATCAATCAGATTTAATCGACCAATTGAACAATTGCCAACAACTGGGTCTGCATTTTAATCAAACAAACGGACTGAAAGATGCTCTGAAGCATCGAGTTCTTAAAAAACATACCTGTGACACTCATAGCAAGACCGATCTTTGTGCAATGGGCAGCCAGATCCTCCACCTATCCCATAAACATATTGGTTGCTCTTACTAGAGTGTTCTGCGAAGTATATGCCTGGGACGAAAATAGAATGATTGAAAAGAGCAAGTCAAAAGTCCCCTCTTGCAATAAAGCCAATTATCGCAACAACCATTATAAGGAGCCTCTCCAGCCAAAATTTTATTTCATTTTTATCGAATTAAACATTTCTGTAGGATAATAACACTGTTATCGTTGAAAGATGCTGACTCAATATTAAGTTAAAAAGCAGAAAAGTTGCCTCTTTTCAAGACAAAAATTGCCCCTGTCTCAATGTTCAGCTTTTGTTTGAGGTTAATTTTTCACTAGCTCGAAATATATTATACATTTGAAGGGTCTAAAGTAAGGTCTAAAAGCATCCACGGCGGATCAATCTATATAAGAGACTAGTTGAGATGATTAAAAAGAATACTACTTCGTCAAATCTGTCAGTTTGATAGACCTATTTCGAGTGCGACTGTGACATGCTCAGCCGTACGCTGTAAATTGACTGTGGCCTAAGCCTTTCGGAATCTCCTTCAAGTATTTTGACTTGGGCGTTATAGGAAGCCCAGTCTGCTAAATCCGATAATAGAAACGACTGAGAGCTAATGTATACACTTGCATCCGCATTTTGCGAATCGCCGACCTACAAATTTCTGGCTTCACAAACGAAGGCGAGGTCATCCAAAATACACCGTGACGCCAATCTGCGTAGCAGTGTCACCAACCCGAAAATTTACTGGATTAAATTCTGTAGCCGATATGCAAGCACTAGAAACATAAAAACTGTACACAATATTTGAGAACAAAACACGAACTCGTGATCAACAGGTTGAATTCTATAAGATTGGCTAGTAAAAGGGAATGACAAGTTTTGACTGGAGGGAGACTTTAACATTACTCAAAAATTATATCACAAATAATTTAAAGCTAATTATTTGAAAGTGAAGTTGTCATGAAAAAATAAATGAATAAACAAATAAATGAATAATTTAGAAAATAAATAAAGGAGCTAATAAATATAAAAATTAATAACTAACGAAAATTGCTGGTTTACCGGTCCGTCATAAAGTGCTCGATGACATAAGGGAGACCTTAGCAAAGATGTAACTTAGAACCGTCTTTTTCTATACACCAAAGAACGTGAGTAAAGGAATGAATTGAACTAGGAAAATTTTGGTACAGAACGTTTGAGTCAAGGTTAAATTTGTGACGAATAATTAGATTGCAAATAACGGGAACTTGAGGAGCCATGCCCACCTGCGCCAAACATTCCTCCAATGTACGCATGTCGCTCATCGAATCCTTTTTGAACAATTGCATTGACGAATGGCGAACCTTTTAAATTAAAAGTATGAGCGATAAAGGATCAAAAGGTAACTAGATTTAAAACAGGCAGGCAAAGATGATTAGTATAACTACTAACAACAAGAACTTTGTATTTTGAGATGACTTTTTTTCAATATTTGAAAATACAGCTACAGAATAGCAGCATAAGCTAAAGTTGCAGTTTAGATGAAATAATAATTTTTAAAGAGAAAATTAATTGCAGCTTGCCAAGCACATTTTAAGGCCCATATGAAAAATAAAGATTTTTTATCGATAAAGATTTGTTATCAATGATGTTTTATCAATCTATCGTGTTCGGTAAAATCTTTTCACTACACTGAATTATTACAAGTATAAAATTATTAAGAAATACGTTGTCTTTGAACGATATACCTTATGAAATAAAACAATGACCTAAAATTGGAGCGTTTTAGAAAAAACTACATATATCTCATTTTGATAAGTTGAAAAAGGACATTTTATGTTTGTAGAGACTTAAAAAAGGAATTTTACAGCGCAATTATAAGGTGCTGTGCTATATAAATGATAAAGTGCACTATATTTTGTATCTAATTTACCATGAAAGAGCATTCTCTCATTTGGATTGTTGTGATTGCTTTCAGCAACCTAAAACGACAAAATAATATGGTCTAAGAAATATATCAAATGACGCTAAAAATTTATTATAAAAATCTTCAAGACGAATTTCAGGTAGATTTCAAACTTTAAAACTGGCTTTGTAAAAAGCAGACACTATAAAACAAACTTGAACTGTTCGTCTGACACTCTTCAGAATGCAATACGTCAGAAAATAGGTCGAAAAATGCATAAACCCAGCTGTCTCCTGCTTCTGTTTCTGATAGGCCTATCTCGATACATAACCGTATATATACATACATTTCCTAGCTCCAAGATTTCGATCAATATTCTGCAGTTTTACACACTGAAGAGTGTCAGACGAAAAGTTCCTGCCACGATGACGTAAACATTTTGTACTGTATAGTGCTGTATTGTGCTATATTGTACTGTATTGCGTTGTATGGTGCTGCATTATGCATTTATAGTGTATTTTTTAAATTCACTATAAGACAGGAATATTTGTAATATTTGGTGAGGAAGCAACTCGATAATGCCATGTTTTTTTCCTCCACCTTAACAATAATCAATTTGAATTTTGCATTTGCTTTTAGTGTTACAGTATAAAAAGACGAAAAGTTTTAGCGTCTTTAAATGTCTGATTCTTCAAAAGCAATTTAAATCGGAAAACAGTTAATAAACTGCAGATAACACCAAATATACGTCCTAATCAGACGACTATTAAATTGGAACAGGGTAATGGCGCAGCCATTTACAAAATTCCAATCGTGCACATTCCCAACACGAATAAAATTTAATTCCACTGTAACTCTGTAGATCGTAAAATTTAGCAATTTTCAAAATTCTTCGAGATTCCAAGAAACAACTGTACATTCAAAGAAAATAATTAACAAAATTAACCAGTCCAAGAGACAGAAACTTACTTCTCTGCGTCGAAAAGCGTATCTTTCCCACAGTTTCTTGTTGATCACCCTCTCCACCTAAGAAGGTATCGTTTAAAACATTAAAGCACGATATCCAATAGAAGGTATAAAAAAACAAATGAAAAATCTACCAACGATAAAACTTTAATTCTAATAATAAAATACAGTATTGTGTCGTTGGTGGATTCTGCCCTTTCCAATTACTCATCGTCACATCAATAACATGACACCCACTACCAGATATTTTACTTAGCAGATGCAGCTAACAGAAACAAAATCAACAACAACAACAATAACATATAAATCACCTTTATGATTGTATAAGATTTGAAAATACCGCCAGCGGCACCCCCGTCTTTGTGCTCCACAATGGTTGACTGAATCTGCAGATGAAAGTAAAAGTCAATTAACGATGCGCGAACATTGACCTTCTAATATCCTGAAACAATTTGTGGATATGTACATATAGTTATGCACAATCAATTACAGTAGATTCTAATTTGATTTAGAAATTACAATGTGATTCGGCCGGTTCAATTTGATTCCCATCTTTGAAAGTCTGTAGTCTTTGAATGAGGGCCTTAATATACATTCTTATAGTAGGTGTATATTGTTGGCAATAATGGACATTAATAACAAAATAAATATGGCCAAGTAAATTCAAAAGTAGGAACTAAAACAAAGGCTTACTTCATCGCAAACAGAAATGAAATCTTTATCATAAGATGACAGCTCTTGTAATATCGTTCCGTTGCCACCACCAGTGATAGCAGAAGGAAATGGACCACCAACTGTAATAGGCAAGAAAAGATAAAAGATAGGGATTTGGTACCGCAAAATTTGAAAAAGAACGGAAAAAAGGAAAAAACATCAAGCGAAAGTACTTTTCGTCCGACCTTCTACACGACAATTTAAACGTCTAAATGTCCAAACTGTCCAATAAACTTCCAAGGGTAAGCAGTATTTATATCCAAATGCGGATGTGTATCCATTTTCCTGGTCAACCTATTTTTTCACTCCCTTTTTATTGTTTGAAAATAGCACGGAAAAGCGGAAACAAAGAACCAATCATACGTGCAATTCTTCATCTCATGTTACTTTAATACATGTGAACAAGAAACGTGTGAAAATAGCACGACATGTTTCCACTTTGCCGTGCTATTTTCAAAATATCAAAGAGAGTGAAAAATATAAAAGATTTGGTAGGGTTTTGAATAAGCAAAAAAATGTGCATAAAACACAAATGAAAGAAATGTTAAGAAATATATATTTTGTTTCGCCTTCAAATGGATGAGAAAATGAACCTTATTTAATAATAACATTTCTTTTTATAATTATGTTATTTAGGTTGAATATGCTATTAGTTGCGTAGGATGTGGCCAATGAAAGATGTTTGATGTTTGCTAACGGATTATTGTTATGTTGGCTTGGTTCATGAAGGTATGGACAGAGAACAGATTTCAGTGG